>NW_019174546.1:7287083-7647764 GCF_002260705.1 Seriola dumerili | reverse complement strand
CCCCACTCCCCCACCACTGCCCCTTACTCCATTTAAACAATTCTGCTGAGGAGCAGTTTGAATTGGAGGGGAATTCAGGATCACTTGTAGCATTTGGCTTTGGAAGAGAAAAATCTGATACTTAGATTTACAGTCCTCTCTGGGGCATAGTGAATGGTTCTCTGAAGCTCACTCCCATGCTGATTGTGTCGCCAAAGCAGCACACTCTAACAAATGATATTAAGGACATCAATCAAGGCTGTTCTTTGCTGAAAGTAATGAGTAAACAAGTGGGAGAACAAATTGAGAATATTTAGCAGGCAGGAATGGGTTGTTGCGGAAAAAGCCACAGACAGGACGAACATAGTAATCAAGCTGGTCTAGTCAGATAAACAGGTCAATGAAATACTGAGTTTCTAAACTGCTAAACCGCGCTATAAAAACGGAAATACTTGCTTGTAGCGATCCTCTTTATGATGAATTTCACCTTTAGCAAGAGTTTGCTTTCTGTTCCACCATCTGTCTCATACCATTCCGCCTGATGTTTTAGTTGTATGTTAATAAACCAAGAAGATTTGGTTTTCAGCAGACTCACTGCTGTATATACAACCCACTACGGGATTGTGGATGGTAGCAGAGTAGACAGCTTCAGGCCTGTAAACAGTAGGTGGGTTTACTTCTCTCTTCTCTCCGCGGGAACTATCCATTAACAGATAATGGGGGGAAAATCAGAGTGATTAAGGCCCAGGGAATTATGGGTGAATACAAATTGACTCCACCTCCGTGCGGTGTGCTCTCTTGAGGTAGAAGCACTGCTCATAAGGAACAAACTCATTTCAGAGATACTACCAGGCCCATTAAAGGCCTGGAGAATGCAGAGGATGGGGCTGGTAAGGTGGTGGGTGGGAGCGCAAAGGGATGGACTCCCCCTGGACCAAAGCTGATTGGAGAACTGGCGCCTGGGGGGGAACATTACTAATATCTATTTCCTGCCTCCGCAGTTTGAGAAGGACAGAGTGAATCGAGTGCAAAATGTCGAAATTAAAGTACAAGATCTAATCACGGCACCTGGAAAATTCACCCCATTCTATCAAAGAGTTAATATATTACACGAACAGTGATTGAAATGTGTTAGACTCTTCGCCAATAAAATCAAAGAGATTGAAAAACTACCACAGCATGAAAGGATAAGCTTTACTCCAGTTTGCCTGTAGGGAAGTGGGCATGTAAAAGACATATACTGTGTTTGAAAGATGAGCTAAGCGAAGTACCAAAGCCCTCATGTCAGGGTCCCAGGTTCGGTGCATGCCTGATGCTGTTTTCCAGCCTCCTCAGGGAGAAGGAGGGGTGAGGTGAGATTGTTGGCTGTGACATGTCAGTGGTGACGCCCTCGCACAGCAAGAGCAAAGGATTCTGGGGGAACAACGTCTCTGGGAGAATGTCAGCTCTGATGCATGGCAGCTCGTTGGAGGTGCTAATCAGAGCAGGGCTAGGCTCCTGCTAGGATCAGCCACTCTGCGCCTACATTAACCGCCTCACAGCTCCCCTGGCTGCTGGGCCAGAGGTAGAAACACCAAACTGACAGGTTTTTGTGTCGAGATAAACATGCGTAACGCTTGAATGGATGTTACAAAAGGTTTAGTCGACTAGAACACCTTTTGGAGTTCACAAAACATCAGGGACAAAAACATAAGGACACTTCTCCTTCTCCTTAACATAAACGCACTGAGCAGACATTTCCAGTTGAGCTATTTGCCAAGAGTCCCTGTGCATGTGTTCAGCGATATTCAGATTTTTTTTTTTTTAACTGCGTGGAAGAAAATGCTGAATCTAAAGCCGGTAGCCGTCATTGGAGCATCAAAGACATAAGAGGAAAATGAAATGCATCATTATTACAGTATGTTAAACAATTTATACCAGAAGACCTGAACATGGACCTATTAATGATAAATGGTTCACGCTAAATCATGTGCCTATCATTTATGAGGAACCTGCTGTGCTTTGTGTTTATCTGTGTGTGGCTACACCAGGCATATACACGCTTTTATGACTCCACTATTTTATGGCAACATGGGAAATAGCCGTATAATGCCAGACAAAAATTAGAAGAAAATTCCATTTGTAAATTTGATCTTTCACAGTTCGCTGTAGCCCATTATATCTCATTCAATAATATTTCTAAATGATGTGTTGACATTTCTGTATTATGTATTCTAGAATAAGTAAATGCACACAGTGGGACTTAAATATGTAGTGAAACACTAAGAAAAACACGCACTGGAAGTTAGCCCTACACCAGACATGTGAAATATGTACCTTCTGAAATTTTGGTGGGCCTTATAAAATGACCACATTACTGGGTATAATTCAGATTTTGTGCAAACATGTATTTTTAGATTTGAAAGTGCACTGAATTTAATGTGTTGCCCTCCTGACTGCCAAAAGGAAAGTAGCAAGTAAAACCAGATGAGGCTGGTGTTTCAGCAGGATCCGGTGCTACAGTGCGCTTTGAAGGATAGTCTACCATTTTGTGTTTTGCCTTCACCACTTTACCTGCTATTCTTACAGCTGAAACCCACAATGGCTAAAACTCGGTCAAATGAACAGTGGTGTAGGTCACAGAGGCAGAGGAAAAGAAAAAAAAAGAGAAGGGAGAAATCCACAACAACAAAGGCAAAAGCTGAATACTTGTTAACGAATGATGTGTAGGCGCTGCAGCTGCAGGCAGGTATGGAGGTCCATTGGGGACAAACAGTGCAGGCTGCTGAGATGGATTGCATGGGAGCGCCGGACCCCCTGCAGCCACACAAACACCATCCTGCACTGAAATGCTCTAATTTACTCTATACATGCCTATTCTAAACTGCTGGGCTTTTTCTTGTTCGAAGGAAATAAAGGTCAAGTGACTACGCCCTGACTTTTGAAGACTCTTGTGCTCGATGAAAGTTGCTGTGCAAAAGTGATTAAAAAAGAAAAACAAAGAAACAGTAAAATGGGCAAAGGAAAACTTTTTGTCAAGCAAAGAGGAGAGAAGAAATGAGGTGTGAATCTAACCAGAATCTCTTTCAGGTCTCAAAAGAGTGAGTGGCCTGAATGTAAAAAGTTAATTACGGGCACATGCCCGGCTTTTTTCACTAGCCTCACTGTGGCATTGTCAGGCTGAGGTATGTGGCTCTGTGGAGTCTGTGGTCCACACAAAGGAGCAGGGAAAGAGAGCGTTGCGGAGAGGCCCCTTGGCTGGGCTCGCGGCATGGAACACTGTACAATTAGCCAGCCCCTGCGTTCTGCCGGCTTATAATTATCAGTGCTTGCCTTAATTGACTCCCTTAGCCTGCTGCAGAGGGACCCCCCCCCACACCCCATACCCCCTTCCCCCCTGCTCGACGCAGGCCGCCGAGCGCCACGCCGGGCTCTCCAAAGTCATTTAGAAAAGCGCTCATATTTTCGACACAAAAAAGGGGGAACATTTGGTGAGAGAGAATTCATCATCAGGTGTCTAGAGGTTTTCCTTAATAGAAAAGCTGAGTCCCACTGAGCGCGCTCCGTGTAGCGGCCAGCCACGCATGCTCAGGACCAGCAAGCCGCCATTCGCAGCGGGCCACGAGACATTAGCATAATTTTATATAACACAGGCACCCGCACTGGAAATTTAATATATCTCAGCAAATACGAGACAGGCGTTTTGCATAATTTTTTTCTCATTCTCCACCTAGCTTCCTCTCTCCCTTCTCTCTCTCTGTCCTCACTCCATGTCTCTCTCCTGTCTTGTCTTCGTCTTGCCTCCCTCTCTCTCTTGCTAACACTCTCCTTTGCCCCCCCCCCCCCCCCCCCCCCCCCCCCCCCCCCCCCCCCCCCCCACCCCCCCCCCCCCCCCACATGCCCTCCTACACAACCACCCCTCTCTCCTCGCCCCATGGTGCTGCTCTCACTAGGAGAGGGGAAGTTCATTACCTCAGCTAAATCAGAATTAGTCCCTTCATTTTGACGGGGCGAACTTCATTAGAAAGGCCCTTCCTTAATCCAGCAGGGAGAACTGATGAATCTACATGGGGGCAATAATTTGCTTCACACAGCACATTCAGCCACTTCCTCCACACTGTTTTCCCCTTCCTTTTCTCTGTCTATCTGGCTCTTTATGTATTCACGGTTACATTTTTATAAGATCTACAGCGCAAAACCTGAGAAAGGAAAACACCTGCATATAATTAACTAATGGCAGCAGAGAGGGTGTAAAGAATGAGTTATGCTGTTTGGAATGTCCCGTCTCCCCAACAGGCTTCAGGGCCTCTGGAGCAGCCATAGCTGACTTGGCCGACATTCAAACACAGGCTGAGTGAGCACGGCCGACGAGGCTCAGTCTCTGGGTCTGAGGTAACTATTCAAGATTGTTTTACAATGCCATGATTATGTTTTAGTGTTTAGGATACAAAAATCTTTCCTGTACATGTGGTTAGAGCAGGTAGAATGAAAAACAGACATAAGGATAAATAATTTCCTGATATGAAAGTAAGAATGCTGCACCTTTCGTTTTGCTTTTTTTTTTTTCCTGAAACTGTTACAGCACAGTTTTGCAAGGATCTCTAAAGAGACAGAGCTTCAGCAGTTGTTCAGATTCTTAGAACAAACTAGGAAGCGGAGAGATGTGAATCAGGACAGACAGCCCCTGACTGCCATACCACAGCGCCTGGTGTCAAACAGATGTGCAGCTTGGCAGCTAAGCTCCCCAGAAAACAGAGAGTCCACGGATTCCAGGGTGGTGTTGAGTCGTGCTGCTCTCCCCGCTCTCACCACTCCACCGTATCCCAACAGTCCCAACTCCCCCACACTCTGCCCCTGCAGTCTCCCTCCCTCATCATCTCCACACAGGGGTCCCCTGACTGGTAATCTTGTCCCTCGAATGTGAAATCTCCGACAGCGATGCCCCGCACTTTTACCCCCTGCCTCTGTGGCTGATGGGTAAATTGGAATGGCGCACCCTGCTGGCGCTGAGAGCTCCGAACAGACAGCAGTACACACATGCTGAGGCACCCCCACGCGCGCTCCCGTCTAATATAGTGGACATGCACACTCTCTCCAAAGCTGCAATACCCATGCACAGACACATGTCCACGCACAGATGCACACAAGGGAAGAATAGAACACACACACACACACACACACACACACATACAGTCACATACACACAAAAGCTTCAGGTGAGTCGCATACGCAGCCTCGTGAGCAGACGCACATACAGATGCAAGGTAAGTGTTCCATGCATGATCTGTTCATCCTCATCTGCATAAAGATTGAATCTATGATAAATAAACAGGTACTAGGAACTGAGTCAATATATGTTTAAATTTAAATGCGCATCATGTGGAATGGCTCAGCTTGGGTCCTTATACAGAAACTGCACCTGACTTCTGTTGCTATATTATGCACCACACACCGAACAGAAACACACTTCCAACTTGGTGTTTTTCAGTAAGCATACTGTACAACATTAATAAATACTATCAGAGCAGAGGCTATCTGTTTTTTGTTTTTTTTTTTAAATGCGGCCAGGCATCAGAGTAGGATTTCCCAGAGGGCCGGTTTAGCTGTCCGAGGCTTCCACTCCATCGCTCTGTCTATTTTTCTCCTCAGTCAATGCTCTGAAGCATGCGTGAACGGTTGAGTCCACCCTCAAATCGCAGGGACGTCCTGAAATAGTCAATGGGACCTGAAGGGGCTAAAGATCACTGCAGAAGAAGCCACAGAGGCCTTCCTGTCAAAGGCAGTGCTTTCAGGGGGCCAGGGGTGAGGGGAAGCCAGAGGGAGAGAGCCAGAGACATGACATACATTTCATTACACTTAAACCAACTGTGGGTTCAACTCAGAGCCCTGGATTTCCAATGGCGTCTCAAAGGATGGAGTAAGTGGAGGTATAAGAGAATGGTTTTTACAAAGAACACAATGGGTAGGTGGACAAAGGCAGGCAGCTGGATTAATTGCTTGGGGGCTCGTAGGAATATTTTTCTAAGTACTTCTGTTTAAAGCTCAATTTAGTGGCGTACGTCACTCTGGCGAACATTAAATGCCTAAAATATATGTAAATCTCCAAACTCCAACTGCAATTAGTACAATTAGTAGAGCATTATGATTAAGATTCATATTTCATGACTTTATAATTCCAAGATATCTTTTAATGTCTTAATATTTTTTGCTATAATTACAGATTCTGTGTCACTTTTCTACAGAGTTTGTTATTTAAGTTAAATACAGCATCGAAAGATCCTCCTCTCCTCCCTCTCCTTCCATGTTTGCTGCCGTCTGACAGCTCCGTTTAATTTCGGCCCATAAACACAACCTTAGACAAGAGAGAGAGAGAGAGAGAGAGAGAGAGAGAGGAGAAAACAGTACTTATCCCAGACATGCCCAGAGTGGTCTTTTCAGCGAGAGCTCTCCTGGCCTTGTAGAGAGACTACTTGTCCATTAAGACTGTCAGAGGATGCTCTCAGAAATGAGAGGCCATATCTCTGAAGAGGTCTGCAGGGAGCATGCTCAGACAGGGGCTGGGGTTAAAGGAGAGCGAGCTGGATGGGTGTAGTGTGGTGGCCAATTCTGCACAGGGTTAAGGGAATGCGCAGCCTGACTCTGCCGTACAGTATCCTGGCTGTGCATCCTCTCTGTCTCTCTCGGCGACGTACTGTAAAGACAGTTGCCATCATCACTGCAACATTATGGAAAATATAATTTGCAGTCTAACCTACTTTGCTTTACAAAGAAATGTCTATTTAAAATTCCTTAGAGTATTATTAAAAGGGCTATATAATTACAAAACACTATTATTATTGCACGCTTGGGGGGAGCCCTCGCTCATTAAGCTTCTAACACGTCGTGGGTTTTGATTATTCTATCAGCTTCATTCTCTTATTATAGTGACAAACTCCCGCTATTTTGTTGCCAATCTCCTTCCAGCTGTCATATCTTTTGAAAGATCACAAAAACCTTCAAACACACTTGTGATATGTCTTCAAATTCACCAGACATTGCTTGATTCCCCTATTGAATTTGCAGGATTAACTTGAGGAAGAAACGTCTCATATTTCTTAACTGGTTGCTATGTCTGACATCAGAGTGTATGAGATTCTAGCATACTGGTATTGTCCAGGGGAGGGAACCCTCACTCTAACCGTCAGCGCTTCTCCAAGTGGGACAGAGATGATTAAAACACACCATGGCTGTGACTGACAGACTCCCCACTGCTTCTAGAAGATGACATGTCTCCAAGTCACACAGAAAAGCAACTCCTCTAATTTTAACTCTGACTACAACGCTGAGCCCCTCTGTCAAAACCCACAAAAAACAGCCATGCTGAGATTCTTAACCACAATAAAAGTGATAACAACTAAACAGAGAAATAAGTTTAAAAACAACAATAGGGAGGGAGGAGACAAAAGGGCTGAGAAGGCGCCATTTCCCTCTGGTGCACACAAACAGCAGGAACCTGTGAGCTTGTGACAACACCTTCAAACATTTCTGTTACTTTCACAGAAATATCTGATGCTGATGCTCCAATGTGATGCTTCCGCAGCAGTCTTGTCCCAGCGCACATTCGACTTGGCAAGCTCTTGGTTACCAAAAAGAAAAAACACCCTCCTAACTGACTGTTTGACATTTGTCATGACAGGAATACAGTGAGAGGAGAGAAGAAAAGAGAAGTGAGAGGTGGGAGGGGAAAAGGAAAACGGAGGAGTGGCAGAGGGTGATCGATGTGTGAAATTGTATGTGTGAAAAAAATAATTTGGCGTTCTCTGGCGTTTGTTGCAATTCTCATTTTTTTCACGATAAGGAGGACAGAGGGGGGTTTCCTGTTATTGTCACGTTGTGTAGAGAGCTCAGGGTCGTGTACTAAATGATTCACAGAAAACGGAATCTTTTACATTGGCGTCAGCAATTCAGCCGGGCGCCCTTGTGGGGGAATTCTTTTTGTGTGTTTTTATTGAAGTCTGCACTGAGTGCGCCCAAAAGCTCTGACAGGGGGCCCCCGAGGGCGCTTGTCTTCACCTCCAAATCATAAGATGGAGAGACGAAGCTCCCTCTGTGCTCTCAATTATACCCCTCAACACCCCCTCCTGCACACAGACCCGCAACCCTGCCCTCCCCACCCAAAAAATAAAACAGGCAGAGAAGAAAAGCCTTCAGTAATACAGTCCCAGTGGAGGGCTCCACGATCGCTCTGCGCTGCTGGAACAGCTGACAGGCTCGACGCGGCAGGTCCATTCCCTGCGGTCTGTCAGAGTTGGTGCTACAGCATGACGGTTAGTACTTCTTCTCTGGGGACGTGCCTCCTTTGCCTGCCCCTACGTGCCCCTCACATGACAGGCCCCTCCTCTGACCCATGGAAGCTCCGTGGCGCTGCCCCAATTACTGCTGCGGGTAGGTGGAACTCTAGGTTACATGCCCCCTCGTGCATCTTTACCTCTCCCATTCTCCCCGGTGAGTGGGAGACCCATCTGAGAGTCCTGGCACATTCAGATGAGGTTGGGGTGGGGGGCAGCAAAAGGGGCAGAAGGAGTAATTTGATCGGAGGGCACAGCTGCATAAACAGGGGTATCGAGGAATTTCTGTCTGCTTGATGGAATTGACTTTGCATGAATGGCCCCTCTTTTCCCCCCAAAATGGGCCATTTTCCACATGTCTCAATGAATATGACAACCTCTCCAGCAATATGAGTGTAGTAGTGGAACGGCAACACAAGCTCGAGGTAGCCCGAGTCTTTTTTCTTGAGCTGTGAAATTCTCCCTCTCCCTCTCTGGCTGCCTTTGCTAAAGACCTCATCCAAGTCCTGCTGCCTGACCTGTCAAAAGCAGCCCCATCCTCTCTAAAATGCCCAAACAAAATAAACCAACAACCGCTGGCAGGGTCAGAGGGCAGCTGCTCTGGGTGCCTGGACTCTGGCGGGCCCTCTGATTGGTGGAAAGGGCAGTGAGTAAAAGGGAATCTTTTCAAAGTGAAATCTCCAGCTGATGGCTTAGAGCTCCACACCCCACAGTTTGTTTCTCTTGCTGCTGTCAGGAGTTTTGCCTGAGCCATTTGGAAGGATTAGAAAAAGTGGGGGAAGAAAAAAAAAAAAAAAAAAACTCAACTGGGCAGATCGTGTGTACTGTAGGGTCTGAGTGATGGCTCCAAGACCCCTCGGAGAGTGATAAACCTTTGACCTTGACAGCCCCCTGTGGTGACCCCTGACCTCTGGCTTTGTGCCACAGACACAGTAAGACAGGTGCAGGCAGGAAAGTGACCACACCCCCACAGTCCAGGCTAAAATCTCCCTCATCTGACCTACCTGTCCTGATGGTCTGGACTCAAACTATGTCAGAAAGATATCTATCTATCACCAAGCAGAAGCACAAAAACTGATGTTACTGAGGAAATTGCTATTTGCATGGAAATAAAATCTGAAAAAATTCTGTACAGCAGAATACAGTCACACTGCATTTACGAAACCAATACTGCGAAATCTACAACAATTATATGAAACAGCCGAAAGGGAAAAGGAAGCGACAGGGAGAAACTGTGGTGGCACAGAGGCTCGAAATGGAGGCTGAGAGTCACCAGTCTACAAATGGATTAAGTTCCATTTAAAGAAATACTTTGTAAAATGATACAAAATGTTGTGTAATGAAATACAAGAGTGGATCATAGGTGTGTGGTGAGTGGAGGCACAATGACACGTCACGCGGCCTCGTTTTCTGCTCCGCAGCAGGCACTAGCTCCAAGGTCGCGCCAGTCCGCGCCAGTCTTTCTGCAGATCCATTTCCTCTCCCTAGGCACTTCCCTCATGTTGTTGGCCCAGTGATTCAATGCCTTGCATTAAGAGCAATTCACCTGCCTCCGGCGTCCCAGCGGCACAGGTCCCCTGGGGAAACCAGGTGGAGCATAAAAAAGTTCCACATATGGTAAAGTCAAGCTGCTCGGAGGCTGCCGAGTGTCTGCTGTGGGGATAGAGGCTCCTAAAAGGCCCAGCTGGTACTTGGAAAAGGGCTTCTGCATTACTACACCTCAGTGTCTGTTTGGGCTCCCCTTTGGAAAGTGTTGGCCGGCGCACATGACCAGCCATTTTAGATTTCTCCCTCTACCCCGCCTCATCCCTCGCTCCCTCCCGCCTTCCAACTGGTTCTGTATCCAATTGAACATTTGGTCCTCCACTGCTGGTTAATCAAATTCCTCCATCTGGCCCCCCTATCCCTGTGGAACACAAAAGGTGCAGCCTGAGCCCGGGTCCAAGTGCATATTGGGAGGGAGGAGGGGGATGGAGACAGGGACTGCCTACCTAACTTACACAGCCCAGTCAACTAGATCAGGTAGAGAGCACGAGGCCAGGCCTGATCGTTTTGGGCAAACAGGAACAGCTTGGGACTAAGTATCAGAGCCCTGCTGTTCATATAGAGCTTGGGGACGGCAGTGGGTTCATATGACAGTAGGAGGGTTTTATGAGATAATACCTCCACATACACTGTAGAATACAGAATAGAGTGAAGCCTAAGTACTACTGGCTACAACAGAAGGGAGTCTGACTGCCCTGAGACTCTGATGTTATTCAGTCTCCGTGGCAGTAGAGGGCACTGCTCTTGAAAAATACAGGGACAAAGAAAAAGGTAAGAAATGGGGAATAAAGACATTGCTTGTTGTCTTCCTACATTTCTTCCTTAAGTTCAAAGTAGCAGTGTGTCAGTAACTAAGCAGTGTCTAAGCCTGTACTCTGATCAAAAAGAGCTATCTTAAGATATCACACAAAGCCAGCAGTGATCTTTTAATCCCCCAGAGAGACTGTGGAGCCTTCACAAAATATCTCCTTTAACTACATATTTATTAGAAGAGACCTTTCAAATAGCAGTCCTGCCACACAAAGTTAAACAGGTTTTAAAGTGCAGTCACTTTCACAAAATGCTTCCTTTACAACCATGACATATCCAGCTGATCACTACCGCTCTGTGCTCCGCTTCAGCAGGAGATCTGTGGCGAGGTGAAGACGGGGACATAAACTGAGTCACAGATACAGAAACACATGGCATCTTAAGTGCTAGCTCTACCCATCCATAATATCTATTGTATGATTTCTATTCATGTCCAACCATCCTTTCCCCTGCCAGGTGGCAAAACATGTGTCAATAATTAAACTGCTTTTACATAACAGGATACAGGAACACAATGCAATTTGCTCCCCATATTTCATTGGGCCTTTATGAAAACACATGAGAGAGTGTAATTAATCAAACCACTGGAATATGTGAACGGCAATTTCCACTTAATGGCACTTACAGGGATTGGGTCCCTTAAGCACCACGTTCTGTCTACCAAACGAGCGGGATTCATTTTCATCTTCATAGTTCAGACATTAAAATCTGGTGTGGGTGTTAAACAAAACCCATTTGACATTAGGAAGTCTGAAAACAACATCAGATTTCGTCCATGTGGCCTGGTCCCATGGTTTTGGACACCCCATAACTGTGGTATGCTTAGGTCCAAGTCAATCATGAATGGTACAGTTGCATGTGTGCGACTGGCACGCTCGGGCATCAGAAATTAATATTCTTTTTAATGATCTTGCCTTGACCTCAAACCTGAGTGTATGTTCTGTATTCACCTAACCACAGGAGGCTAACCACCTCCCAGCCAGGGACAGGAAGAGGATCATTCACTGCTTTTAGTGGCTTTCTGTGAGAAGATGGTCCTAGTCTAAATGGCACCCATGTCCCTAAAAGTGTTTGTCTCTCCCCCACCTCTCTCTCTCTCTCTCTCTCTCCCTCTGCCTCTCCAAAGACTCCTCTAAGTGCAGCATCTTGTTTCAGTAATTCAGCCAGGGCAGAGACAGTGGAGAGAGGAAAGTAATCGATTTCTCTCTCATTTGGTTCCTCCTAGACTTGCTGTAAGGCCTCTTAAGGGAGTTCTGGACTATTGGACAGGACAATGTTATGGGAAAGAGTGTCATTGCGTTTAAGGTCATCGTTACACCAAGGTTTCATTTTGAGTGTATTTTTATTGGTGTACGGAACAAAGCAGACAAACAAACAATGCTGCCGCCATTTCCAGGATGGCACACATCAAGATGTGCCCTCCCTGTTCATAACGGCATTGCCATTTGGAATGATAGAGAGAAATATCACGCACTACAGCAATATGATCCACCGCGGAGATACACTCTGAAAACTGCTGCTAAGTACCAAGCTTTTAGTAAGAACCATAGGTAAACCTTGTGTCTATAAAAAGACACCATAACTAAATAATTTAGAGGAAATGTATGATTACTATTTCTGCTGCACGCTTCATATCATCTTTCCAAAAAAAAGGAATAAAGGAAAAGGGAGACTGGAACCAGAAGCTGCCAAATGACACGGAAGATTGGGGGGGGGGTGTAATATTGTGCTTTCATATGGCGATTTTCAAAAAGTATATCTTGTATCTTAGAATGAAAACATCATGTGTGCGTATAATGTAAGTACAATACATTAGAGGTATGGTGGGTCATTCTGTTGGCATGTACAATGTATCTTCAGTTAAAATCCCAGGTGTAAAACAGCAGGGAAAAAACCGCCAGTCGGTCCCCCTCAAGATTTAGCATTACTTGGCAGTGCTGGTGAAGTCTTCCCTCAAAACCTTTCAACCTCACAACCTGGCCTCATCAACAGGTTTGGTTGGTTGGTTCCGTCTCCAGTTTACATCTCCTCTGCATTCGGGGGCCCTTTATGGTTTCTAATCATTCATTCTGTATTTCAGCTCCATGCCAGCCTGCTAAATTCTTAATAACAGTCAGTAACTCTCAGGTTGAGCTTCCATTCATTTACATATGATTGAGATATTCTTGCACAAACCAATTAAAAATGCAATACAACTACCTGCAGATCTTGGCATGTATTATTTCCAAAATAGACACCAATCTCGTGTGTCATTAAGAGTGCGGCAGCTGCAATACAAACAAGACAAATCTATCTATTGTTTATTACCTCCTCAGGCTTTTTACCCAGAGGGCAGAATAAGAGAGGGAGGGGCAGAGGTCAGCGTAATTACCATTCACTCCTTCCTTAGAGTCAGACAGTGCTAAGACATGCATTGGCAAATTCCATGGCAGCATCGTATATCACATTACCATAAAGCCCCAAAGAGCTAACCTTTGTTCAATTCCATTTGATTCTGAGAGAGGAAAACAGTCTGACAGCCTCATGCAGCCTCAGTGTTTCAAGAGTTCAGGTGTTTGTCTTTCAGTCTTGTGACTGCTCTTGCTAAAGATGTGCTATTCCAAAAATAAAGTGTCAGGGGATGTGGGGGATCATTGAATCATCCTGGGTAGAATATCACATCATCTGGAGAGCTTCAAGGTTCAGTCTCAAACTATGCCTGAGAAAAAACGCAGTCTGTCGTGAAAATAATACACAGTGTTTAGCTCCGAGCCACTCTGGAGTTTAATTCAATGATTATGCATTTCTATGGTTACTCTCATTCTGATTAACAATTACATTGATTTATATTTTTATCTGTGACACTTAATAGTATGCCCCTGGTATCATAGCCGAGAATTCACCTGGAAGCACTTGCCATTTTGGCTTCTGTTGACAAACAACAAAGTGCTAGCATTTGCAGCATCAGTACACTCTAATATGCCTGTTGACTGAAAATGAGAGCACCAGTGCTGACAGAATGTGAAATACTGTTACTGAGAGAGGAGGCTTAGTGGTGATGTCTTCAGTCATGCTTAAAACCAATGGCTTCAGCTCTCTGTGGCAATCTTTAGGCGGCACGGAAGGACAAATGTTGCCACGGAGGATGAAAGAAACGTAAAGATGAGAGGGGGCAAGTAGTAAGCAGACAACACAGAGAGAGACACATACAGTAGGAGAGAGAAATGCAGACAAGATAAACCAAAGAAATAAAAACACAGGAGTGGGCAAAGAGCGCAAACGAGAGGGAAAGTGGAACGACAGAAAAATAAAGGAAGACAGCGAGAAAGCAAGAAAGAAAGAAAGAAAGAAAGAGAGAAAAAGAGATCTGTGAATTTCCCCTTCCTCCCCTGAGACCTCCCTTGATGCCAAGCATTCATCATCCAGCCTCTAATATCAGTTATTCTGTGGCTCCTCTGCTTACAGCAGAATTAATTTCTGCTTTAATTACTCTCATCGGCGGAATGCTGATGAAGGAGAGGGACGAGGCATTCTGGGACTCGGGCCTCATTCCACCACTTTAATTTGAATGAATTCCACCCGGAGACGCTGGCAAACAACTGGCAGCCGAGCCCCGGGAGCCACTCTGGGACTGCGCAGAAGAGCTGCAGCCATGGCCCCCACCAACCTAGCTACCTTGTGTGTGTGTGCCTGTGTGTGTGTCTCCCAGCTTGTGTGTATTATGTGGAGCACGTTGACTGTGCGCGAGGCTGAGCGTTGAAGTGAAAAGGTAGGGAGAAAGAACACACAAGACGACGAGAAGAAGGGAGAAAAAAAAAAGGATTGATGGATTGAGTGATGAGTGTGTGCGCGTGTTTACAGTGTTTGTGTGTGTGGCCGTGCGTGTGTCTTAGTGCGCCGTGTGTGTGCGTGTTTGCTTTCACATAAATGTACTCAGGGATGTGGGGTGAGAAAGTAGAATGTCTATAGAAACAAACTGTAAATGATTTTGCAGAGAGAGGGAGATAGTGAGAATGGATCCATATGGACACAAAATATATGAAATATGAACAGCATCACTGACTGCAGCCCACTGTGTAACACAAGTGTTAGTTTGAGAGCAAAAATCATTAATAGTTAATTTGATTATTCCAGATATGGCACATCATACTCCCCAACAAAACCCCCAGTCCATGTATCATACAAGAACTAGCAGTATAATAGAAAGGGAAAATAGGAAATAGCTGCATGAATAGGAAAAGGCTGTACGTGTGAGATGCACACACAGTCCATGTTTGCATAATGAAAACAACAGCAGAAACAGTATAATATCACAACCCCGGCAGAGGAGCAGAGAGAGGGGCCATAATTGACTTTTCTCCAAGCCAGCTTGGTAGTTACAGAACGTAGCATATTGGATAAGGATTGTGATTGATTATGTGGGTCTGCCATACCGATTTTGATTAAATGTAACCATGGGTTTCTTTTCCAAGCCCTAATGAAGCAGCAATTTGAAACTGAGAGACTGGAGGATGCTGAGCCAGGCTGCCTTCAGCTCCACACAGCGTCTATCTGTGTGTACATGATGCTCCAAAACAAGAGTCATCACGCAACATCCTGCCGCTGTCCCTCTTCTATGACGGAAAAATGTGTAGATTTTGTGAAAGTCCGTTTTTGGCTGATTAACACAATTAAAGAAACTAAATAAATTATTTGCAAAAGTCAGATTTAATGCAAAAAACCCCCCAAAAAACCAACCAAAAAAAAAAGTAATATTAGTGCTCTGTTGCTACAACATTGAAATTCAATGAATAATTAGGTGGCATGAATGTCTGCAGGGAAAACATACATTTCCCCTCACAGCACAGTAACATAACTATAATTAATATGTATGCTGACATTAGAGGAAGATGCTTACAATCACTTGAATTCATCCAGTAGCGCTTTTTAACTTCGCCCCACAACACATAGCACAATTCATCTCCTCCAATTTCATGTTCCGAGCCATCCCTCCTCCAGTTCAGCAGAGGGCAGGGAGGTAGGTAGGTGTGACCTCCACCGACCCTGAAACCTCTGGACAGGTGGGCGGTGGCCTACGTGCACTGTCCGTTTTGGCAGCAGCTCTCCTCCCCTCCCCGGCAGGGAACTCAGGCCATGATGAGCAGCTGGGTCGCAAACACTAAGCACATTAATATCTTCTTAATGATAATAATCATTATGGCATAAGCACCTTCCCCAAAGTGGGAAGGCTCACGAAATGTGCCAGAGAAGCATCGTCGTTAAGGTAAAAAAACGGAGATGAAATGACTCTTTTAATGGGCAGCAACTTACAGCCACCAGGATAATGCAGACACTAATGTAATAATGTGATAATGAGATACACCGAAGACATGAGGGAGACCAAAAACTCAATGAAACTAGTGTGAACGAATAAATAAAACCAGACAGAGTTACCACCGCAGGTATGCATTGTATCATACACACTGCATGCTGAAATAGACTTTACTGTATCACAGATATACGCTTTAATTAGTACAGACTATCGCTACGATTTCCTCATGCTTTAAGGTCTTTCTGGAGTTAGTGGAGTACTTGACCACCTTGTCTCCCCGTGCCTTTGAATCCATGAAGTGCTACTTGCACACAGCATTTCCCATATACTCGCCTCATTTAATATAACTGTCAGTATTCACCTATCATAGGCCATTATCTGTCTCATCCGCATTCATTATTGAAGCTAATGATCTGTTGTCCTCTCTGCTCCCCATTGAAGGAGGACTACATTAAAAGTCTCTTACTAACTTAATTAGTAATTATAAATGTTAAAGATTAATCAGAGAGTGAGTGGCTTAAGGTTTACGTCTCTAGGCAGTGGTGGGACAAATGGAGAGACAAAGAGGCCATGTCGCTTCAGTGTTCACACTCCACTGTCATGTTGGAAATAGAACAAGACGTATGAAAAGAGTGGAAGTGTGACCATTTTACCTCTAATGACTGTCACAGAAACCTAAAGCAAAAATGTAACCTGAAATAAAAAATGTATTTTTATGTACAGTGAGAGCTCATGTGCTTAAAGCTACGCTACCTTCCAGCTAAATATAGCATGTTGTTTCCATTCTATAATCTACTAGCACTACTGTAGTGGATATAATGCTGTTACAGGAAGTAGCATTTAATATAGTAACCTATGATGCATGCAGTACCCACATTATCTCTTTCTAACAAGATGGAAATAGATCCCCTTAATTAAATCCTGGGTGTACACTAATTCCTTACTAAATCTGCACCTCTCTGACAATTCCACATCAGCAGCACCGTGCACTCCAGTAAACATATAAGCACTGATATCAACATTAAACCTTAATAACTAATAAAGCTTTCATCCAGGGAGTTCCTGTGTGATTTCCATTAATGTGAAGGGGAATCGCCCAGGACCATCTCCCTGTTTTCCGGAGCACGTTGACGCTCGAGCCGGCGGGGTCGGTACTCTTGGCGCAGGAGGAAAACAAGGAGGAACTCTATCTGTGCTGAGTTGTGGGATGGTAGAGATGCAAATTGCATTTCTGCCTCAACTTCGACCACATGTGTAACACAGGGGTGTGCTACCCTCTCATTTCACCGGTGATTAAACGTCAGCTAAAGGAGACGGACGAGGCTCAGTGTGAACCAAAAAAAGAGTAAATAACAACTATTGTAAAAACAAGCAAAGATTTTACGATAAACGATGAGTATCCATTTCGTAGATCTGCCCTCTCTCTTTTAGAGGAGAAATGGCGGCGCTTTGACTGTTGAGCAGGGAGTCCTATCACACAAGACACACAGAGTGGGGTGATGGTGGGGGGGCTGGCCGGTGGCCCGCAGCACCTGAAACCTATTAGAGAGCTTTGGAACATTCCACAGGGTTCTTCCACTTTGGCCAGAGGGCATCGTAAAGGTCCTCACAGAGAGGGTCGCTTCGACTCAGACGCAGACAAACAGCCAGCAAGGTGAAACACTAAAACTAGAGTAGGATATGGAAGAGCATGACATCTGAGAATACCGCAAATGGCGGCGTTGTTTGTATTGTCGTAAGGAATGAGCTTCCACCAGATCCCCTAACTGGCCTGTGGTCCCTGCTGAAATGTAAAATCTGGTGTAAAGGCTAAGATTACATTTTCTGCACTTAGTTTGTCTTCATAAAGGAACACTATGATTAAAACATTTACCGTTGGCAAGCCATGTAAAACTTTTATCAACTTTTTATCAAATGGTTTGCCATCTGGACTTAAAACAGTAGGGGCCCAATAGTGCACTGACACTAAAAACAAACATGCATAAACACACACAACCCGCTGCCAAATTTCTTGGAGATAGCCCTATCTTCTCCACTATGTGTGTGTATATATGTGTTTTAGTGGTACCAAGGCCCATCTCTTTGGCTGGATCTGTGTCCATGCCTCAGTGTTATGCTCACTGGGTTTAGCTCTGTGGGTGTCTGTGGCCTCTCCTCTGGCCGCCCGTGTCCATTTGCTCTGCGGGTATGGCAGGCCTGAGCTGACAGATGGCCGCCCCTCTCCATTCCGCTCCAGAGTAACACAGTAACTGGTTTTTCCTCCGCCGTTGACCTTGCCACAGCCAGCCAGCAATCCAGGCTGGCACTCGGCCTGTCGAACAGGAGGGTAATGAAGTCCAGCGCTGCTCACATGATTATTAAGGCTTTGACGCTGGGGGGCCTTTCAGAACCCTATCCCCCTCCCCTCTCCTCCCCTGTCTGCCATTCACACAGCCAAAGTTCGATGATGATGGTCATCCGTTACATGGTACTTTGGAAAACCACCATTGTGCACCATAAAGAGAGCTAAAACTTTTTGCTGTACTCTTGGAGCATTCTAACACAAACCTCTCTACACCTATGAAGTGTACATAACAACAATTTTGAGAACAACACTGAAACTCTTTCCTATTCGGTAGCGGATGGTAGTTGCTGCTGTCCCAGCGTGCCTGTCATTCTAAAAACACATCGGGTCACAGCCACTACACAAAGTTAGATCAGATCTGTCACACAACTATTGGTGCTGACAACCTCTAAAAGCAATGCAGTTCAGAAGTAGAGCGCCACTTCACTCTCGCTGCAATTCTCCCTTACCACAAGCATCTCTAGGCACGCCTGGAACCCTGGTCCCATCAGGGCCAGACTGGGATTTGAGAGGTGTAGGTTGCAGCTCTGACCTTTACTAAGGCAGGACTGTCTGTTTGCACTTCTCCCATAAGCCCCCCCCCTCCCTCCCTCCAGTCAGACTGCTAAGCAACCCCCATCAGACCAGGGGTGCGCGTGCACCCACGGCCTTGGTGACATCTCAGAGACCATGGGGAGGTGGAGTAATGCAGAGGTTAATTCTGATCATCCAGTATTTATGGGATTCACTTCAGAACAAGGGTTGGCATTAACACTCTAAAGGAGACATCCCTCCTGTATATCAATAAAACATAGCCAGAAGCACAGGAAGAGCCTACCTTTATTCAGGTCGCCCAAGTTCCTGACTAGACTTGCATAGGAAGATTGGAAAAGCACACCAGTGAATCCGTCACTCGATGATGTCATTAAATTCAAAGAAAATCGTAGGATTTATACAAATCTGTATTATTGCAATTAATTCGCAATTTACACTTCCGAATGATTAACTCAGCAAATGAGCACAGTTCAACCAGTCACCGAAAGGAATTTGCCCCAAATCACCATGGTGACACCAACCCACCCATTGCAATGCAGTAAGGGGCAGCAAGTGCTCGCTCAGAGTTTGTACAAACAGGCTGTATGAACTGAGAGCATCAGATATTTTCTCACATGTTGGCCTAGTCTGTGAGGTGTGGGGAAATGTCAGGAAAATCAATAGATAAGGACCACATCAGACTGAGCTTGTCTGGCCTAGCAACAGAGCATCCCCATGGTGATGTCAATTACCTCTGCTTTACAACAAAAACACCAGGAAGAGCAAAACAGTCTCTGCAATGCTGTAAAACTTTTAATGCAGTCTCCTGGTTACATTGAGGAATTTATAAGAAACTTCTTTTTTTTTTTTTTTTGTTTTCCATCCAGACAGGTAGGTAACACGGCGAATGTGAGAATCTTATTGATAGCTCTTTTTTGCGGCTCACTCTGTTTTCTATTCTCCTCATGGACGCCACATTAGTCAGGGAGAGGTATAATGTAACGAGCAGTAAGGTGCGCATAATTGCATATTAGCAGCAACACACTTGGCTGCACGGGAGGTGACTGCGCTAACGAACAGAGAGGTGTTATTAATCACCAATTAATAAAAGCAGGCAGATATCACACTCGGTATATGGCACGCATGGTTTCCTTTGTTTCCACTGGCTGGTCCAAGCCTGTTCTCTTACTTATTTCATAAGATTGATCCTGTTCCTGTGCCGTGTTGTCTATTGAGTTCTGACTCTGATCCAGCCCCCTAGGAGTCAAATGAGGAGTGTTTGGCCATGTTTGTTAGCAGATTACATGTGTATGTGCTCTATGAATGAGTCCCAGAAACTGAGGGAACACCATCAGACATACCTAATCAAAGAGGATTATAGGAAAAGAAACAAAGAATGAAAATACCATATTCTGTTTGTGCACAAGGAGAAAAAAAAAAAGCTTAATGGGGTAGTGAATGTGTTGCCACCAGGGCAGAGACAGTGATGGAGACCATGTAATCAACATACACCGGCCAAGTTGCTCTTGGGGCCCAAGACAAGAGGATATGTGTCAAGGATAATTTGCGGCCCTTAGCAAGAAACAAAACAAGGCTTTCAGCTTCAAATACTGTTACAGTGTGCCTCCTGTCTGTTCCCCCACTAACAGCCAACACAGTATGTTTTTTTTTTGCCAGGTTGGAGCTCAGTTATTATAAAAATGTGAGCGTTAGATAGTGAGGCAGAGGAAAATGGAGAGATAGTGGACAGAGAGGGGGGCAGAAGGAGAAAGAGAGAACAGAGAGGAGGAGGAGAAACTAGGGGAGAGCTAAAGGCCTCTCACTCGCTCTCCTCTCCAGCTCTGTAACGGCCCACAGTGCCTGCTTCACACAGAGCGGCCAGCTGTACAGCAAATGTGCCTTTCCCTCTCCGCCCCCGAACCTTTCCACCCCTCCAGTGCCCCCCTCTGCCTGGGCCGACCAGGCCACCGGCTCCTCTCTGTGAGAGAAGGCTCCTCCCTGACTTGGCTTCAAGCTCAGTGTTGTCACCAACCCAAAAAATCCGTAGAGGTGACCCCAAAAACACTTTTCTGGGATGCGGGTTGGTTTGCTTGTTTACAGTTGTCCTTCTGAGCGCTGCCACCTTGGCAGTAGCTGCTTGGAATGGACAGGAGTGAGATGAGGATTGGAATGAGAGCAGATTTAACAGAAAAGCAAAAACCCTTCTCACCTTTAAAACCCTTTAAGACAGAGCCTGTGCTTCAAAACATGTCAGGGCTCTGAAAATCCACACAGGGACATTTGAAACAGTGCGATAAATAGGCCAAACGTGCCCCCCATGAGGCTCCAAATGTCATAGTTTACAGTGGGGTCAAAGTGAAGCAATGGGGTGGCATGATGGCATGCTGATAAAACCAAACAGGCTTTTGTGTCAATGAAAGACCTTCAAAGGTCCTCTCAAAAAAAAAACAGACGACTTTGTGAAAGCTCTGTGATTTGAAATATTTTTTTCCAATACGACTACTACAGATCAACATGGCAAGTTGAACTGATGGTCAGATTTGTTTTCTAATCTCAAAGAAAAATAGCAGTAAAAGGTTTGATAGTGACTGCAGCAGCTGAAAGCTGTATAAATCTGTGTGTCTCTGGAGAAAAATCGGACACCCTCAATTCTGTAAGTGTGCCATGCCAAAAAAACTCTAAACTAAAGAGTGGCCAGCTGTCTTCTGGCCTGCTATTAAATTGCTCCTTGGATGGTGGCGATATCATTTTTTTCTCCATAGGAGTATCACACCAGGTCCCCAAACAGAGCGACCAGCTGTACAGCAAATGTGTACTGATCCATCTGGGCCCTAGCAGGCTGCGGCCTCCATCTTAAGACACGTGGGGCCGTTCACAGGCTTGGCTGGGGTTGGTCTGCAACACACCCTTCTGCATCCATAGCCACCTCCTTCCGTTTCATTCACCTCCATTATCATAGTAAATGTTGAGTAGCTGTGCACCAGAGCTGCGCTTTATGTCTGAACTAGGACGTCATCATGTGAGTGTAATATCCATGCATCAAAATGTGCTGGCAGTCACACAGAAGAGGCAGCCACGAGCACCTCGGCCCGATGGGAGGAGGTGAGGGTGGAGGCTGAGTGCACTTAGTTTAGGGAGACTATTGTGTTACAAAGGCAGCTAATATGGACTTGTCTGGGTGAGACAGGCTCAGGTTTTGTTGTTCCATACACTTAGCACTATGGTTATGTCACGGCTCACCACTATATATAGAGTTATCAGTGTGAACTGACACCATGGAGCGGGGCATGGATGAAAACAACACCCCTATGAATCCAGCGTCTGCTCCATTACCTACGCTAATAACGCTGACAGCTGAGCGGAGATGACCCCAGCCCCCTGTTTCCCCTCTCCTGTGCAGATGGCCATTAAAAGGAGAAAGTGTCCCTTTTTTCAGTAGAGAAGGTATTTAGAGCTTTTCCAAATGAGTTTTTTTTTTTTTTCTGTGTTTTTGGCCCAAATTGGCTTTGCAGTGATTACAGGCTGGATTGAATTGAACCCCACTCTACATTAAAACAGTATTCCTCAGGAAAAGCATTAGATCAACATTAGTGGTGTGACACAACTAAGCTGATGCATATGTTTTGTCTATAGCTTTTCAGTTCAACTTATTTCCTTTATTTCTGTTTATTCTAATCAACTCCCTTTTTGTTCGTTTTGTTTGTCAAAACGCAGTCACTTCTTGACAACTTCATCTTTCCGGCAAATTTTCATTACGACGAGTTCGTTTTCTCCATATTTTACAGATCACAAAACAAATCCATCTAACAGAAACCCTTTTGAGGAGTCTGATGAAAACCATGATCATGTTGAATACAAAGCAATGGCATATCAGAGAAGTAAGACATCAGACAATAACCCAATCACCTATCCTCCTGTTATCTTAAGCTGTCTGAATTCCACTATTATGGGGGAACTGTGTGCTTGTGCCGCTGAAAGACATAAAATAACCAGTAGGGGGGTTTGTTTTCTACCCTCCCAGTGTGCTCCGTGCCTGCCTTCACGAGAGAAAGGACTAATGCTGGCATGGTACTGTATTAGGCACCCCCAGTAGAATAGTGGGTGAGCAGATCGCAAAGATGAATACAAAATACACACCTACACACTCTCAGCTCGTCTCTCTGCTTTGCAAATACACCGCAGCATCAAAATCACAAATCACATGCTTCTGATTGTTTATGCACAAACAGTGGGTCCCTGATAGAATTGCCTACCGGTCCTGATAGAATTGCCCACCGTGTTTAAATTCACCTGCGCCTAGAAGCGTGTCCCAAACAGAGAGGCGGTTTGGTTCCAGATCAATGAGTCTCTCTCCCACTGAAGACAACAGATAATGCAGTGTAATGAAAGAGCCGCCAAACGAGCTGAATAAATGAATGAATAAAGGAACGTGAGACCGGAATTCAGACGCCTACTTACTGCAGGCAAGAAAACCTGTTTTCCAATTGTCTGTTCTCTACAAATTATTCTGCCTGCATACAAATGACAACCAAAAGTAAAGACATTTCGAGAATGTGGAGGTTAGTGTTACACCAGCACTCTTAGTTTAGGAATCTTGTGAAAGGAAATGAGAAATTTGGAATAATTTTGTGATACACAAAGTGATAAAAATCAAATATCCATTTTTTCAGTTGATTTGACGTCATTAAATGCTGAGAGCATGACAGTATGTTACCACATGTTGTATTCAGATCTCAGTCATCTGAACAGAGTACTTAAGTGAAGGGACACAAACAAGCAAAAAAAGAAAAAAGGACAAGAAAAAGGTACAGCAGCAATGTGAAGATTTTTTTTTTTTTTTAATATTTGGAATTGAAACAGTTTGGATAAAATCTGTTTTGATATTTAAATATTTCAATAATTAGGTTTCCACTACTTCAAACTACCTTCATAACAGAGTGGTTTGAAGTGGAGAGATTGTGCTCCACAAGCATGCACACGTACTATATTATACCATTCACATGCATGGGGAAATGAAGATGATGGGCACAACACTGGGGATGCATTTGATGGTCAAAATATTAAAATAATTCCACCTATTTGGTGATGTGATCCAGATACTTGTGAGCCTGAATGAGACAGGGTCAAATATTTTATTACATATATCACATCAATCCTTGATATGTGATTCACCTTTTAAAAAAAAAAAAAAGTATAAAAAAAGACTATATCTGAAATTGATTTAAAATGATCAAATATTTGTGGTGAATTTTTTGGTGAATTTACCTTAATGATTTGTATATTATATTGATGACGGTCACACAAAATCATTCCCTCTAACATTTAAATCACAAGCATAAAAGCCCCATTGATTAAATTGATGCTACATTGTAGAAATACTTTGGGAAATGTAGAGAAACACATTTACAAAGATACTACACAAGCACTGTTTTTTTATGATTTTGTTGTAGGAGTGCAACAAAGACCATAATGAATGAAACAAAAAGAGTTATCTCCTACCCAGCATGTGGTTGGCCACATGAACTTGAATGTCCCATTCACTGTAGAACACCATCTGACATTTGATGCACTGGTATGTCTTCTTCTGTAAATAAGTTTGAGAGGAAAGGGATTAACTTTGAATACAAGGATAACTTTTGTTTTACCAATTTAACATAACAATACAAAACTATTTGTGAACCTCAGCATGTTCTTATGAGCTATTCAGCCATATTCAATACAACACTAATTAACAATACCTCTTCAGTTTGTGAGGGACTGGTTCTAGGCATGGGGGACACCTGGGGGGTCTTGAGCTGCCCGCTGTTGCTATCCCCAGCCTGTTCCCGATGCACTGTCTGGATGTGGTTTTGCAACTCTGCTTCAGACTCAAACTTCACATTGCAGCTGGAGCATCGTGTCTTGGCAGCAGATGATGAGGATATGGAAGAGGATGAAGACGATGAAGAGACGGCTTTGCCTTTCCCGTCTCCGGGGCTAAGACTCTCCCCCTGGACCCATGCGCCTGTAGTTGTTGCTGGAGTGGTGGCTCCACCTTGCTGTTGTTGCCTTCCTCCATTCACCGTCGGGCTGGAGCTCTTGGAGCCAGCTGCTGTCACACAGGCTGCACAGAGTCCATAAGGCAGGCCGTTGATGTCCAGCTTCACAAGGTCTTGTTTGGACCGGAAATCTTTCAGACAAGAGGCGCACTTGAAAGGTTTCTGAATATGGTGTTGCTGCTGGTTATGAGAGATGGCATTGCTGCGGCCCATGGGTTGGTTGCCGGACATGGTGCCTGTTTTTTGCATGTGGAAGGTACCATGGATCTTGAGCTCCAATGTGGAGGTGACTGTCTGCATGCAGACCACACAGCGGAAACCTGTCAGGGAGTTCCTTAGGTCAGGGTGCATCTGGCAATGCTCCAGGAAGTCTTCCTCACTATGCAGTGGCATTTTACAAATGCGGCAGCTTCCTGTGTCCAGACTCTTGCTATGGGTGACCTTGTGCTCAGTCAGGGTGAGTAAGGAAGGGAAGCGCTCCCCACAGATGGGACACATGTAGTGTTTGACAGGCCCAAGGTGGGTCTGCATATGTTCCCTCAGCCCAGCCTCAGAGAAGAAGGTGCGGGAGCACACATTGCACTTGTGGTTGCCCTTGATCATTTCAGCTTTCCTTTTTATCATGGCACTCTCACCAGGGCGAATATTATGGTCTCTCAACTGGTGGTTAGTGAGGAGTGACTCCATGGTGTAGGATGCCCCACAGATGTCACACCCATACATGGGCTCTGCTGTGTCCACCTCTTCCTCACTTCCATCATGGCTGTTCTGGGACTCCACCACAGATCCTCCCGCTGCCCCTGGACCATGGCTGTTAGTTAGGAGACCTTGTAGCTCAGCGTCTTCTTTAGGCTGGCCATCCCCACCACTTACAGTCGAGCCATTAGCACCACAGTTCTGTGCCTTTCCCTCAAACACACAGTGTTTCTCCCTCAAATGCTTCTCCAAAAGGACAATGGCATGGAAGGCCTTACTGCAGAAGCGACAGTTATACTTCTTGCTGTGGGTAGTGATGTGGCACTGCAGCTCTACCTCTGTGCCAAAGGACTCTCCACAAAAAATGCAGCGATGGGCACGGCCCTGGTTTTCCAGGTGGCTGTGTTTGACATGTAGCTGTAGGTCAGTCTCATGCCTGAAGTCCCAGTTGCAGGAGGTGCAGCGATACACCTTCTTCTCGTTGCTGTGCTTCACAGCCAGGTGGAGCTGGGTGGACACCTTTGAGTCAAACACCTCCTGGCACAGAGTGCAACGAAAGAACACAAAGGTATGCATGTCGAGTAGGTGCTTCTGCAGGTCATCCACCGAAGTGAATTGCTTGTCACAGCTCTCGCAGATGTAATAAGTGGACGTAATAGTGAAGTGAATTGTCACATGCTTAAGCAGGGACTCTTGGTTGGGGAACTCTTTGTTGCACTGTGGGCAGGTCAGCTGAGGCTGCATGCCATCCAGGTGAGTTTTTAGGTGAGTCTGAAAAAGGTCTAAGCTGGTATACTTGGCTCCACACTGGTTACATATGAACTCACTGGCAGTGCGTGAGGCTGAGCTGCCTTGTTTCAGCATGGTTGGTTCCACAGATATTGGAGAAGAGGGGCTGAGAGTGCGCAGGGCTTTCTTCCCATTGTTGATGTAGTTCAGTGCCAGTGGAATGTTCTTGTGATTCTCCTTGATGTGCTTGTTGAGCTTCAGAACACTGTTGAATATGGGGGAATTGGTGCAATATGAACAGGAGTACACTTCTACTATAGGCTCCTTGGGAGTTACAGCCAGGGGGGAGTCAAAGCGCAGGCTACCCCCATCACAGTGAGTCTGACGAACATGCTCCTCCAAGGTAGCCTCTGTCAAGAACCCCATGAAGCACTGGGGGCAGAAGAAGGCATTGCTCTCCTTGGCCACAGGACTAGGAAAGCCATGGGAGCAGCGGATGTGTTCTTGGAGTGCGTTGAGGTCGCTCAACACCTCAGGGCAGAAGTTACACTGAAGGAGGGCATCAGGCAAGCTGGCTAACAGGGCAGCATGGTCTTCTGCATTGTGGACCTGCTTAAGATGTTCATTTAGGTTTAGTAAAGAGGGCAGAACTTCCAAACAAAACTGGCAAGTGTGAGCCTGCTCTGGCTTGTCCAGATGCATGGTTCGCAGGTGAATTTGAAGCACAGCCAGACTGGAGAATACTTGCTTGTTGCAATAGATGCAACTGTAGGAGACTTTAGGCTGTTTGGAGGAACGTCCGCCCATGTCTGATGTGTTCTGAGCAGCCCTCTTTCTCCTGCCCCTTGTCTTGGGCACAGGTGGTGCTGTCTCCACCATTGTGGAGCTGTCGACAGAGAGGTTGGAGTCAGGAGTGGTGCTGGAGACAGAGGTGTAGCCCACTGTTAACAAAGAAGGGCTGTTACTATGGTTACTTGATTCAGGGAGCTGGTGGATGTCCATGTGAGCATAGAGGTCCTCAACAGACAAAAAGTGCTCAGAGCAGATAGCACAGGTGTGGCCCTTCCTGTCTCGGCTGTGGGCCTGGTCAATGTGGGTCAGCAGGGTGCCCTCGTCACTGAAGGGCTCATGGCAATAGATGCACTGTAGGGTGGCACCCAAGCCTCCATCCTCTGATGGAGAGCACTCCGGGTGGCACTCAGCGATGTGCCTCTGGAGCTCCTCTGGGACATCAAAACCTTCCTCACAACGGCTGCATTTGCGTGTTTCTTTCAGCTTCCATTCATCAGCTCTAGAGAGGCTGGAGCTGCTGCCGTCTTTGCCCCTTTCGTGAACTTGCATGTGGCCATGGAGAGAGCTGGAGGAGAGGAAGCCTCGGCGGCACACAGGGCACTTGTGGGGTTTGTTGGAGGCGTGAGTTTTCATGTGGATTTTGAGGTGATCACTGCGGGAGAAGGCAGAGTCACACTCTCCACAGTGGTACTTCTTATCGCCGGTGTGGAGCTTCACGTGTCGATCTCGGCTGCGCTTGTGCTTGAACAGGCGACTGCAAAAGGTACAGCTGAAAGGGAGCTTATCGCCGTGACTCTGTTCGTGGCGCTTAAGGAAACTTAAGCGACTGAAGGACTTGTCACAGAACTGGCACGGGTATGGCAGGCCAGGGCCCCCTTCCTCCTCGCCAAAATCATAGTCCTCGCAGTGTCCTGGAGAAGTCTGATCCTTACTGGAGGGAGATGATGCTGGCCAAGAACACGATGGGTCATCCTCAAGATCAGCACCGTCTGGAGAAGACAGAAAGAGAGAAAAGAAGGTATCAAGGGCAAGTCAGAAGAAAAAATACGGAGAGAGAAGGTGAGACTGTGTAAAAGAGTTGTTTTGTAAGACTGTATTAGCAACTCATTTGTCTCACTCTCTGAAATAGAAAAAGGTGGGCCACCGTGGTGTTATTTGTCATAGTAATTATTAGGTTGAGTTGTATGAATTTAGAAATCTTTGCAACTTAGACCATTTTTTCTTCAGCGGAAACAATACCTCTCCTTAGGTGTTATCTAAAAAGTTACATTTAAATATGCACTTTTGAGTATAATTAGAGAACAGAATAAGTGGAAATACTTTTACCACAATTAACCTTGTATGTGGCCGTGTAATGGCTTAGCCCACTGTGACTCAAAACACAATCTCTCTGACATTTAAAGCCAACACAAGACAATGGCTGTACTTTAGGATGTAAGCCTGGCATGAGGTAAATTAGAACATTTCTACTATTCCTGAACAATTGCTAGAATATTTTTTGAAAAACAAGAGTCCTTGAAATGACCTTAAGAAAAGAGAAAAAGCAGGGAAAAGCAGCTCTCAAGAGTAAAAGAGAAGATTAAATGTGCAATTTAGACTACAGCTATGCATAGCCTTTAGGAACCCTCCACTGGAAAATAGATGATTTTCATGAAACATGGGCCTTTCAGAACATCAGTCAATAGATATCAGATTATAGAATATGCATTATTATCATATTTGTCTGTGTGGTTTGTGCTAAGCCGTGAGGCAACTGATACTGGATGGATGAATGTGCCATGTGCTGATGCGGGGGGAGCGGGTGGGGGGACAAGGGTACCGGGAAACGGATAGGGGAAGACGACAACCAAGTGACTAACAATCTCACTCAAGGACAAGCAGGTGCAGAGAATGACCAGGGAACACCAGTCGACTGACAATACAGCCCCCCGTTCGTTTTACAGTTACTTTAATGTGTCCCTATTCAAATTGCTTTGTTGCCGACATTCCTTTCCACTGGTTCACTGTGCTGTGATATGAATGGAAAACACAGAACACCACTTTCCACAAGTTCAAAAGGTTACAGACCACTTCTTCCCGCTGCCGAATTCTAAGTGCTGTGAACTTCCTTACCTAAATAAAACAACGTAATCCCAACCCCTTTAGAAAAAAAAAACTGTGTCAAAAGGCCAAAACTTGGAATGGGAAAAACAAGAGGAAACTGCAAAGATTTATGAGAGGGACGAAGGAAAAGCATGAGCTCTTTCCAGGATCTAACCTCTGTACTCTCCTTCAGCTGACAAATCTAAGTCTCTCTCTCCCCCTTTCTGTTGTTTTTGCTGGGAGATCTGCCCTTTGTCAGGATATCATGCCCTCTCTGAGCACTTACCCCCATCAGGGCCTATCTTCAGGAAACAGATGGGGTCGGAGGCCATTCCCTTGCCCCTCCAAACTGCTGAAAGCGGCACATTGAGAGCCCACCTCCACACCGTGGCCCTCCCGGAAACCTCCCACCCCTGGCAAGGCGCCCACTCTGCACACACATCTCACTCAAGGAGCAAACCTTGCCTGATTTACTTGCTTTATCTCTCATACATGTCTCAATGTTTTGTTCTCTCTCTCTCTCTCTCTCTCTCTCTCTCTCTCTGGTTTGAGGGAGGATGGGTGACTCAGTGCTATGCCCTCCTCCACAGAGGGGGCGGATCTGCCCTCTCTCATACTGCCTCCCAGGGTATAGGAGAAGAAGACAGTGCAAGAAGAATGACCCCAGCCAATGCCTTACAGTCATACATATTGGCTTTGAGACAATAGCATAAAACAAACAAATAAATGGGCCTGTATACAAGGCTAAATGAAATTCTACTGTCTTAAATGAGGATGTCTTTGCCTTGAGACATTACTAAGCTGTCAGGACAACATTCCATTTTTTTTTGTTGTTTGTTGTTGTTTACTTGATGTATATTATTTATTTAGCGCCTTTACTCCAATACCACACATACATGAAGTCATATCTGTGGGGGACATGTGGGAGTCGCAAACATCACTCAAGTTCTACTCGCAGAATGGATGTTTAGATGGGCAAACAGCCGTGTTAATATTAGGTTTGGGGAATATTAGAGAAGCTGCTGTATGTTAAAATAATGCCTTAATATTAATATTAAAGTTTAGTAATGTAATTAATTCTTCTAGGTATCATCATGCCAATCCGACTTAAATATGTTGCATGTGTGCTGGAGTAAAAATCCAGCTGCTGCTTCTGTAAAACACATGGTCTCTATGTACCTTTGTCTTCCCGTGTCACATCTGTGCATTCAGAGTTGACACTGTACATTTCAAGTACAGTTGTCCCAAAAAGTGAGACTTACTACAATTTTACTCTCTCTCTCTCTCTCTCTCTCACACACACACACACACACACACGCACTCTCAGTAATATACACACCAGAGAGCATGAGTGCACACACTGCACATTCACCCAGAGTAACAAACATATATATGAGCACACATACATGTACACATAGAAGACACAGATACAAGCGCAATGGCCAAAACAAGTGTGTGAACAACTGTAGATGAAAGAGCAATCTTCCTCAGGAGACCGCAAGAGGAAAGCAAGAGAGAGGGACTTGTTTTTTTCCTTCTTCACCCAGACAAGAAATGCCCAGGCCTCAGCAGCAGCCTGAGTAAATAAAAGAACGGGCCTTACTTCCCTGTCTCTCGGGCCGGGGGCCTGTGCACGCCAGCACTCTCTGTGCTGCTGCCAAAGGGGATGCTGGGGCCTGAAAAACTACACCCTGCAGCTGAAGGGCTGTCTTTGTTGGTCTGCCAAGGCCTTCCTGAGCATCCTCCAGCCAACAGCCTGTCACGTCCTGGGAGGAAGACCTCCATCTTAAGGCCTGTCCCTCTCTGGGAGTTCTGTCCCTACCCCCGCCTCCTTTCTCTTTTAAATGTCTCCTATATGGAACAAAACAACCTCATTTGGAGCGCTGCTATAGGGGATGGCATAAAATGTCTCACAGCCATATTTACTAGTAAGATATAAATTCAACCCTAAGTTACAGCACATGAAAACTTAAAAAAAAAAAGAAGCTTAGCTTGACAAGTTCAAGGAATCCATTTATGTAAGGTTAATAAAGACATTTGCAATAGCTCTTTATAATTTAGTGTTTCTTTTTTCTTGTGCTGCAAAAGTAACCACTAAAAAAATCCCCCTTCACACGCAAGTCTCAGTTTCCTCTAAGCCAGTCTGAACTACTCTTTGTGCACCACTTCCTCTATGTTCATTTATAGCACCCTTTCCCAGAGTAAATACTCCTGTTCAAATAAGATCCTTAATGCTGGGAACAGGTAAGTTTGCCGTCTCTGTACACAGCAGCATCGCTTTCAAAAACCCCTGAAGTATTTTTTGATTCATGCAATTAATGAATTTGAGAATTAGCAAGATATATAAATATATTTTTAAGAGAGCAAGTCATTAATTTTCCTGATGACATAGTTTCCCTTTGGACCGTATAACACATATGGTGGCAAATATTGTATCCAAGTTTTAAAATACTAAATGATATTTATAATTTGAAAAGAATTACTACCATTTAATTCTTTGCAGATGGATACCACTCTGTCACGGTGTGAGCTGAACGCAAGATCAGAAGAAGGGCAACATGTGATTTTTGGATTGCAAATACTTCAAATATATTAATGGCTGATGTGCTCAGCAGTGGCTCAATCAATAAAATATACGTACAAAGTTATACATATTCAGAAATCCCCTTCCAGTGGTAGTGAAAGTGTGGTTGGTAAAACAATTTAATTGATATGATGGAATTTGAGAAAACACCTAACATGTATAAGTGCCAAAAAAAGAACCAGAAAAAAAAGAAGATATAATCAGATCTCATGTTAAACGTATTGAAGCTAAAGCTACATTGCTCAGTTTAACATTTGGTGGTGTAAATACTGTAAGAAATCATTCAAACAGAAATAGCCTTTTGCCAAAATACCATGAAAATGTGTTTGCACACTGCTCATCAGAGGTATTCTGTTACTCTCAAACCCAGACACACATGTGTTTCGCCATTTTAAAATGCTGTGAAATGTCTTATAACAACCATCAGCACCACACGGATGTCTATTCAGCATTGCAGTTGATTTAGTGCAAAGCTGAAGACGTTCTCTGATCTTTTTATTTCAGCTGCGTGAAAATAATGTTAACCGTCGGTTGACTGAACTGGCCTTTTTGGTATTGTGAAACATTTTGTAAACCATATTTTGAAAAGTACAAAAAACATAAATCAAGAAAGTTTTTCCTGATGTAATTACCTACCAACTTACTTTTTTAAATTCACAGGCTGTGACATTTGATTGCAGGCTTTGCCCAAAGCTAACTCTTGATAAACAGGCATTGGTGATTCTATTGTTTTGTTTTTTTTTTCCACAGTAATACTCCCTTCTGAAACCTTTCAGGGACCCTGGTTTGGGAATAACTCACTGTTTCGTGTCTGAGGTCTTGGAAGCAGTTCAAAATCGCTTATCGCTGCCTGACAGCAACAGAGTACATCTCTTCTATTTAGGAAGCCAAACTCTTATCCAGGTCCAGGACCTTATCTTATCAGAAAAGTGTTTTTGCTATCACTCATCTGCCACTTCTATAGCAAGCTAGACTTTGTTCAAAAGCCATTCTAGTGAAGCAAAGCATGCCTGTGCTTTCAGTCGCCAAACCTTGTCTTCCCGTGTGTTGTACCAGAGATCTGTACGTAGTGGTTGTCATAAGAGATGTGTTTGTGTGAGTGTATTTGTGGCACATTGGGGATTAGGGATTCATTGAATAAACAAAAAGCTGACAACTTGTCTGATGTAACACCATGACCCCACTTCATATTCAGAGAGGGGATCTTTTTACAGTTACTGGGAAAAGTAGTGTGCATTTCCCGTGAGACAATGCATGTGTCATCTCAACGCTTTTCCTGTTCTGATGCCCAAATAGCAACGTGCGTCTGAACAACACACTATCATGTACGGCCCTGTTTGTGACACAACCACTTAAGATCTAATAGAGGAGATGGCGAGAGAAATTTTTACATTAGCTAAGACTCCAGTCTCCCCAACTGAGAGAGCGAGGGGAGGGAAGGATGTCGAATTTCTGGGACTAATTCCAGTCAGATGAACGAATCACTCAGTTGATTCAGGACAGAGAGCTCAGAGGACACAGAGCTATTGGAAGAGGCCTAGTGCTGGGCTTTACTCACAGTAGTCCTGCTACATCCCTGTTTTAAGACATCAAATCCAGTCAAAATGAAACACTGATAATTCCCAGTAGCTGTCAACAAAAGTGCCAGGTGGCTAGACATGGCTTTTTGCACCGTGCAGCTGATTAACACACACAGACACACACAGACACACACAGACACACACAGACACACACAGACACACACACACACACACACACACACACACAGACACACACAGACACACACACACACACAGACACACAAATAATCACAAGTAGAAGTATTTTAAAGTAGCCTCTATTCATCCTTACATTCTCATCCTCAGATTTAGCATTGTGTGTGAGTGTATATGTGTGTGTGTGTGTGTGTGTGTGTGTGTGTGTGTGTTGTGTGTATACTCAGCTTGTCTCTCTCTCGTCCCCCTTTTTTTTTTTTTTTTTTTTTCTTAGCAAACACAATATGTTTTTTACACATCACTGAGAAATGTCAGGTCCCTCTCCCCCCTTGCTACAGATCAATCAAATCCACTATGCTGCAGGATGAGAATGAGGGGTTGTGTGAGACGACTGGAGGAGCAGCGAACAAGGGTGCTATCTTTTACTGGACGAGGTAGAAAAACAGTAGATGAAATGAGGATTCACTTCCCGCGGTTTCATCAGTACCGTAGCAGCGAGTTACTCCAGCCTAACATCATGTACACGCACAACAAAACACATATCCACTGCACACATTTGGAGGAGAAATGCGCGCACACACACTCTCACACACACACACACACACACACACACACACACACACACACACACACACACACACACACACACACCCAAAGTGCAGTCAATGGGGATTTTTTCACACGGGGCCCCGACACAAAGAGCTGGAACATCAAGCGCTGTCCTGACTCTGTGGTCTGGGTGTCCATTATTCTGGCCCTCATGGCTCTGTCTCTCAACCATGGGGAAGCGGCAAACTGTCAACTACTTTGTCCACATTACCCACGTCCCCCAGCTCAGACAGGAGCACTTGGTCACTGTCCCAGAAATCACAGTGCCCCAGTGGCGTCCCAGGAAAGTTAGACAAATGGAAGGCCAGAGGAGGAAAAGTAGGGCGGCCAGTCATCCTTTACTAGGCTTTTTCTTTCCATGATAGTGAGACACAATGAAAAGTGGAATTCCATTACTTATCACAGAGATGTGTCTCTGCTACAGTGGCATCTTTCCACACAACACAGACAAACTAAAATCAATCCTAAAGATTATACTCAATCAATAATATTTCTTAAAATAATGACATGGCTCTGAAATGAAGGAGGATGTTTGTAAGATGTCTGTGTGTAGAATCTGCCTCATTGTGTTTCCTGTGAAAATTAGCATCACGTAACAATCCATAACCGCAGTGTTTGAACTCTGAAAGCAGGCCAGAGATGACTTAATGCTGGGTAACACATTTCTTATCCTCCATAACAACTGCATGCTCTTATACTGAGGTCACTGAGGTCAGCAACGCATTTTAACACATACTGTGACACGAGTGTCAGATAGGATTGAACAGGCCTGTGAAGAATTACTGTTTATATTTAACTGTTTGATAAATCAACATTTCATTTGAACAAAGGCTTGTAATAAAAAACAGCCATTTATATAGTATATATAGTAGGGAGGTATTATATTATATATAGTAGGGAGGCTGTCTTGTATTATTATGTTTGGCTCTGCTTATGTTCTGCAGGTGTTACATCAGGGCAGGGCAAAGTCACAGAGACAGGGTTAACAAGAAATTAAATTGTCAGGAGCGCTTCATTTTGCTGCTTTCAAAATGAAGTCTTTTTTCTTTTTTTTCAAAAAGAGAAAAAAGAAATTAATGAGATGAGAAGAATAGGGAGACATTTAATTACAACATTATTCAAGAAAGGTGAATTTGGGGTTCATAATAGATTACTATTCAGAGTGCAGTGGCTGGGCTCGTGGGCTAATGTTGATGTTTTATTGTTTCAGTTGAATTTTACTTGTGTTTGAATTATTAAACATGAATCACACTTGAATCAAAATACACAGCGTGCATGTCATTATCTGAAATGTACCGTAATAGTGTTTTAATCGAAATAGTGATATTAATAAATTATTAATAAATGTGTATTAATTGCATACTACTATAGCTACGAAAAAACTACATTTCAGCAAATTGGAATAATCAAATGGTCAGTATATACAGTAGACTATTTATTCATAATTTTATTAAAAGAGACCTTATAAGGCTTTGGCAGAGATAGGACCTAAAGATGCTGCAAAGCAAGATGGTTGGAGTTGTGTAATGTAGGTGGAGCAGTTTGTGTGTGGGAGAAGGATGGCGGCAGTGGTGTCATCTCCTGTAGAACGGCTGGTGGTGTGGAGAGGAAGGACAGTTGACCACTTCAGGTAGGCTACAGCACAAACAGGAAGGAGGCTGTTCCCCAGGCCTTGGCTGGACCAGCAGCCACAGTGAGCCTCCCAGGGGGAGAAAGGAGGATGACAATCTGTCCCCCAGCATGCCCCTTCACCGCCTGCCTCACTGCACTGGCTCTAAGGGAGTGCTGGGCCAGGCGGGACTGGGCTGGGCTTGAGCTTCAATAGGCAGGGGAGCCTCTGTGTGTTATGTGTGTGTGTGCTGTTCCCTCAACACTGCGGCAGGCCAGGCGCAGGACCCAGTGGACAGTCAGATAGCCAGTCAGCCAGTCAGCCACTGCGAGAGATGCTGCGACGCTGTGCTGTACAATGCTACGTATACTCTGCTAATATTTCCTCACTGCGCAAGAGTTTACTTGGATGCCCTTTTATTTTTCCCCACTCTTGGTTACTCATGGAAATGTGATTTATGTGATCTCTCGGAAAAGAAAAAATTGTTGTGCATATAGAAATATGCTGAGTTACCGTGTGGTTGCTTCATTAAAATAGGGTTTGCTCTGCAAGTTTCATGAGGCGCTATCCATTACGTGAAACCAAGCACAGCACTCAGTGCATTTAGGAAATAGGGTCTAATTCTTTTTAATCAAACTACCTCATAGTGACCCATAAAACTTGGGCTAGTCTTCAACTAAGAGTTATTTCACTTTTTGAGGATAACTTCAGACACTTGGATCTATGTTTCGGTACACTGGGAATCATTTTAAAAAGGGCAGTCAGTCTGCCAAATGCCCATAAAAAAGTATTATATCAACACCTCTTTTTTTCTCATTCCAAAGGACAAAAAAAAAAAAAAAAAATCACATGCACATGGACAAACAACCCTAGCAATGGACTCCTGTGTTAGCTTTAGCATTAGCATTTATCAGAAAAACCTGACCCTGCCTCTTGACCCATGACCCTCAGTTCCCCTGATTAATACACTGTGGCTCTATTTGATACTTCCTCAACGCCATCCCAGCTTGTCAGTGGTAAAACAACTGGAGACAGCCCAGGAGGGAGAAGAAAACATGCATCTCGGAGAGGAGAGCGGGAGGGGAAGAAAAACAAGCATCAACTCAAGCAAGACGATGTATTTTCATGCATCCCTGTCTTAAATGTCAAGATTTCTTAACCCTCAGTGACTGCAGCACTGACACCTCTCCAAGGTTCAACAGAAACCGCATTCATTAATAATTAGCTTAGCTGTGAGGACAGGGAGAGAGACTGAGAATGAGAGAGCGAGCGAGACGGCTAAAATCTAAACTTCTGTCCTTTCCCGAGAGAATCAAATTTCACTACAAGTTTTTTTTTTTTTCTCATTCTTTTTCATTTCTTGATTTCCTGGTGTGTTGGCCAGAATCCCGCAGGCGGCCCACGAACGAGCGATGCAGACGTCGCATCAGCCTTACTACTCCCTCCTCTCCTTAATCATGGCTCTAATACCCTCCAGATGAATAAACATCTTCATCCCCTCTCTGTTAAAGCCAGAAGGCTCCTCCACTCTCGAATCCAAGAAAGGGAGAAAGAAAGAGAGAAAGAAATGGAGAGTTGAAGACGGAGCAGAGGAAAAGGATGACAGATGGAAGGGTGGATCAATGTCGAACTGAATCAACAGCAAAGTAACAAAGCCACGGCAAGATTTCCTGGTTCTTCCCGTAATGCGTCTGATGTATTTCCCCCTTGACACAATTATCACAGTCCTCCTAATTATTTTTTCTTCTTAAACAGATTTCTAATGGCAGACTGTGTTTTTTTATGATCATGTTTGTAAAGTGGAGGTTTTGTGAGCTGTTGTGCAACCTTGTCGCCTCAGACTGTGTCCACAGACTGCACAGGAAGGGGGAAGGGGGCGGAGAGGGAGGAGGCGGCGGGGGGCGGGAGCGGGGGGTGGGGGGGTTTTTGTCTCTGGAGAATGGGCCGGCCGACCAGCACTTCCCTGGCCCAGTAACTGTGCCAGAATACTCATGACATGTGTGTACAGTATGTGAGCGCAAATGGCAGACAGATTTAGGGGTTTGCTTTGTTTCCCCTTCTATTGCTTTCTGCTGGTATCCAAGCAGCTCATCATCATATCTTAATACTGCTAAGTATTATGAAAACACACACGTGCACACACTAATACGCGCTCGCAAACACGCGCACGCCTTGCCGAATGAATCAGTTCCTTCGTTGCCCTCAACCTCATCTTCATTTGCAGAACAGGGCTGGAATATGAGGCCTGAATACAACCAGACAAATGACTACAGGGCATTTTACTTATTCATCCATCACTTCACATTGATTTATTCCTGTTTATCTATTTATCAGCTGAAAAAAAAAAACTTTTCCCCTGGATTGTTTTGCTCAAACTTTGCATGTTGACGTACTTAGTGGAAAACTTTCAGGGTCACTGTAGAAAAATCCCTAAAAGAGATTATTGAGGTTCATCTTACCCTTGAATACCCTCCTCTCACTCCAGCACCTCAACGGATACTTCTTCTTGCCCTATTTACATAGACCCAGCACTCCTTGGCTTAGTAACCATTTACTTAGTTACACACCACCACCTGGGAGGCTATTTATGTCTCTCTCAGGAGAGGAACTCAGTTTGACTGCCAACCAACATCCCCATATGAATTATCATCCCTTCAATACAAGTAAACTTGAGGAAAATCTCAGATACTCAATGTGACTTTACATTAAATTTCGCTTTAAAAACAACATAATGTGAATCAATCAAATATTAGAGCTGAGTCGTGGTATAACAGAAAGAGTAAAGTAAATCTTTGAGATTTTTGTGGATATTGTAACAATTTTGTAAGTGGAGTTTTCCTTCTTATATGTGGTTATCTAACATCTATCTGAGAGTGCAGCTCACTGTGATGAACCCATTTCAAGGATCATCATTCAGGAGAGTGAATGTAATAGTCCCCCAATATCAGTTATCACTGACAGTAACATCCATATCAGCTAATTACTTTTCATTGCACTGTTGTAGACGAGAGGACATCAGCTTTTATCGCTATATGAAAGGAGCGGCCATTACTATTATGTTATCGCTGTGGAAGAGCCAGTGTTACTGTACCACGAATATAGAAACGGCACACAATGAGATCTTACTTGGCTACTTTAAATATCAAGAGAATATTACCAGTAAGGTGACCTTTAATTAAATTTGGCATGCAAATAAGTTGACGAGTCAGGAAGAGAGTGAGAGAAAGAGATGTTCTAAGATTACCATTGGAGTCGTGATGACACACACATAACACATAGAGCCCTACCCGCCTGGTAACAGGATCCATGCTGTTTTTTCTTTAACTAGCATACATCCAGCACAAACAGAAGAAGCCACTAGGTCAGAGCACTGCTTTCTCCCTTCCTTAATTTGTATTTTCCTTGGCGTTCTTGGGTTAGTGAGGTGACTGTCATCTCTGCGGCTGTTCATTGTCTGAGGGAGGAGTTGGCGTTGGGGAATATAATCCCACGCTCTATGCATACAGCAGGGAGGAAATGTGGGCACAGAGGTGGTGCACGGCCCCCTGGGTAATTTGTAAAACATGAGCCATGGCACCCGAGCGCCATGCAGAACTCGGGTCAGGTGACTCAGTCACAGGTGCACCATGGGAGGATCTCCAGTGAGGAGGCACACCTCCCACCACAGAGCGTGGTGGGCAAAACAATGTCTTCTAAACATGGAACTCGCTAAAAAAAAATTCCCTCAGTCTTTCTTTAGGAATGTGTCAAACACTGAAAACGTAGCAGAGGTGGTAGCTACAGCGTTGGACATGTATTTTGAGAACTCTTCGCTTGGGTTATCAGCCTGTATCTGCAACTGAAGATGGAGGGCCGAAGAGGTTATTGCATTTCTTCTGAAATGTAGCCACCAATTTCATCAATAGCTCCCTGGGACGCGCAGATTTTGGAACATAATAGTGCAAACATACCAGACGTATTACATATGCCTGAGCCCACACGTGTCGCTTTAACAAGAAGTCTTGATTAGGATTCGGCAGACGTAACATCCCGCATGTATGCACGGTCTCTGCTTTGCTAGGCCTCAGATAACCTTTATCCTATAGGGTTTAATTAATGTCAGCCAGTCTACTCTGCCTTTCAGAAGGAAACGACTTATTCCTCTGCCCTCATGAAGCCCAAATCCCTCTGTTTCACTGGTGAGGCCGGCTGCCTTGTTTATCCCAACTACAGGTACTGCTCCCTATTAAGGCCAGCACTTGTTACAGGGAAAAGGTTGAATTATTTACCAACAGTAGAGGGGGAGGAAGAGAGAGGAAGAAAGAAACGGAGAGAGAGGCATTTCATACACAGGATGAGATTTTTATGTTGGTTTTTTTTTTAGGTTATGAACAAGGCAAGATTAATGATCCATGGACTTTAGATACAGGTGCTGATTACCAAGGAAAAGGGCATCCTGGCATATAGTAAGCAGAAAATAAGGCCATACACAGGGATGAGTAAATTACCCCCAAAACATTATGCATTAAATCTCTTTGATGAAAAACACCTCATACCTTGTGCTTAAAAAGTAGAGTTTTATACATTTGGTCATGTGTAAATAGATGAATGTGTTTTGTTAAACAGACACCAAGGGTGCTTGTGCGCTCTCTTCACCCAGGGCAAACTGTCTGCATTCTATCTGCATCTCAGTCTCTCTGCACAATACAACAAAACATACAGAAAACAAAAGGGAGCACAGAGGGGGAGAACGAAGAGACAGACCAAACAATAAACTCAACCACAAGAGACAGAGTTTGACTTTGTGTGTGTCTGTGTAGTGTGTGTGCATGTGCATCGAAGAGCGAGACAGAAAGCGAGAGGAGGACGAGGGAGATGAAGACAAATGCAGAAAGGGAGAGAGACAGAGGGCGGCAGAGAAAACGAAAGACAGAGGGAGAAATCAAATTTGCAAGAACATAACAAAAAGCTGTATCTCTGACAAAAGAGAACACACAAGGGTATTTGTCTAGCTGTCTGCACCAGCAGGATCCTCTGAAAGTTTATTAAACTAGAACCCTTCAAGAGAAGGCAGAGAGTAGTAAACTATACTACTGGGGAGGAAAAGAGAGAGGGAGAGGGACGAGGGGGGGCAGGGGAGGGTAAAAAAAGAAAAAAGCTAGCTTTTCAGCCTCTGTCTCTCAGAAATTCTTTTATTTCAGCCATGCATTAAGTAACCTCCCCACTGAGTTCTGCTCCCCTTCCTGGTGTGGATAAAGCCGTCCCTCGGGGGAGCCGCTGGTAATTTCCAGCTTCGCCAGAAACTCAGGTATTAGAAAAGACCGCTTGGGGACCTGCCACAATATACCTTCACAATTTCATACGCTCTGAAAAAGAGGGAGCCCCTCCCTCGCAGCCTACCCCCACCCTCCCAGTAAACCCCCTCGAGGGTCCCCAGTTCAAATTTCTGAAGTGCAGACAACGGGTGTATGTGTGGGGGGGAGGGGAGGGTGGTGGTGGGGGGCCCGTGGGACTGAGCACCAGCAATAGAAAATCCACTGCATAGAGGAGAAAAAAGCATTTCCTCTCTGGTCTGGCAGGAGTGCCTTTTTTCCCCTGGCTCCCACCAGAGGCTTTTTACAAAACATGTGTTGCTGACATGTTGACAGATTGCTCAGTGAAGTGTTAGGCGCATGCACACGGCTGGCCATTTAGGGGGACATGGCTTCCTACCCAACATCCTCTACCTGAGGCACCATGTTTTATACATCATCCCCCAAAGAAAAAAAGGAAACAATAAAAGGTAAGGGAGTTGCTTCCTTTGTGAGGAAAGCAGAATATCAGAGAGCAGAGAGAGACTGCGTATAATGCTGCCTTAGCTGAACTGCAGCGATTGGGAGGAGCAACGGAAGTGAGAATAAGGGAGGGAAATGGTTTCAGGCAGGAAAGACTGAGATAAAGCAGAGAGGTGGGAAAAAGAGCTTGAGGATGGATGCATGGTATGCTTATGTACAGCAGGTGAGCTTGTCAAACCAATAAAAAGCCCACAAGACCCCTTTGTCTTCCTGTGCTGAAGCCACCAATAGCAGGCAGGAGGATGGAATCTGATCAAAGGCCAGCTTCCAGATCCAACTTCTGCTCCTATCAGGGTATCGACAGCACACGTCTTAATCGCCCTGCGGCTCTAAAAGTGCTGCCGTGGCAACAGGATGGAAATGGGGATCATAATGTATTCATGGTGCCGGCGACCTGGGGGCTGCAGAGCGCGCTCTCTGGGGACCGCACTTTACCCAGAGCCAGACGTGTCTGGGCAAAATCACTCCACACAAGACAGCAGCAGAATACTGAGGAGCCATGACAGGATGGAGGGAGGGAGGGAGGGAGAGAGAAAGAAAGAGAAAGAGGGGAGGCAGCAGAGAGAGCTATGGATAGAAATGGAAGATGATAATAGAACACAAAGACGGAGAAGGGTTAGGACATCGGGGGTAAACAACGGCTGCCGAGTGATGTCAGAGCGTACAGTAAGAGAGGGAAGAAAGGTGGCATTACTCCAGTCCTGAAATGAAACTTCAAAACACAAAAGACAAAAGATCTGAGGCTTGAGGAGGAAAAAAAACAGGATGTGATTGGTGGGAAGGGGCTTGCTGGGATGAGTGGCTCTACCTTGAGAAGCCTGATGCTGCTTGACCAGGTGGGTGGTTGGCTGGGAAATAAATTGCAGAGGAAATTGGTCCAGATTATCAGGGCCACAAAGAGACATGGCCCTTTGGCCATGGGCGAGGATGGATAAATGGCTGGATGAGTAAATGAACAGAGGGATAGAGAGGGGGAAGATTGATGGCTGAGCAGATGGATGGTTCAGTTGGACTGAGAGTCCAGTTACCCACCAACCCCCATACCCGCACATCCTATCTGCTCCTGAAAAATAAATGCTTACATTGGAGATACATCTTGCATTTTTTTCCTGGCTGAATTTAATGTGCTCTCTGACCCTTTCCATCCTAATGATCTCCCCCTCCTCCCCATACACATACCACACACATATACATACAGAAACACATACACATTCACACACTCATACACACCCTCAAAAATGCTCACACGCACAAACAAACAAACACAAAGCTATAGCCTGACCTGCTTTTCCACAACAGGAGGGCAGCTACAACAGGCACCATGCCAGGTAAACATCCTCAAGCCTTGTGCACTCGCTGCAGAGGGTAAAGCTCAATGCTGGAAACACACTCTAAAATACAAGGAATAGTCAATTATGTTTAAGACTGGGAAGACATTCTTAGAATATATATTCCTCTTACATGGCCCTCCTGCTGTATTTAGAAAAAAAAAAATAAAAAAGACACAACTTTTGCTGCATTTTATATCAAGGTTCCTTCTGAAACAGAAAGTCATAACACTACCCCCTAGAGGTGATGATTCAAATGCATTAAGTCTCCCAAAATGAGAGGATTCACCTGCAGACTGCGGAGCGTCCTTCTGCACTAACTATCCTCCACACGTAGTACACCCTCAGGCATTCAACCTAAGGCCACAGACTACTCCCCTGTTTGTCTTTCCTTCTTCCCTTCAGCTGACAGGTTCTTCGACTGCTAAGCTCCAACACGGACCTCTGTGTTTGTGATGACTGTGCACAGCAATCAACGGAAGAGAAGGGAAAGAAAGAGAGGAATGATGACGAGGGGCGAGAGAAGGAGTGTGGGCGAAGAAGAGCTAGAGAGAGAAACAAGGACATCAACAACGTGTTCTCACAGAGAGATGACCCCTGGCCATCCCGAGGCATCTGGTTTATCTGGCTGTCTGGGTAAGCCACGCACACACCTAATGACTCCAGCCTGGTCCATGTCCCATAGGTTTTTTTTATCCCGGATTACGGATGGGGAATGACAATGGGCTGGTAAACTACTGTGCCTCACGTCTAAGAGCTCATATCAGACAAGGAGTTCTCCATGATGAAAAGACCTGGGCGAGTTGAGAACAAGGTTCAAAGTTACCGAGAAGTTACGGCAGTAGTTCCCGAATTATATTCAGAATATGATGAAAGATTAATGGATCATTTCAAAATGTTTGCAATATGCGTTTAAGACACGTTAATGCTGCTGTCTTGCTGATTTGTATGCATCATAAATAGCTTATTACTTCTCAAACTGAAGGTCAAATATACCCATAACTCTGTTGGGGGCCAATATGGAGATCTAGTTTGGACTGCAACCTCCCTCTGTTTTTTCCTCATGTTGCATGGCGCTGCTGTACAGACCTCAATCTACTTCTGCGGTGGAGATTAGTAATCATCTAGGGTCTTCATATTGATGGCCAGGCTCAGCTTGTTTGCATATTTACTGGCCTCAGAGCCCAGTCGCCTGAGGTGAGAAGCAAATTACATTTCTGCTTACCCCCACGCGCACAACTCTCTCACACTCTTTTGATTTCTATCCCTCGTTTTCTCCTCCCTTTTTTTTTTTTTTTTTTTTTTTTTTTTTCTCCAAACTCGTTTCTCTTAACATGCTGATCAGTCATCTTGCGGAAAGCATCCTTGCCAGCCCTGGTTGCATCCGAATAGCGGTCTCATTTGGCTAACATCATCACAGCGTAATCTTGTTGGAGAGAGCAATCAGTTTACTTTGGAATTAGGTATTCCGTTGGCGGGCCCGGAGAGAGGGAGGGCTCACAGGGTTTAAAGGATGCAAACGAAAGCATGCTCTCCAGAATACAGTCTTGAGCCTGATTGGGTGATAACAACCCACACAGGCTCCATGTGAGAGTAATGAATGGCCAATGGGAGGCCTGAATAATAATGCAATTGGATTAAAATCCAATCACACGATGGTTTTGTCTGTTGACTTTGTTTGTGGGGTATGTTCTACAAACCAAGTTCATGATGAGAAGGATGCATCATGCTTTGACTGGGGGGCACATAATGTCCTAATATAAAGATTACCACTCTGTTTACTACAGCCCAATCTCTCTTGGCTGTCAGTCAGTCCTTCAGGATTTTGTTGATCTGATTTTAAAGTACATGCATTGCATTTAGAGTGAGCCTGATAACACGATGAAGTGATAGTAACAGTAGATGTTCTTTGCTGTTTTAAATCAGTGGCTTATTTAGAGAATGGCTACCACAGGTGGCGAGTTACTATTTAATCAGGGATTTTAATGTCTTGGTTTATCGCAGAGACATGTATCAAGCTGGCACGCTCTGCAGCCTTCCGCAGAATCCCGGCTACTTGTTGGGAGGCCATCTCTTAGGAGAGGCTCTCTGATCAAATCGATCGACTCCTCCAGGATGATTGATCAGCCGGGCAGGTTGGAGGTGGAATAGATTAGATGACCTTTACATTCTCAGCAGTGCTGGACCCCCCACAGCCCACTGCTCTTAACATTAAGAGGACATCCCTGTATTACCTGGTAGCGTGGCTTTACTGTCAAAACCATTGTGTTCTGTACCAACACGCGCTGTTCCCTCTACCAAAGCACAGTCCAGCTGGTGGCCTTGGAGACCTCAAACGACACCCATCCTGCCCATAAAACTAAATTTATGAACCCACCTTCCAGTCCGAAAATGGCAATTAGCACTGAGGAACAAATGTGTTACTTCACATGATATTTGAGAATCCCTGTCCTTGTGGGTGGTTGAACTCCTCATATCCTGAAGTATAGGAGTGGCTGTTCCACAGAGCCCCATAGCAGCCCCCACCCAAACACTACCCCCTGGCCAACAAAAACAACCCCTGGGAGGGGTAGAGGAGAGGGGGGAAATGTTGAGTCGGTGATAGTGTAACCCCAAAGTTCCTAAACCACAGCGGCTAGCAGGATGCCGTCACAGCTGGCTCCTCTCCTTCCTGTGGGCCCACTCCACCAGAGCTCAGCCTGCAGGGAGACATAAACCTGTCGGACTGGTCACTCTTTCCACCGCCCTCCATCTCCCTCCTTCCCTTCCTCCCATTACTGGTGAGTTTGGCAAAAGCCATCTAAGGAAAAAGCCCTATGGGGATCAATGTTCAGTACATTTCCATGCAGACATAAGCAAAATCCTATGACCTTTTCAGTAGGGAGTATTAACATGATTTAAAGCCTGTAGATGTTTCTTTTAGGTGTCTGCGAACGAGGTGTATGTTGATTGGTGAACTTGTCTTTGTCTCAAAGCCATGTTACATCCTGTCGACTGCTGGTGTAAATTTTAGTTGAGAAACATGCCACAGAAAAGCTCTCTGGCATTTGATATGCTAATACAGAGTGTTAATTACAAACCAAGTGTTTGTTCATGTTACGCACTTCACACGATTGTTTATAAAAAATCAAGCCAGAGCGAGTGAATGCTCATCCGCCACACACCAGACACCTGTTAAGGTGTCATCTGATCAAAGGAAATAAGATTGTCTCAAACAAAAGTACACCAAAAAAAAAAAAAAACTTTTTAAGGGTAACAGCATTTGTATTTTATCATTAATATTATTCTTTAAATGAAAATGGTTCAAATAAACTAAAACATTGCACACCTGACTGGACTATGCAGACTGAGAGAAGAGAAGAAAAAAACCTTCAACATTTCACAGCATTTGTTAGAAAACCAAGCTGAGAAAATGTCCATAAAGTTTTTAAAATACATTTTTGCCTTTTCTTTGTGCCTAGTTATGTTTCTCTGTATCTGCCTCATCATTATTCTGGTGAGCAGTCCCACGTTTGAAAGAGAAAAAAGAAAATCATTTGAATTCTGGGGACCCAGAGGAGAGTGAGCAAAACCCAGAGGTAAGATCCAAGCTCGCTCTCCGTGCCCTTCCGTTGGCTGCCTACCTGGTAAACATCTCCACAAGCTCCTTGCTTTCAAAACACGTCAACCGATGCCTATGTACTTTAGACCGGCCAGCCAAGCAGGAATTGAGACTTTATTTGTTTTTTACTTTTTCCTGTCTCTCTTCCGAGCCACCGCACATAACCTGTCTGGCATTAATGATGTTGTTAATAAAATGCGGCTGGTCTGTGGGTGGATTTGCCTGGCAGGCCTGGTGCCTGTCCTTCTCAGAGATAAGCCCACTGCTGGCCTTATCTACCTCCCACAGCCCCACCCAGCAGTGCCGTGCACTGGACACACAACCAGTCAACTCATCACTGGCTAATTACCACCTCTGACTGCCTTACAAAGCAGGCCTGGACTCACATCTCTGCTGCTGCTAAGAATGGCTCTTCCCTACCTTGACTGTGTCTCTCTGCACTTCCCCCTTCGTATCAATTTCTCCCTCTAAACTTCCCTCTTCTTCCTCTGTCCTTCCCATTTCTTCATATTTCACTCATCTCTCCTGGCTAGTTCTGTTCTCTTCTACTCCGTTTTATTTGTCTCAGCCAACAGGATATATTGAAAGAGGGAGTATGTCGTGAGTAATATCTCGTACATAGTCAGTGTTATGACAGTGTTTTCCAACTGTTCAGCTTCACTGTGGGTGGTCAGGTAAACCCTGTGTCTACCTTCCATGTATGTCTTTGCATTTGGAAATGGACTAATGTAATTTATGCTACAGTTTCTCAGTAAGGGCTTAAGCCATTTGTGAGCCGGAGTCAGTTCAGTCTCATAGCTTCAGCAGATCAGCCGAAGTCACTTGTGCTACAGAGGGAGGGAGCGGTTTCTTTTATTCAATTGTTTTCCACTTCCACGAGCGTGTGCCAAGGGGGAGGAAAGCGCCGGCTTAACACGCTCTGCAATTCAACACGGCCAGACGCAGTCCTATTAAGATTTAATGTGCCATTCTTCTGCTTGTGCCGCTGAAAAAGACTTGCAGGCTGAGGAAGAGAGTGAACAAAGAGCAGGCAGAGCCAGGGCCAGGGAGAGATGAAGAGAGCAAGAGAAACCGAGACAACCGCTCCATGGCCAGGTCTTTGTCACACAACTGAAGTCAGTAGTTTCAAAGGGATGCTACAAAGTGGAGGGGGAAATAACAGTGTCGTTGATATAGTGTTTTCACTCAGTGCGTGTAGTTCTGGGTGAGTACATGAGATTATCTCTGTTTTGTCCACATGTCATCCCTGCTATTGTGGCTACCTACTTAAGAAAGAGGTCAACTGGATAAAGTCACAGCATGTGTTCAGCCTCTTGGGCGATGAATTATGTGTCGTCTAAAATGCAAAGTGCAAGCACGCAGGTGCTGCGAGGGAGCATGTGTGCGCGTGTGCGCGTTAATACTTGTGTGTGTGTGTGTGTTTGCATGCCTAAGCGGATGACTGATTGAGCAAGCAAATACATGAGAGACAGAGTGTGTTAAGATAGATGGGGGATGTGAGTGTGAGGGAGGCAAGGAGTTGCAGTGCTGGCCATTGTCATTTCTACCTTCAACACACACACCAACGCGCACACACACACACACACACACACACACAAGCATGAAGTGAAGGCTCCTCTATTCTTATTTTGATTGTTTCTCTGTAGAAAATGCAGCCCTCGTCTTACAAAGACCAATAAATACTTTATACAGTGCATAATGTGTGCGGTGTGAAGCACAGGGGAGAGAGAAAGAGGGCGTCCTCACGAGGGCATATGCTTTGAATTCCTAATGACACTCCTGTTAACGTTACTGGCACTGTCGCACAGAGAGGAAATGCACAGGGATGCTACGCCGTGGAGTCAAACATCTACTTTAATACTCCCTTTCTTTCTCTCCCTCCCTCTCTCTCTCTCTTCCTACCTATTTCTTTCTCCAATAGACACTCACACAGAACATGCCCCCCACACAAACACATACACACAGGAAAGACTCAAGCCCAATTCTGAGAGCTCACTCTAGCATGAGGTCTCTTTTCAGTGGCTGCGTTGTGCCAGAAGTAGCTATTCTCCCCTGACCGCCTCTCCTCTTTTCAAAGCCTTGTAATCAGTGTGCTGCTCTTTGTACCAGGATGTCGCAAGACGCTCGGGCAAAAACACAGCAGAATTTCTGATGAACGGCAGTGGCTCAGAGTTCGGCTAATCAGGTCTTGCTCATGTCGCTTTCCTCTTATGTGAGCCCTTTTGAAGCAAATAAATTCTTTGCAGTTTGGCACATTCTTCTTGGCAGCCACAAAGCAGCTGTTGGATCAATACACAAAGTTAGTTGAAAAAAAAAAAAAAAAAAAAAAAACAACCCAAAATAAAAAAACAAAAAAACAGTACAACCAATAGGAGCCTTTTGGAAACAGTTAGTAGAAAACACGGACTGCCAGGAGCCTGTTCATAGTTGAGGGTATTACTGAATGTTTCCATGCTGCTGACCCAAAGACTTGATGTAAATGAATTCAAACACTTCAAACAAACATGTCGTGGTTAGGGATGGAAGAGGGAGAAAACATACAGTATGTCAGAGGGTTTAAAAAATTTGTCTGGCTACCCCTTGCGAAGAGAGGCTTCATATTAGAAATTTGTCGAAAACTATTTCTATCCCATTACCGGTCCTCTGGATTGTTGGGGAGGATCTTATTGTTTTTCACTGAGTATTAGTATTTCATTTGTATTTTTCTCATAAATCTGAAATGTATTTTATTGAAGCTGAGTGCATTTTGCAATGTCTACAGGGAAGAAGAAAGGGGAAATCTACATAATATAAATCCATATATGGCCCAGTTATCTCTCTCTCTTTCTCTGTTGCACCCTCTCTGATTGATTCCTTTATCTGAGGGAAGCAGAAGACATGCTCTGTTTGCTCGCACAGTGGCCGGCAGGAAAACAGAGAAAGACACTTATTAAAAAGGTCATCTCACAGAGGGTTAAAATAGCAGGGCACGGATCTCTCTGGGGGGAGCAGCCATGCCCCTCCTCTAGTGAAGGACACAAGAAAAGGTGTTGCTCAAGGGAGCTGGACCCGTAATGAAAGAATGGCCACCAGGCTCACAGCCCATGTGTGCACTAGGCTATTCAAATACCTTCAGAGAGACGGAAATGGAGAAGTGACAGTGAAAAGCTTTGGGAAAAGGCAATCTTTTGAATTAAATTTTGAGCTAGAGGTGTTATTTTTATTTACAGTGTGGGCTAGCTAGTAAACACAAGTGGAAATGAGCTGAGGGGCAAGGTATTTCTTTGGCGAGGAGGTCTGAAGGCATGTTTCCTTGCCTACCAGTGCAATCTCATATCTAGCAGTATGAGCATGTATTGTGCCAACTAAGAACAAAAGTCAAACTACAGACACTGTTTCTCTTTCTCCATGAAGGATCAGTAACAATACAAGGGTGTATAGACAATACAGTGAGACAGTGAGACAAAGCATTTGTGAAGTGTTTTTGGAAAGGCCTATGGAATAGCAGTGCCTCCAGCCTCCTGTCTCCTCCCCAGGGCAGCCTAAAGCCCTGTCGGCAGGATGCTGATCCCCACACGGAAACCTGATCCGCAGCCATCCTGGAGCCGGAGGGGGGACGGGGGAGAGCTCTCCCCCCGCGGAGCCCCTCCACTTCTGCCCCAGAGTTAAAGGGGTGCTCTGGGGGAACATTCCTGTAGCCCTGCCCCAGCCAGCCTCCACTCTCAACTCTCTAGAGAAGCATTCTTCCAGCCCTGCCCTAGCCTTCACTGGGATCTCCTGGGGAGCATTCCTGAAGCCCTGCCCCAGCCCAAGACGGGCTCCCTAGGGATGCATTCCTGCAGCACTCTCTCTTTTTCTCTCTCCCCATCTCCCTCCTTCTCCCTTGCTCCCTTTCTCAGGCTCTCGCCTTCCTCCGCAGTCCAGCATTAGCGCGATCAATAGCACCGATCGCATCGGGGACACGAGGCAATCCATACCCATGCGCTCCCTTAGCGCACTGCAGTGGTCACGGCTTAAGTGCATGGAAAGGTGTTACACCTCTGCCAGACGGGGGGGAGACAATGGCCGCCATTGATCGCAGTGACATGTAACATCTTTCTCTTTCTCTCTGTGCATCGGGCGTGGTCGACATGCTGCTAGAACCTGTTTAGACTTTATTTAGTCTGTTTTGTCTCACTCCTGTTGTGAAACTCATGCTTTACTGTAGAACATGGCCACATAGTATAATGAGGCCCATAATAAACATGTGAGGTGGTGGGGTGTATGTGGGCATATCTGGTTCTGGTAAGACACTGTATAAGCTTATGGGTTGTCAGCTGGGGGAAAAAGCCGAGCTGAGTTCTGTTAGGAAGCAGCAAGCAAATCTCCATATGTGGATTGGTTCCAGTCAAGCTCTGCAATTTGTTTACCAAAAATAAAACATTTGAAATTGTAAAAATGGAGGGTTTAGCAGGTGCTGGTGGTTGATTAGAAAATGGTTCTAATAAAGGATCCATCTGTGAGTAGAGACTTGATGTAAGGCAGATTAATTGGTCATGGATGTCTACATAATGCCACATAGGAAATCTCCTCCCATATTCCAGAGAATACACAAACACACACACACACGCACACACACACACACACACACATGCAAACACACACACACATTCAAAGTACTTAGTATGCCATCTAGAAGTTTCTTTTCTCCCACTGTGTTTGAATACTAATAGAGTGTTTCTGCACAATCACAATACCCTAATGGCAATTAGATTCTTTTGTTTGGTTTCCACGGGGGCTCTTATCCAAAGTGTGTTTTTTTTCATCATTGAGCAATTAAGAGTTATTTGTCCGTAAGATTGACATTTATAAAAGCCAGGCTTAATTATAGGAAAAATATGGCTGAGTCAGTCATGACCACATTACAACGATGCTGAACATAAAAGGCCTGTCCCTGGCTCAAATACACAACTCTTTTAACATTACTGACATTTCCTGAATATAACACTATGAAATAAGTATAATTAAAAGAGAATTTTAATTCAAACAGTGTTACTGCATGCCCCCCTATGTCTTAAATAATGCCCTTTCTGTTTTTATTTCCAAGGTTCCCCAAACAGACTGTCTTGGCTTGATGGAATTGGGTGTTATATTAAAAAAAAAAAAGGGTGATAGGAGGTTCTGGACTTAGTTTCCCTCAAAGCCAATGAATGCATTTTTTTGGATGACAGTCATGTGAAAGTGAACAGTACATTGATTTTCACACCTTTAGTCGAATGAGCATCACTTTTTTTTTCTTTTTTTTTTAATTTGCACACACATGAGCGCACCCGAGGCACACATACGAGTAAACAAGCACGCCTGCACATATGAAATCACTCCTACAATGAACATGCATGCATCTGTGCTTAAATTAACACCAATGGAGGCATGATAGCATTCTCATGCGCACACTTTATGTACACACACATGCGCACACACACAAACATACACAAGACTGTGAGACCATCTTACAGTTAATGGAAAATCTTTGTAAAACTCATGGGATATCGACCCTATAATTTGTGGTTTGCTGATTGTGGGTTGCAAAATATGAAATCAAACTGTGCTTGAATGTAAACAGAGACTACACTAGCTTTCTCTTGCACAGCACTTTGAATTTGCTTTGAAATGATAAACAGAAGCTTCTGTGCTACATCAGAAATGGGATCATTACATTTTAGCCTGTTCATATTCTGTTACTGAGCGAAAATCGGAAGAGACAAGCTCTGTGCCCAAACATTGGGAAATGTGTGTCAGATGGTGTTTCTCAATGCGAGCCCATCAGGACGTGTAAAGGAGGACAGCAAGTCCAGGAGAAGCACATGGAAACCTTCAGTTCACATCATTAGTTCTGTCTGCCACCTTGTCAGGATATTTTTAGCTCTATTCATCCATCAACAGGTCAATGACACAGTCTGCCAATGGCATCCTTCTCTTTCAGTCCCACTAGGTATTACTACTGGAGCTAGCTAGCACTGGGACCAGCTGAGGGACTTTCCTGGAGCAAGGATCTGTTTGCAGTTGGTGGTCTGGTTACTGTGGGACCTCGTAGCAGCTCTAGTGAAATGTTAGAATTAGTATAGTGCTGTATAAAATGTTACACTGAAACAGGGAAGGACACAATGCACATACTATAAATACATATACTGTAGCCTACAGTGATCTATTATGAGGACACATGGAGGCCTATTTGTATGTCACGTCTGTGGATACTGATGTACAGCACATATAAATAATGTGATATGTGTGTGAGGCCTGTGTGTGTGTGTGTTGTTGGATATCTACCAAGGAAAGTGGTAGTCTGCTGTTGTGCTCCCCTCAGCTCAGTGTACTAACACACATAGTGTGGCATATTCTCTGGTGAAGGCATAGAGTGAGAGTGGGAGTGGGAGAAGAGCTGAGTGGCAGAGTGGAGGGGAGGCTCGGTGGGCTGAACGTTGTTTACCTGTCAGCTGGCATTGATTAATCTTGTGTTCGGTGAGATCGCTCAGCGACTCGAACACCTGCCGGCAGCTGTCGCAGCTGTGCAGTGCAGGCTCCTCGTCCTCCTCCTCTCCCTCTTCTCCTTCCTCTGGAGAGAGCAGCCTCTTCCTCAGACGCCCAGTCTCACCATCCTCCGCCGCCCTCTCGAGGGCGCACTCTGGATCTGCCGAGCCACAGGAAATGACAGCACCACATAGTCAGAGGGGTGACCCACACAGTGAAGTACTACAGCTTCCTCTGGGTGACAATAAAATGGATTTCTAGACTCTGGATTTAATAAAAACAATAATAAAAGCTGTAATAAAAATGCAGGTTCAATTTGCGCCCCTGTAACTCAACCACTCGTGCCATAACAGAACTGTTGGGCAGGTGAGGGTGAGAGATATACAGGCACACACAGACAGGGTGGCACAATGCTCTCACACACAAATCTAACACACACACACAACACACACACACACACACACACACACACACACACACACACACACACACACACACACACACACACACACACACACACGCGGCTCTGTTATTAGAAATGGTTTTACGTTGTGTTTGCCCTGCTTCACCCAAGCAAAACTTCAGTATATGAAACTAGACTGATGGGAATATGTGTAGTCAATAAATCCTGGATTGCAGTTTTGGCTGGACCAAAGAAATATGAAATTCCGCCAGTGCGTGCTGAAGTGCATCAGTCAGCGTCTATCAAAAGGAGACAGACCTTGCCATATTATCCAGACATCTAAGCTAGAACTGTGGATGTATGGAGCGTATCACAGTAAGACACACAAAAGTGAGATTGGTGTGTGTTGGGCTGTCGTCACGACACACACTTCCCTAAATTATTCAGCCTTGCTCGCAGGCAGCCGCGGGTCGCGCACATCAATATTCTTCAATCCATCTGCAGTTTTGTCTCTTGTTGGCTTTGTGCTGCAGCAGTGCCAGGGGTGGGCGACTGACTACCCTGAACCAGGGCTAGGAATCATCTTTCGAAATAGCAGTCGAACCTGAAGTTCTCCAAGTGATTCTAAAATACTCCAATAACAAATCAAATCTTGCATTGTTCACTCACAGCTCACCATAAATATCTTCATTCAGAAGCACAGTAAACCCAATCTGGCTTGCAACAGCATCTTATAAATTGGCAACATGGCCTGCAGCCCTCTCTCTCCCCCGCTGTGACCATTACACTTCACAATAAGACTGATTAAAAAGCCATACTTACAATCAAACAATCATGTCACCCTGGTTAAGGCTTTGTAGGGGGAGAAGAGCCCTTGCACTTTCACTGGCAGCCATTTTAAGTCCCACTGATGCAAGCGTTCTTCAGTTTGTCCTGAAACTCCGGAGGGGGACGTTAGGAGGAAGCATGTTTTTTTTTTGCACCTAGCACACAGTTAACAGTGCCTGAGGACAAGGAGTGTGTGGCACTGATGTGTGCAGGTGTGGGTGTATATATACATAAATATATATGTATATATATATATACACTGTATATATGTACGTGTGTGTGTGTGTGTGTGTGTGTGTGTGCGTGTGCGTGCGTGTGTATATACACATTGGCGGCCATTTTAAGTCCTCCTTCTGTAGGGTGCTCTTAAACTGTGAAATTCCTTGAGGAAAGGCGTTCCAGAACTCATCAAGGCCACCCAGGATTTTTCCTTTCCCCCACTTGCGCCAAGTATTGATGTAACATCACACCCTCCATTGTCCTTCCCTCTTGGCGACTGAGGCTCTCGGAACATGCCCTCTAAAAATATCAGCACTGTGGTCCCCAGTGGGACCATGCAGAACAGAACAGAAGGTGTTTCAAGAAAATGAAAATCCCAACCCAATCCTCACAGATGCAGGCCTTTCTTGCTCTGGGGGAAACACTTCTGACGGAGGCCAAAAGCCACACAATATAGACTTATGATTCATCCACACACACAGACACAGAATTCACAATATGTACCGAAATGTGAACACTTCATGTCTTTTTTTACTGGGTGCCTGTGGAGGAGGTTAAGACTTTGATATTTTTTTCCAACGGCCTTTATGAATCATTAATTTCTCTAATATTACAACTCGGTCCTGTCAGGGAAACAAATGATGGCTACATTTAAGCATTTTATTTTTCTGATATAAAAACTAAATTCCTCAGTGCAGAATGCAGATGCACTTTATGCTGTTTTTCATATTAAGTTGATATTCTCTCAAAGCTTCACGGGTAATAGATCTACGATAACGACCAAATGAAAGAACAATTCGGAGCAACTGGAAAATTTATGCGCTTAAAACCCAAAGAGCTTTATGCATGTGTGAGTTTGATTTCCACTCCCTTGTTTTCTCATGTTTTGAGTGACAAGCTTCAGCTGTAACTTCCAGCATCCAAGTGAATCCAAGCTGGGTCATTGCTCTGGGTCAAGCTGGGTGACCTCCGGTGCTCCACTGTGATGCAGCGTTGGAAGTGTAAACTGCTACATGTTTGGATGGGAGGGTTGTTGGGGAAGCGTGAGTGAGTGGGGGGTGGGGGGGGCTTGACACGGCAAGGTCACGTCCAACCCTGGGATTAAAGAGCCATGTCAATACTGAGGTTCCTGTGCCTCTGGGCCTCATACAGTAATCCATCAGATCAGGACATCCTCTTCTACCAGTCTCTACAGGCTGGACAGCAGATCAATACCACCATGCTTGGAAAGGCTGACAATCACATGTGGAATACGAAGGGGAAGATCTGCGGCATATTGAGAGTTTTTCATCACGCCGAAAACCCTTTCTAATTTTGTTAATCAGCTTGACAATATTAGTATAGGAGGTAAGGACAAGAGGGAAGCTACATTGACCGCTGATCCATATTCTGATAAGGTCAGCTCGAAGTAAGACGATCGTAGCTGAGACTGAGAAATTATTCATGAGGGGAATATAATGAAGATCTGACTGGAAGATTTTTAAGGATAAATTTTGCGGTCTTTACGGCGCTAAAAGTGAATTAGTGCTACACTAATAAAATGTGGAAATCTGAATGGTGATTGACATCTTTAGAGCCATGTAATATCTGTCTGTGAATTCCAGTCCATCCATCATACGCACTCTTGTCTCTTATGGTGTCTAGTGACATTTATCATGCCACAACTTTCATCTTGTAAGTTGAGGAGTCCCCTGGACCCCCCACCCTTATATTATTGAATATTTCTGCTCTTAAATATTTATAACCTTTTAATTGATATTCTCTTCTCTGCTCCATTAGCCCCACCAGGGACCCGTGGTCCCTAGCAGGGAAGCCTACACCACTTGTCCCCCACTGTCTGGCCCACACACTGAGACAGGTGGAGACACTGACCACAGGGAGAGGAGGAAGGGTATGACTGTGCAGGAATACTCAAAGGTGGGGGGGGGGATGATGAAGAGGTAAAGTGATGAATCTGGCCGAGCTGCGAAAGCATGAACTCTATAATAATTTTCATCTAGAAAGTTAACTTTCACCATGAACCCTGCCTTTAACCTCACTGGAGATTTTACGTCTAACCCTAAGCTCAAAGATTAAATAAAATATTAAATGCCTAGAACAAGGAAAAGAGACACAGAAAAGTTGTTGTTGGGTACCAAGCAATTTTTTAAAAACGCAACATGTGATGGATGTCAGTGTTTTAAACTGAAATTCATTCAAATCCAGCCCCAAAACACTGAGCTGCAACAGCACGAAATCACTGAGGGCTACGCTCTTACTTGCCTGTAGATACAGTACGTCTAGCTCCATCAGGGTTTTTCGCCTGAGTCTTTCTTTGTGCAATGAAAGACCTTGGTGTCGAAAACATTATTACCAGCTCACCCATCTCCTCATTTCCCCATCATTCCCAGAGATCATCATTCCCTGATCCTATGATGCCCCCTCCCTGGCAGCCCACCCTACAACCACCCACCCCCAAGTTCGAATTAAGAATTTATTTTAACCAGCGAGTAGCTTCTGTCGACACATGTCGGCGGGCCTGATCAAAGGTGAGCACGCTCCTTTATCAGAGTGAGGGAGGCTGTCAGAAATAGGAGGACATTAAGATTGAATAACCTTCACACGGTTGCCGGCACCTCATTATTTAAAAATCTAAAACTTTTGCCGAGCACCCGCCATATATAGGTCACACTACATTCTAATGCCACATGTGCCTCCGAGTGTATCCTCCTCTGTGTGGATGGGATTTGGGGCTCTCCACTTAGACCGTCACATCCACTGATCCCCCATCATTAAAGAACGTCATGATCCGACGACGAGGCTGTGAGCTTGACACTTGCCAGATTGTTAGCGATTGTCAAGAATTTGCATTGGTGGTGGTGGCAGGAGGGGAGGGGGGGGGGGGGGGGTGTGTGTTCAATATGGTCGAGAACATGCATTTGATTTTATCTGCTTCAAGTCCCCCAGATTCATATTAAGGACTAATTGCTGTTTAACATTTTGATGCATTTGATATTTGAAAGCAGATTAGCAGAGGTGTTTGTCAAAAGCCGTCTCTCTTAAAATGCTAAACATATTACAAGCTCAAAGTGGATGCGCTGACAATAAAATATTTCCCACCTTGTTACATGTTACAAAAAAAACATGCAGTATATTTATGAAAATTTTATGATGCATGCTGAGATAAAAATAAGAGTAGCACAGAGAGAGAAAGAGAAGGTGCCAAACAGTTACAGGAGGACTAAGAACAAACAATGAAGACAACACAGAGAGCGATACATGAAGGAAGCAGCACATATAATCACAGGTATACAGACGCCATCATCCGCCATTAAAATCTCTGCACCAAAAAAAAAGATATGAGCTTACAAAGAAGAATGGAAATCAAAGCGGTTGAATGAGAAACAGCATTTGAACATACCAAATGCTCTCTTTCTCTCTCTCGCCCTGTCTCACTCGCTCTCTCACTGGGAGTGATAATATTGAACGGAGCGCCTTGCTATGCCATTAGTGCAGTAAAACATCAAAGGAAATGAATAATAGAGAATATGATTTTCTGAAGTGGTAGAGTGAAAGAGTCCTTTCCTCTTCCTGCTGTAGTGAGCCCTGCAGTACATTGATCTGTGGGCAGCCTCAACCTCAGCCAGAGCCAGAGTCTCGTACGCCGCACCACTACGCTACACTACTCTACACTACGGCACCTTGCCACTCAGACGCCCCTTCAGATCTCTATAGCACTTCCATTTGCCTCAGTCCACTCCACTTTGACAGAGCTGACACCCTCTTCCAAAAAAACAGCCTCTATCTGACATAGCCAAGAGCAAAAAAAAAAAAAAAAAAAGAGAGAGAAAGAAAAAAAGAAAGGGATGTATATATAAGAGAGAAGAAAAAGCACAGGGCATGTGGTTATAATTACACACAGGCAGCGCAGTGGTAAAGCCAAGCTGCAGATCTTAAGCCTGCTCGACACTCTCTGGGTAAAAAAGCGCACTGCCTCATTAAATCTCAGATATCACACTGTTCCTGCCCCTCTATACTATGCATAATACTGTCTATCTTGTAGAAGGCCTCTTTTGTTAGCATTTCTCCTTTGCCTTTGCTTCATATCAAACATGAATGAGAAACAGGATGCAGGGGCCTGCAGAACGCTTGCAGAGTCACAGAAGAGCTCGACTGGGGGTCGACTTATGAGCCAGATCTTGACACCATGTCTGATTAAGCCCTTAGCTTGTCAGGAGTCTAATGGCAATTGTGGCTGTGTCCGTCAAAGTGGCAAATGCATGAAAAGCAGGTAAGCTTTTCCACTGCTTTTCAATTTGACGTCGGAAAAAGAGGGCTTGTTTGAGCAGTGGTTTAACCATAAGGATGGATTACTACTGCCACGGTAAAGACCATGTGACACACAAGTGGTGATGAAGCATTTAAAAAATAAATAAATAAATAAATAAATAAAGTTGGAGGTGACAAATTGGCAAACAGCAAGAGAAATCTCACACCATCTTAAAAGTTTACCGCCACAAACAACTCTTTTCTCATTGACCATTCGTCAAGCTGCATCCTGAGAGGGGGTTAAAAAATAAATCAGTCAGACGAAGTCAAATGAGGAAAGTGAGAAATTAATTTGTGCGCCCTCCTGATTTCTCCACAGGCAGACATCGATCATGTGGCGGCTGTCTCCCCTCACTCTGGAGATAGAGATGGTGGAGGGATGGGGAGAGGGGAGATTCGTGTGTCTGAGGGGGTCGTTGTAATCAGGCACACTCATTAGCTCTGCTTTGGCTCTGGATGACAGGAGGTCTCTGAGGCAAGTCTGCCTCTTATGCCCAGTCCTTCATCCCTTGAGCTGGGGTTAGATGGGCTAAGGAGGCAGTTTCTTTCCACAGAACCACCCACCAATACCTATCAATACACATTAACACAGCGGCAGATAGGTGTTGCTCTTCTTTTTCCAGGGATGAGCAAACATGTAAAAAGTTTTCTGATCAATTGTATGGCAGTCATGGGCAGCGAAGAAAAAAGCTGGGATCTATTGTAGTGGCGCATGCAGCTCCTGTATTTCACACAGGAGAACTCAGAAAGCTGTGGGTAAATGCTGGACTAATGTGGCAGCCTAGGAGTAGCCAGGGTCCCCAGCCTGCTGGGCAAAACCATCCATATCGGGTTTAAAATAACCACACCTGAGACTTAACCTTTACCAGAGACAAATGAAATGAAAATATACAGTGTGGTGCATCAGGAGCAGGCTTCATTCATAGGGGGCTTTCTGCTAGCCTGACCTGAATTACCGCTCTGTTCCTGGAGGGCCAGTGTGAATGGCACACGTGGAGACAGGACACATTCATCTGGGTAGCTCTATTCTACATCATACAGAAGGTTGGGAAACAAAGAGTCTAAAAAAACATCAGGAACACACAGGAACACAAGGACAGCTATAAGCACACCTGCATGTACTGTATGCATGCACACAAACACATAAACAAGAGCTCGGCCCCCTCGCTTCTAAAGACACATGCAAACCATGCAGTTTACAATATGAAAACCTCAAAAACAGGAAACACATACTTTCTATCATTCGGAACCCAACAAAGATTTTACAGGCACGCACGTGCGCGCGCACACACACGTGCGCGCACACACACACACACACACACACAGAAACAGACACATGATCCACTTTCCAGCCGAAAATGATGAAATATGAAATGGAGCATTACCGCTTGGAATGGCAGTCTGCCCGGGACTGTGCTGGTCCTCTGTCACATTGTCTTCTACTGCCAGAAAAAGAGAAGGGGGGTTGGGGAGGGGGTGGGGGGGGGGGCGGGGGAGAGGGAAGAAACAGTTAAACAGTGAAAAACAAGTTAGACACATTGAGATTTCCTTCTTTTTTATTATTTACTATTGAGATTTTCTGTATGGAAACTCCAGGAGATTTCAACAGCTTTCGACAGCTCAACCTGTGGTTTGGGAATCCACGCAAGCCTTTCATATGTATGAGGTTTGGCAACAAGGCAAACAGCCACCCACGTAAATAACATATTGGACTGGGTAATGACGTGATGAATTATGAACGTCTCCCATGAAACGTCCTCCCGACATCAACAGTGACCAAGTGAAAAACACCTTGATGACTGCATTAGTAAGAAGCTTGTATAGTACCTTGGTTAGTGAAAAGAGACGGGTATCTAAAAGAAGATTTGTAGACGTAAGGATAGATATTTATCTTCCGAAAGCTGTGATCCAAACTTAAATGCAAAGAAGAAAATTACAAGATTTATAAGACATATATTCACGCTGTGTGTCATAACAGCTGCAAAGTGCTTTTGCTCTTTAACAGGATGGCGGACGTGGTGACGGCTTGATCAGCACTCAGATCTGCTCATTAGGTCCACTTTTGACTTTTTTACAACAGCACTGGCCTTGAAAAACATGACTTCTGTTTAGTAAAAGGTAGGAACCTCTTACATTGGAGCCTTTTTGGAACTGGTGAGAATTCCTTGTGGCATGTCAAGGACAAGAAATGAAATGGATTTTAACAGCGGGAAGAGAACAAAAGAGTCTCCCACCTGTTCCATGTAAAATGAGGGTCTCACTGAGGACTTCTTACGCCTCTGCGTTCCACCCCTGCAGTTGAAATGCATTCTCCATTGTGTCTTTTCTTTCTAGCCTTTCATTTTCCTGGGCAAAGAGGAAGGGGGAGTCTGACAGGACCTCCCAGTAGGGGAGTGTGGCAGTGACTGCCAAAGCAGAAACTGGCGCACTTTTAAAATCACACAAAATATCCTGTACTTTGCATAATTAAGGCAAGATCCTATGGTGGCAGAAGCCTATCCCTCAGGGGAGCACGAGTCAGTGTCAAGCAGGGTGTCAAACCTCAGTGAAAAATGAAGAGGAAAGTGTTGAGCTGTTTCTTATGAAGACGGCAAACGACGGAGCAACTGTGTTTTGCTGTCAGGCCTTGTCCAGCCAAAACTGAATTCCTGAGGAATTCCTTCCAAAAAAAAAAAAAAAAAAAAACCTTTGTAAAGAAATGTCAATATTCATTCAAGTATTAATATCTGATCAGAAATATTTCCCTTAGTAACAATTATAAGTGATGTACTGAAGAAATATGCTAAACGAATGGTCATGGGTCTGGTAATTAATTAGCTAAATCAATTAAAAGTGATGGAACAGACATAGTTGGACACCATGGAGGTATATCCCTCAGAGCCACCGAAGAGGACTGTGTCAGCCAACACAGAAACCTTGTCCTGTTAAAGGAGGCCTTAGTGACTGACGCCCTGAGAGTTTAATGAGTTTCTCCAGCACTGTTGAGCGCCTTGCATCTAGGATCATTTAAATGGGCTAGGGATAGGGGGTCCTAATAAATCCCCCATGGTTCTATCAGAGATTGGTGGTGGGAGCTGGAGTTTTTGTTTTGATTACCATCCCTGTTGGTGAGATGAGGGAGTTCAGGCAGAAAATTCTATTTTACAATGCCATAAGAACTTAAACATAACGGCAGTTTGTGATGATTTGTCACCACTGTGAACTTATTAAAAGTTTTGTCATTTAAAGTAAACAACCTCCATCACGGTGCAAATTCTTTTCTCATTTGCACCTGTCTCCCAGATAATTAATAGCTAGCTAAGAGTGATCATAGAGGGTGAGCTGTCAGGTAAGGGCACACTCCTGTGATGCTTCATACTAGCTGGACATTTGATCAACAATCATAACACAGTACAAATACAAATAGCAGGACAGTTTTAATTAATATACTCTCAGGCTCATGATCGCCCCATAATGACTATAACTTCAACTGAACACAACTCAGTCCGCACTGTTATTAATGCGTCACTGCTATCAGTTAATTAATGTTTGACAAGGTACAGTGTATCATTCAGTCGGTGACAAACTGTAATCATGCTGCTACGTTTTGTTGATACAATACCAAACACACTTGGGACCTTTTCAGCACTGCTCCTTTGATTTTTCAAAACACGGAGCAGGAAAAAAAAAAAACATAATCCCACAACAAGTGGCACAGCATTAAAGGCCACACTAATTAACACACTGGCCACACACAAAAATGAACGTAGTAACTGTCATTATAATGTGAGTGACAATCCCCAAGACGGGACATTTCCTTTTTCAGGATGAATTAATTGACTACAGATACGAGAGCGCAAACAAGAAGCAAAAACAAAACACATAGAAAAAAAACAAATTGTACTAAACAAAACAAAATTTATGAAACAGATTGGTCACCACATGCACAGACAACGAAATATCACAGCCGCAAAAAAACTAATGATTTAATAGACATGAATAAGCAAAACATGACAAACTCAGCAGCTTGGACCTTTCCTAATCCATCAAATGAATTCCTGCTGTGTAAGAGAATAGAGTGGAGTGTGTGTAGACAGTACGCACACAAATGTGTGTGTATATACTGTACATCTTTTGTGCTTTTAAAAGAGGTTTGGCCACGTATTTGTGTGTGTGCATGTGTGTGTGTGTGTGTGTGTGTGTGTGCACTCTTGTGTGTATGGGTATCTCGCAGCACTTCTCATACATAAAAAAAAAGCCCTGAGTGTGTTCTTGGATATGCGTGACTCATCTGCTTGGTTACAGCCAGCTTGGACGATACAGTGCCGAACACAATGGCTGTGTAATCCGCCCTGACTGACCGGGAAGGAGACGCTCGCCACAGGGACTACAACTCAATTTAGCTCGGGTCAAGAGGTCAACCCTCCTCAATTAGGGATGGGAAGGGAGGGAGGAGGACACACACTGCACATGAATAACTTTCTTAATGAGCATTATTTGAACTGGTGATTAGTGTCATAAATAATTTGCAATAGAGGAGCATGTTAATCACGTTGCATAATATTTGTAATACTTCATATATTGCCACGTACTGTAAGCAAATCATAAGAGCACCTATTCTAAAAAAAAAAAAACTGCACTCCACTAGTAGCAATATAAAAAAAAACAAAAAAACATCACAAATCAATAATCCCATTATGCAATTATTGCAAATTTAGCTTTCAAAAAATATATTTATAAGTGCTATTTATACAGGTGAACAAGACAGATGCAAATAAACCCAGCGATGTATAATTTCATTTGCAGCAGTGGTGGGAATCAATCATTGTCTCTGAATCAGAACTCTTTCTCCATGTGGCAGACAATCCATGACAACAAGAGAGACACATGCCATGGAATAAGAAGAGATATCGGCCAGCTCCCGCGACACCCAGTCCAACACACTGAGCCGCATGTCAAGAGCACTGACAGCCGTGCTAATGGGATTTTTCTACGGCTCCATCATAATTTCCTTAATGATAATACTAACCATATTTTTGTGTCACATTAGAAAAGTGTTAATGGGTGTTATGCCACAGATCATTAATTGTGAACAGACTGGAATACTGCAGCTAACTATAAACTAGGAATGACGCAACTGTTAGTAGACGTTTTAATAGAGGAGAAAAAAATAGAGAGGAATAGCACATTTGTGCATTTTTAATTGTTCAAATTAAGCAGACGCCTTTATTACATTTAGCATTAAACATTCTGAATAGAGTGTGTGTTTGAAATAAAGAGCTGAATGAGTTTTTGAGTAGTTTTTTCCTCACAAAAACACTCAATCTTAAAGGTGCCATCACATTTTTTTTTTTTTTTTACCTACACAAGGCAGGACTGAAAGGGGGAGTGGTTATGCATCTGTGGGCATAACGGACATGGTCAAGTTTCTTTTCTCCAAAAAGAAAAAGCTTCAAAATATGACAAATGTGGATTTAAATAAAAACATGTCTGTTTTAGTTTTCCTTGACAGGTCAAATTTCAGTTGCAGTTTTATTCAGAGGAAAATAAAAACGTACTTCAAGTCTAATCTGTGTGTGTCTGAGCAGAGGAATTTTAACTTAAAACAGACTTATTATATTAACTCTGTTTTTAATATGCCCTTCCCAGTTTTCATAAATGATCTGTGAGGTTTATATTTAAAGTGTAAATATAATATTTCCTTTCATGTATAGCAAAGACAAACTCCAGAGCACACTCACATGGCGACAAATTTCAGCTCCGCAAAAACATCAAATATTTAAGGTATACATGACACAGCAATGATTTCATGACAACCGCTGTACTTGAAGTAAATGACGCAGAAAATATATTTATATATGCAGATGACAGACCTGGAAACTTCCACTTCAGCCAATAAACACATCAGGACTGAAGCTTGAGAGTGTCATTTGTGCTCCAAATGAAAATATCAACCCAGCCTCACATTATTCAGGAAGTGCTGTAGGACAGGCAACGTGGCAGTCATCACACGCTACATGCAGGATTTGGAGTGAGATCCTCCTTCCTCGCTGCTCACCACTGACTGAGGCAATGTGCTGACCCAAAGCCTCTGCACATCAAAACAAAATTACAATGTGCCTACAGTTGAGAAATGTAGAAGGCTCCGGATTGAGTAAATGTCAGTGGCTGGGGTGAAGTGTTTGCATATAAGCGAATGATGTATGGTCTTGTCCTGTGCCATTTATTCCCCCAAGCAATAACGTAGCCGGATCTGTCTCTCAGACTTAATTGAAACGGGACTTGTAATGTTGCCCTTTTCCTCGATGGGACCAAAAACATAACCTCTGACTCCCACAAGCAGCCAAGACTGAGGAGGTGTGTGTGTGTGTGTGCGCACGCGTGTGCGAGTGTGTATATGTATGTGTGTGTGCGTGTTAAGATACACAAGGGGGGGAAAAAAAAAGAGTGCCAACTGTCACAGCATTATTTTCTCATCTCTACACACACACACACTCCACGTCCATACTATCCATACCGGTTCCTCACACGCCGCACATGATGCCCCGTTCTACCTTCCCTCTATGTTCCATCGGCACTTCTATTTATTTTTCCTTCCGCAGAACAAAGTGTTCTTTCTGTGCACAAAAAAAAAAACAAAAAAAAAAAAACAGCACCGTCCACACTGACCACTGCTTCAAGTCAGCAGAAGACAACCTATAAAAGTGAAACCTGAACTCTGTAACCCCATTCTGTTCGCGAAAACATACAGTGCATAACAGTGCACGCAGACACAGGCTCTCTCACACACACACACACACACACACACACACACAAACATGCACATGAAGACACGAAGAAAAATGCAAATTTAGAGATGTCACTTTTAGTTTTAAATAATATTTTAAAAAGTCTACAAAGAAAATGACAATTCCTGTCTTCTACAAACAAGAGTGAAGAACGTAGTGTCAAGGAACTATTTTAAAAAAAAAATGACAAGGAAAGTTATTGTGGACATCTGTATAAGTGTATCTGTGTCCCTGAGGAAACAGATAGACAAAGAACAATAAATAACATCTGCCTGGCCTTCCTTGGGTCTGATCCAAAACAGGGAAATATCTATGACGTATCTGCATTTCTGCTCCGCTTGAGCAGTCGGAATGAAGACATAAAAGTCGGGATGTTTTGTGCGCTACATTTTTCCAATTTAAATTTTAGAGACAATAACAAAACAAACAATGTCATCACTCTGACTTCATTTGCATACTGATATGCTCACTCTCTATCCCTCTCTGTCGCACACATAGATGTACACAAATCTTAACAGATGTTCTCCTGAACGCACACACACACACACACACTTGTAGCATGTAGGCATGCTGGCAGGAGACGATTATATATAAGTGATGTGTCTTTTGAGAATAGCAAATGTCACACTAACTAAGAAAAAAAAAAGAAAACAGTCAATGCCAATCTGCTCTGAGAAAATAGGAAATCTATGTATAGAGCTGTTTACTGTGAATAGAGCAGTGCAGGTCTGGAAACAGAATGTGACAATTTTTAAGATGTGCATGCACTCACATTTCCACCCTCTCCTGGGTATTGATTTAAAATGGTGGCTGCATGAATGTACTACCGCAGACCATGTAATCTTCCTTTGAGATGAAGACTTCCGAGAACGAAAGGGGTAGAGAGAAAGGGGGTCCACAGACCACAAGCTGGGAATGTGAAATTGTGGACAATTATTTGCTGAGCAAAATACAATGCCTGCCAGATGAACTGGAGCTCAACCTCCATAACCCAGCAGCTCCCCCACCAAAAGGCTACAGAGAAAAGTAGTGCATGAATAAGTGTGTGTGAGTGTGCGTGTGCTCGCTCTCTCTCTCTCTCTCTCTCTCTCTCATTCTGTCTCTATTTCCCCCTCCCTCTCTCACCCACTCACACATGTACATGTACACTCAGACACAAATACTCGCTCAAATTACCACCAGTCCAACTGTTTAAAAAAAAAAGAAAAAAAAGAGATGAAACGGAAACAAAATAAAGAAAAACAAAAATCATATACATCTACTCTACATTATATACTTTTCATGCTGTGCTGAGATATATTCTTTTTAATGAAATATAAACACTACTCTGTTGCTTTGAGCTGATGACTGATAAATCCAGATGTTTACAACTTATTAATGAACATGTCCAATTAGCTCTCAACACTTATCCCACCTCTAATTTCACGTTTAACTGTTGTATACACCCACACACACACACACACACACACACACACACACACACACACACACACCACAGCCCTCCCTTTCCCCAACATACGAAATGTTTCCTCCTTAGTTTCTCAGACGAGGGGGTGGGGGGGTGGAGGGGGGGTGTCACGTGACTCTGCACCCCATTCCATCAGACGGCTTAAGTTCCGACCAGGAGCGTCTTTAACACATCCAGATGTTTGCCGGCGTCGCGCTGCACTGTTGCTCTCTGAATGATCCATGCCCTGCCCTTGCACTTTAACTATCATTACAATACAGTCTGAACTGAAAGCGACCAACCCCCCCACCTCCCCCATCCCCCCGATGCCAAGTACGTGGGCTATAAGCTATATGAGCAGCCGATTTCATGCGCAAACATAAAAGAGGAAGAACACTTCCAAATGCGTTCAAAAAAGAAGAAGAAGAGGGAAGACAGTTACATTTCAGTGAGCGATAAGTTCAGTTCATGCTCGTCTAGACTTGTCATCACCCTTAAAAATAAAAATGTTCTGAGAGCCAGCAAACATAGGCTTATCACTTACCTTTCAGTGATCTTGGCTTAGCTTGCTTGCGGCGCGACATCCTATAGAAAACGCTGAAGTTGCTCAGTTTCTGTCTGATAATTTGTGTAAAACGGGATAGTCTAAAGGTGTAGTCTCTCTAAATTCCACTGGCCAAAATCGCGGCTGCCTTTTTACCATTACAGAAAGATGCAACTTAGCCCCTTTGCCGCGCGGTCTCAACACGAGTTTTTTGCTGTTATTTTGTGATGAGTAGGTGGATGTTATAAAATCCAATTAGCCCGATCGGTATATAGGCGACACTATTTAATAGTTGAGCTGGGTATCGGGAAAAGTGTGAGGATATAGTAATCCCGTCATGCGCTTCCATTCTCCGGGAAAACACACACGCGTGCAGGCATGATGTTCGTTTAGAAATAAAAGCGGAATATTTGCTTTTCGCCTCTCATCTCAAATGCATCCGCGTGAGAAAGACATCAGCAAAACGCCTCCTGTGAGAGTGCAGAAAAAAATGCAACAAAACCAAAAAAAAAGGCGGAAAAATGATAATTACACTTTTCACTTCATATCCACCTAACAGCATCAAAACTATTATAGACTCTTCCTTTTCTCACTCCAGTCAGCTAATCATGAATTAGGTTCGGAATCTGATCTAAGTCTACGTCTAAATTGTTCTTAAAAGAGGATGAAGAAGCAGAGAGAAGATGGAAGCTCCCTCCTCATCACAAACCTGCAAGGTCTTGGACTGCGCTGTCGCTCCGGTAGTCCACATAATAATGGAAAATGGAAGCAAGGCCCCCAAAGCCATCAGGATGGCTCCAGAGGGGGCCCCTACCCCGCAGGGACTCGCTCTGTACGTAATCACTGAGGAAATCATTGTCAGCCTGCCTGCACTCACACACAGACAGAGAGGCATGATTAAAATCCTAGGGATCACGGCAAGATGCGGATTGCTGGATCTGCTGGTCCCCGGATCCGGAGTCGAACTCTAAACCCAAAGTCGGCTTGCTCACCCTGGCGTCTCCTCTGCCTCAGCTCGCCGTCGGCCACTCTCCGTCTACGGCAGACGGACTGGTCCCCCTTCTGGTAGAAATGGTTAAGCAGAGAGACATTTTCAGTGTGGCTGTTGACATATATGACATGGAATGGCACACAGAATTTTGAGATGATCAGTTCATTTATAGATTAGAGGTTGTTATTTTTTTAGATGTACAATCAATCACAGGAGTTCATCCTACTAATTGTTTGAATAAATAGATATATATTTTCTAAGGTTTAAAATAATATTCTGGTTATGTCAAAAGAATATAGCCTCTATCCTTTAATATTATTCTTGTGGAATTCGTTTTCTTTCCTTTTTTTTTCTTATTTTATGTTTTATAGTTTTCATTACAGGTGTAGTTCAGTATTACAATGGATCTTTGCAAGATTAATTTCAGCCTGCAAACTTTGAACTTATTTAATTGGCATGTCTCTTATTTTGTAAAAACATCACACAATCTCTTCTGTCTGTCCGTCTGTCCTCATCAAAATGTTCACAACAGTGCATGGGTATACACCCTCACCTGCATGTGGATGTCCTGGCCCCCATACTACCCCTGCTATGTGAAAATAAGATCCAGAGAGGAGTCCTGCAGTGGGCTTCTCACTCTGCACTCCCCCCCTCCCCTCCGCAGCCTGGAGGTAGCCTCTGCCAGGGCCCCCCCTCATCTAAAAAAAAAAAAAAAAAAAATCACAGTCACACAACTGCTTTTTCCACTTTTGATGCATTTCTATTCTGACGCTTTCACAGAGACAGATGTGAGAGGAAAACCGAGTTTTTTCACTGCAGACCTATAGGGAAGGAGGGAAGCAGTCGATAGGGCAACTCCCAAACACGGGCTGGTGTGGAAGAAGAAAATTAACAACAACCTTTGATAGCCTTTACTGTGGCGGAATCTAACTTTGTTAAAGAAAATTCACTATAAAAGTTAACTATAGCTATAAAAGTTAATGATGTGAGTACATAATAAGGCTGCACTTATTCTATAGGGTATTCCCACCTTTTACTTTGGAGTTCATAATGAGGCCATATACTGTTACAGACATCTAAGGTAATCACCTAGCACAAAGTAATCTAAATGTAATAGAAAATGCAGAGCTACAGATTAGTTGACAGCCATTACCTGACTCTTATCTAAAAAAAAAAAAAAAAAACCTTTGTTATTTTGCATCTCTTGTCCCGAATCAGTGGTAGATGTGAGAATTAAACATAATAAGTGGGGACATATGACCTACATATGATGTCAAGGCTGTTTGCTCAATTTGTATCTATGTAATTTAATCCACACCCATTGCTTTTCAAATTATTTCCCCACCCACAAGCTGCCATAAAATGAGTGCAAAAGATCAATAAAACAGAGTATGACATAGATTGACGTGATGTGCTTTGGTAAATTCAAAGCCCTCCCAAACTACAGTAAAACTGGTAAACACACACATATGAAACATCTATTTGTAGGTGCTTGGAGTCTGTCAGGAGGTCTCAGCTGCTTTAAAACTTCAATCTTAACAATGCTCCAAAGTTCCCCCCTCTCTCTCTCTGTCTCAGTGCTCTGTCAAGCGGCTCTCCCAAAGTTTTACCACCTTGCCCCCCCCCCCCCCCCCTCCCCCTGTACTTTCCGAATGCTCTCTCAAACACAAACAAACAGTGCTCTTCAGTCCTCCAGGGCTCTTTGCTACTTTCATTAGTGACAAAGTAACTGGGAAAAGGCTTGACTTGACTCTGTGCTTGCACTGTTCAGTCTCTAAGTTACAGTACACTCTTGCTCAGAAGTTGTTGTTTTTTGTGTTTTTTTTTTTTGTCTTCAAGTGGAAGAAACCTCATGTGAGGAAGGTTGCTCATGATGCTCCAAAAACTGTCTGACACAGCTTGCGTTCCTCAGGGATAACCTTATAAATATGGAAAGGAGAATCAAATATAAATTTTTTGGGAGCAAATAGGCACAATGAAAACCAACAAAAATGTTTTTGTTTCAAGTCTCACCTCTGAGCAAGTGGGGGGGGGGGATCAAACAAAGATAAATAAAAAAAATGTGACATGTTTGTCAGAAAAACAATGCCAGGAAATTTCTGTTCAGCATGTGTCAATATGATACTTCAAAATTAAGTTATTGATTTATTTGTGTTCATGTGTTGCCCTTCAGAAATGCTGCATTCAGACTACAAGCCATTGGAATGCCATGAAACACAGAAAGGCACAGTCTGTTTTCAGATCACCCGAGCTTCTTACCACAGTATTTGTAGTAAAACTGAGCAGTTCTGTGGAGATTTTTTTCACCACCCATAGCTTTTAGTTAGACATCGAGACGCCACAGCATGTGTGCGTGCCGCAGCATCAGATATTTCACTCTGCTTCTCCGCGGGGTGAAATATTCCCCAGTGGAATCTGTGGTCCTTGGGTGGTGGGATCCTTCAGCAGTTCTTCTTGACCTGTGGCCTCCTCACCCTCTGTCCATTTGGCTCCAACAGCACAATGTCAAAAAAAAAAAAAAAAACCAAGTTGAAACTGAACTTTAAAACTCAGACAAAGTTTTAATCCCAATGAAGTGTCTCCTGTAGAACTAATAATCACTGAAGGCTATTTAGTAGAATACTCTCACAAATGGTGAAAAACGACGGCTTAAAAGCACAGTCGGTCAATTACGCTCGTTAGAAGAGGGCAGATACACAGACATGCATGTACACCATACACACACACACACACACACACACACACACACACACACTTGACTTGCCTCATTAAAACCCATCCAGCTACTAGAACTCAGAGATGTGAATGTTTCCCTTGAGGAGTGGGGCACGTTCATTTTGAGAAAGGCAGAAGATTCAACTTTTTTCTTACTTGCTTATAATTACAGAGATTGCTGGAATGCATGACCCTGAGAATAAGGCTCGGTCCTGGGAGAGTCCACCAGAAGCATCACCATCTTCAGTCTTGCTCTCCATTGTGTGTCTCCCTAGTTGGATGCCACCCACACCAGGCATGAGTGAGGTCGAGACAGTGCCCCCATCACCAGAGGAGCGTTCCCCGGGGACTTTACACTCTGCTCCAACAAGCCAAACTCCTGAGGCTGAGAAGAAGAAAAAAAAAAAAAGAGTCAAGCAAGCGAGTGACTGAAAACATTGCCCTCTCTGAGCACTGAGGCATATTCTCACAGTAAACTGATTAAAAAAAGAACAAAAACAACATGGGGAGCTAACAATCAGAAGGCTTCAGAGTTGGCAAGCAAGGCGTGAGTGCTGCTTTCCAACTTCACTGTTATCCAAATTGTTGAGCAATTAAACACAGGAGCAAAAAACAATCACATGTATGTAGTTCACATCAAAATTTGATTTTGTTATAAGAATATTCCTGATATGCTGGTAAGTAAATGCATGCCCGCTTCAAAAGGACGGTCAGTGACAGGCCTCTTCTCTCAGCCGTTCAAACTGAAGGATGTCAACAAAGTAGAGGGAATGTGGAGTGAGTGGTCCTCGTCAACAGTGACCTTCCAGCTGGATATCCACAACTTCCATCTTCCCAAGCCAAGGAGCCCCACGGAGCAACTCCCAAACCAGGTCATTAGCACAGTGGTGTCACCAGACAGCAGATCACGGGCCAGAGAGGGAGCGAGAGGGGGACTCCTGGCACTGCAGCGGCTGCTGTGCGGTTTGACATTCAGGGCTGGCTGATCTATGGGGCTGGGGAGACAGTGCCCTTGCTCTGGGTCTTCATGAGGAGAAGGTCCTGGCAGTTTTCCCCTTACTTACTCCATCATAAAACTGCGGTCACAAGATGTTAGACTCACGTTGCCTTCACTTGCAACATCACGACCCGAGCTGTAGGGTGTTGTCAATGCTTTAGTGACAACATCATCACCTGCGCCACTGGATGCTGCACTGAAAGCCATTTCACATCATCGGCTAGCTGATTGGTAGCATGATAAAATTCCTAGACGGATTAAAACATCTACACTCACTCGCCAGTTGGCTGCATTCATGTAATATTCACCTATGGATTGTAGATTTATTCTCTTGGACCAACTTTAAATTGCACGTCATGACAATAACCTCCACAAAGATGTTACTGGCATGAAGAACACCATTTAACCACAATGGGACGGTTTCATAGTGTGATCAAAAATCATTCTAGGGGTTTATGTCCTTCTCAAATGGCTTTGACCTCCACAGCCCGTCTCCAGCAAATGGTGACCACTATGAACATGCCAAGAAAGAGGATCCCCTGGGGGCACTTCCATGAGCCAAGACGGACATTAAAATCTCCCGGTGAAGGATGGACATTTTCCACTTGGCACTACCACACAAGATGAAAGGAAGAGAGAGCAAAACCTTTCAACACATTTTTTTTTTTTTTTTTTTTTTACTGAAATGAGAGTGATTTTTTTTTTCCTTGCTCATTACCACTCTCTCATTAGGAGATCCTCACTTTAAGATGAGATCAAGCCTACTCACCTCTCTATACGCTGGTAGTTCACTAAGCTGTAACTGTGCTACAGAGCCCCTTATCATTCAGAACATTTTACACAGTAAGCCAGACTCACCTCAGTGTGGTACCATTGTCTGATTACCAGGTTCAGTGGTTCTCTGAATTAGTAGAGCATTTTTCTTTTTTTAAATAAATGTACGTCTTTACTCAGAAACATGGCAAAAGAAATGTGGCGACTGCTTCTGCATATAATGAGGATTAAACCCCTTGAAAATAGATTATATAGCTCATGTAACCAGAAGAACAAACACAAACATACACCGCTCTAAATGTAACCCACTGATTAGGCCTCTGTGAGTTTTTACAAATATCTACAATTGCATAGCCAATGACTAGAGCAGCACAAATGAAAGGTTCTTTGGCTCTCGTGCAGCGTAATGAGCTGTAGTGCAAATTAAGAGCAGCCATCTTCTCATCAGCCTGTCCAATTTACGTCGGGATTGTCCCTGGAAAACAGGCAGCTGTGTAGGAGGACTGCTGCGTTGTAGTTGTGTGAAGGCATGCGGATAAAGAAGGCTCCGAAGGATTAGAAGAACCCCTCACTCCCAGGCCATGCACGCATTATTCATCCCACCTCCTCCTCCTCCTCCTCACCCTTCTCACCTTCATCGCTCCCATCCGCCCACCACCTTTCTTGTTCCCCGATGACTCCCCCACTTCCCTGACAGTTGCATAAGCCCCGAGAACCTCTCTCCGGACCACGGTGGTGGGAGTTGGGAGTTGGGACGGTGTTAATTAAAAGAAAAGGTTAACACACACAGGGCCCGGCAGAAGGTGCGTTCAGGGTGCTCCCTTGGTAGAGCAGCTGCTCACTATTTCCTTCCTCAGAGAGACCCAGGAAGGGCCCAGCGACCAGGGATGGAAGTCAGGTGATTGGGGACACCAGGATGAAAGAGTGACTAGGGCGTAAAGGATGGAGCTGATTTGACCCTCACACTAAGTATCAGCCAGGGGGTGTAAGCGACTGGTTCCACTCACCTGTCCAGTGCCTCCCTGCCCAGGCCTTGGTTTGGAGCTGATTAGTGTGTCCCAGAGAAGGTTTCACCTCCCTAAACACCGCCCACACACACGCGCGCACACACACACACACCTTCGTTAGACAGTGGGATGCATGCCAGGCCCATTTAGAGGAGCATGTCAGAGAGGTAAGGAGAAACAGACAAAAAGGTGAGATGAAAAGGAAACAAGACGGGAAACAGAACAGAAATGGCCTTTCAGAGGTGAAAGAGAGTGGACACCAAAGGAGAGGTCAGAAGGGTCATGTGAGACTCAACACGCAGCGAAGTCGAGTCTTGGAGAATTAGCCCATCAAGATCCTGCACAGCTGTTGTCGTTGACTGCACCATGTGTGATGTACTGTCTGAGGGAGATCATTAAATAATGATAAATTATCACATCAAATTTCCCCAAATATGTAGTATTATTTTCAACAAAAGAATATTCATTTGGGAAAATAGTTGGCCTAGTTTAGGAGAGCTAACATTGAAATAGGTATTTTGCATCAATTGGGAATAAATGATGAATGGATCACACAGCAGCAATATTTTGAAGATTAATTCATTATAGTAAATTAACAACACTAAATCTGTTTAATATTCCTGAAAATGTGTTTCTCTATTTTTGGTTCTAAAAAAAGAAAAAAAAAAAAGGTGAACACTTTAATCTGTGTATTTTGTTTCACTTTCATTATGTGGTTTAGTTATCCCTGACACAAATCGTTTTTAATATTCACTGTCTAAGGTCAATACATTGTGACAATCAAACATAGCGCACTGATTGCCTCTTAAATTAATTCCAATAAATACTCATGAGCTTTTAAGACAAACAAGAGGGAGTGAAATGGTTTTACCTTCCTTTCCCCCCCAAACAAGCAGAGATAATTAAACATCTATCCTCAGAGAAGAAGTGTTCCCACTGGAAGGTTGTTTGGTTTAAGGATTTGCTCAGTGGTTTGACTCGCCAGGGACTCTCCATTTGAGTCTCAAGGTTTTATATCTCTAACAAGGCTTTAATTGCCAAGGTAACAGACCACCTGATTAAGCCTGACAATAAGTCTGTTTTATCTGTGGGGTAGGAGAGAGCTCAATAGACTGCAGGGATGAGGAGGAATATTCAAATTCGGCTATCAGAGAGTCATGCATTCATGTTCAATAAGCTTGTTATTTTTATAACACCAACAAGCAGATAAACAGATTGTATGGTCATGCAGCTAAGCAGGGTGAACCTGCCTCAAAAATTCTATTTACTCCACGTCAACTTTGGAAATTCACAGTACTTGCAGGAAAGAGCCTAATTCTACTGAGAGTGTGGAGGAGGCGGCACTCAAAGCCTCAGGTCCCATGCCATGTGCCCTCCTTATTGTAACGAGTGCATTTCTCTCCTCAAACTCTGACTGGTGAGTGCGTCGAGGAGGAGGGGTATTCTTCAGAGGAGACGTGGGGGGAGCGTCTGGTGGTGAAAAACTCTGTGTTAAAGTCCCATCTCTCCTGTCAGAGGGCTGACACGGGGCATCCAGGGACGCAGGGCCTTTGGTGCTCTGAGTCTGGACACTGGCCTAGTTTCCACCCCCCACCCCCACCCCCACCCCTCTCTCTCTGTCTCTACTCCCCTCCACCCTTCACCCACCCCACTCCGACAACATCCCACCTACAAAACACTTCTCAGCCACCCTATCTCATCTGTTCTTTTACTGTCATCCTGACCTCAATGAACTGCCCTCCTCCTCCTCCTCCTCCTCCTCCTCATCCAACACCACTTCTCCATCCCTTCATGTCTCCCTGTCTTGCTTTCACTTTTTATCCTGGTGATCCTGTTAATATAGAATGAAAAAGTTTAAAAGTTGCCTTGGAAATAGAAATAAAACTGATATTTAGCACTGTAAACAGCAACAACAAAAACTGTAGCTGTGTCCCACATCCATTCTACAAATTATAAGCAGGGTTTGAGTATGTGACAAAATAAAATATGCTCTTAACATTCAGTATACACTCTATAAACCCCTTGATTTTTTGAGTGTGCTGTTGATGGACACTGTTCTCCCACAATGCAATGCATGAAGGAAATAGAGGAGCTACTCACAGCTGGAAAAAATGAGAAGTAGATGTGGATGGTGGTGAAACAGCTCCAGGAAGACACTAGAAACCACATACACAAAAAATTATTATTATCTTTTTGTTCAGTAATTAGAATAGGATATTGTGTCTTGTAAAATAGTTATCTATATTTTTTTTATTTAGTTATGTTTATTTCTGGTATACTAACTTTAAAAAGACTATATTATAAGATTAGTATAAATTACAGCCTGTATACGTCAGTTTGCAGTATGGACTTGAGATACAGCTCCATGAGATTTCTTTTGTATAATGTAAGTTCATCCATGGCCGAGGAAAAAGTAAAATAATCCATCTGAAATGAATTTATTCATCCTTTTTGTTGTGAAAAATAATGTTAGTGTTAGATTTATTGTAATTTCTTTATCATTATTAAAAGTTAGAAAAAAGTTTTTTGGAGAAATATTAGAATATTAAATACTGGCTCTGACATGGGGAGCACAAAGTATACAAATGTGCACTGCACCTTATAAAGCATGACCAGACAATGTGTTCTGTCAGAGCCACACCAGCATTACAAAAGGAACCAAAGGGACATTTGCTGGTAAACTGTATGTGCTGTTTAATGTGCTGCAGCGGAGCAGCTTAGCCATCTAGCCTGCAAACTGATGTTAGCAGTGTACTTTTCCCCGGTGAATGTTTGAGCAAGATGAGTGTCCGTGTTTGTAAGATGGATAAGGATGAGACTTTAGCAGGAAAGCTAGTGTGGGTGGTTGTTCAAACTCTGTAGAGCTCTTGTGGAGCAGGCTGCTGTCGGGCTGTTACAGTAGTTTCATTCATTGCCAGTAAAGAAAAAGGGGCACAATCATGAAACCAAAAAAAAAAAGAAAATACAAAACATAAATATCTCCTTTTTGGTTTCCGGTTTTCTTTTGATTTACAGAGCAGATATAATGTAAATGCTGTAGCAGAAAACAACATGCAGTTAAATTTCATTTGCACTTTAACTAAAAGTCCACTGGAGCTTTTTAACTGTACCTCTTGGTCCCTAGATCATAGATATATTCTTGCTTTATGAATATTTAGATGGTATCATTTAGATTTACATCTCAAAAGCAGGTCTTCTAGTGTTTTAAAGCTGCGAGTGAATGTTGACAAATCAGAGCCGTATGTCTGCTGTTACAGGATGTCCTTGGTGAGACCAGAGACAATTTTCCACTACTGTGAGTAATAAAGACTCATTATGTTCTAACATCACTCTTGGTACTGTTGATATTCAGCGTCAGATACAATGAGCAAAGCTTGATGATATTTTAGACGACTGACTATTTTGTCAAACTGTTGATGCACTCCTTTTTTTTTTTTTCCTCTCTGTCCCAGATCATACGGATCCTCTTTTCAAAGCTTTGCCTGTGTGACATTATAAACTGCTGCTGTATACAAATGACTTATCTTACCAACCGCTAAAAAAAAAAAAACAACAACATTCAAAGCACCTCTGTCATGTGAACATGTTGTACATGTCACCTCATGAAATTCAGTCTGACATGAGGCGTCAACTCTTGCACTTCACATCATGCGGTATGTGCGGTGCTATGAAAATTTTCCATGTCAGGATGGCACTCGCGCTCTCTCTCTCTCTGTGGCAGGTGTAAATGGTGCAAGTTTCTGTCTTGTTCAACACCCATGCTATTTTGATGTGTTGGCAATCTCTTTACCAGACCAATAGCTCCCTCACACCAACACTACTCTTTCATGCAGCCTGCTTTATTCTCATTCTTGGGGGAATCCTCCCGAGATACATAGTGTGCCTCTTAATTTCCCCAGGGATGCATGCAGGAAACATACACTAGTGATTTTCCAGGGATGAAACACAGGGAAAACATTAGAACAGGATATATCATGACATCTGCTGCTGCTGGGTCAGATAACCCGTTAAGTGGGTTCCATAACTTGTCACTAGTCCATGTTTTGCATTTCTCCTCTATGTTTGTCTCCCTTTTGAGTGTGCTCTTTTGTTTTCCAGGCTGAGGCTGGAATTATTCTGAACGGAGTAGCGTTGAGCAACATGCAGCCAGTCAGGGAGACAGCGTAGTAAGGGATAATCCCAGGAGACGACGTGGCCCGGTGGGTTTGGTTTGTACACCCGTCACACACTTCTGAGGGGTGACGTGCATCACTGCTCCACTGAGGGAGAGCCTCTGCCATGTTTACTGTCATGTTCCAAGGTATGCTACGTGGCTTCAAACACATCAAACACATCTACAGGAATACTGATATTGGGAATGCCATGGGGAGCCACACGAAAGGTACAGACACACTCCTGAAAACACACATGCCCACGACTCTGCCGCGAGCGCTCACAAATCACACAAACTTATATCCAGATTTTTGGAATGCTGTTTTTATGCATTATCAAATTGTCTATTATATGATATTATATATTTACATTGACACATGGTTACAAAGTCAGGTCAAATTACTGTATCCGTGAAAGACAGCAGCGTATTGGATAGTGTCTCATGCATGCCTGTACTACTGCACCTAACTGGCCAATATGGTCTGTATCATTGTGTACATAGTAACAATGCCACGCTACAAACAACATAGCATCATTAAATATCACAAAATCCCAAATTCCTCACAGTGGTTTTCTATATGATGCGGTAGATTCCTACATAACACCAACACAATGTCAGCAACCTGTTGTCTTTCCTTCACAATCACATGGCTTTCGGAGGGTGCCGTCACATGGTTGTGCTTGATTTATGAAGAATGGGCAAGACTGATTTGACTAGCAAAGTGCTCCCCTCCCGTCCCGCTGTGTGTAGTGTTGACGAGGTTTGAGTTGTTTGCTGTGCCTCTAGGCGTGAGGATGAGGGGGAACAGCCTGGAGTTCCTGCCTGGCTCAGGGGGAGGTTGGACTGGATTAGACGGCTGACAGCTGGGCCACATCTCTGGAGGCGCAGGGCGGAGAGGCCCCCTGTCTGCCTGCCTCTGCACCAAGTGTCAATTTGAGCATGAAGGAAGGATGGAGTGAGCCAAAGAGTAAGTAAGTGAGCGAAGTGGGGCCACTGGTAGTCCTGTGTGGATTGACATCAGCAGTGCATGGGCTGTGCACACCGTTAGGCATCAGGAAACACACTGTTTATTTAGCGGGTTTTGACTTGGGGGCACAAACGTGTGCACACTTGGACAGACACACCGACACAAGACAAAGCACTCTTACAAGGTTGTAGCTCTTGACCTCTCTAGTTTGGGCGGTGGTGTTCACAGTGAGCACTGCATGGCATCAGGGAAGCATATTAAACAGGCTCAGCTATTTGACTTCAAAATGCAAAAACGCTGCTATTAATTGCATTTGTTTCATAATCAAAGCACAATCTTTTCGTCACAAAATCAAAGCTTTTCAATAATGCAGAAATAGCAGTGAAACTAGCTCGCCTCAGGTGGTATCCTGTACAATTATGTGCAATCAAGATTACAAACTACTTCAAAATCAAACACACTCGTATTTTACTTCTATTTTCAGTGATAGGATGTGTAATTAAATCTGACTTTTCTAAGTGGTTGCATTATTTGATAGGCTGACTTTCAACATTTTCTCCAACTTCCAAAGGAGATTCCTTGATAGATTATTTGATTGTAGCACACACAACAACTGGCATAATTTACTTCAGCAGCACAGTGTTAATATGAAGGCTGTTCCAGTGCCATATGAGAATTTTCTATAATAGGTTTTCTCTAATCCTGAGAGACTGCTTTGTGTATTTCCTGCACTGAGACTTGGCTATCACTGGGATGTGGGATGTGGGCCGGAGTCGAGTTTATTAACTGGTGATGTTCTAATGTGATTTATTTTTATAAATGAGAGTTGGGTGGGAATGCAAGTGGGGGTGGAGGCCACTATGCAAATGTGGACCCTCATTAAACACCACCACCACACAACATTATCCGCTGCTCCTCAGATTGTTTGTGTGCATTAACGAGGTGCAACCATGTCTGCTAACTAATGACAATGTAATGATCAGAGCATTCATGATAAAGTCATCAGAAGGCATGGCATTTACACATCCCGTGTATTAGCAGGACCTCTACCACCCATACACTCAGGTGAACCCCAGGCTCCTTGTCATGAATTCATCAATTTTGACAAGCTCAGAAGTCATTAAAGATTTTAATTTAGAGTAAATAACAGTGACCCACAGTCACAACAAACAACTTATGATATCTTCGCATCTTGGATGAAAACTTTTTGCTTTCAGTGAGCAAGATCCTCTGAAAGTAATATACAGTTATCTGACGTCTTGTGCTGATGAAGCCCTGGAAAACATGGTAAAAAAAAAACAAAACAAAAATATACATGAAGCTCAATTACAAATAGAAAGTCTGCTTTTCATAGTTTCCACATCTATTGTGATACAAAGCAAATGCTACTATACTCTGTAAAAACAGATCAAGTAGATTTGTGTTTATTCTTTAATTTGTTACACTAAAATATCAGTGTTATAACCAGCCTATATTTTGACTGCATTCTGTAGGCCTGAATAATGTATGATTGCATACTTTAAATATTTATCATTTTACATTTGTATTTTTTTTGTGATGTTAATATATCATTTGGAATATATGATGTATTTATTAATTTATACATTCCAATACTTATTTTTACTAGAATCGCTCGGGTTGCTTTGCTTCGTTTCAAGATTTTGCAGAAATGACCACGCTAGTGTGCACAGCAGTTTTATTTTTGGTCCTTCAAACTTTCCTATGAAGTTGGGATCCAGTTCTCTGGGGATTTTCATGAGCCCATTTCTGTGTAAAGATGTTTATCTTAGCGGCTTTTGCGAGAATGAGGAGATTAACCCCATAACTAGCAGACATCTTATAGTTGATCTGAGCATCATTAGTCCACATAAATAACCCATGGAAGTGCAAATGGGCTTTTTTTTTTATCATCTTAATTACATGACATCTGAGCTCTCTATCTAAAGATGACTCTCTTTAGAGATGAGACGGGGCTCTGTGACTTCGAGGTACTTGTTTTTTTTTTCTGGTGCTAAAGAATGTACACAACACACACACACACACCACACACCCACACACACCAACACACACCAGCCGTCTAAACTAAAAAGGATGCCATTGCCCATTAGAGAGATGGATTGACAGGAGTGCAGAATAAATCTTTGTGGCAGTGAGTCAGAAATATAAATAGAGCACCTAAGATAGATTTGTCTCTGGTGTTGATGAAGTTACCTTTGGGGGTAGAGCTCTACCTTTTTAGTAATGAGGACAACCACAAACAGTTTGGTCTCCTAATGAGAAATGATAGTTTTGGAGTTGCCATAGAATAAAACTTCACTTACGCATGTTCTGCTGTGATTCTAAACAAAAGTACCAAAAATGGGAGTCATTTGTGAAAGAATCAGCCCCACCTGGTGGCTTTGATGTACACTATATGCTCCTGTACACGAGTAGGAAAAATTGCTCTGCATCAGTATCAGTAATCCACAGCACTTCTCTATTACTGCAGTATCTTCAATGACATTTTTTAAGCTCCTTTGGGTGGTTAGAATATGTTACATCAGCTCAGGAGCTGCTTCAGAAGACATTTATTTTAAGATTTAAGTCTAAACATTTAAGCTCTAATAGTATCAATACAACAGATACAAGAAATCCACCTTTGGATTTGGATCAGCAGACACACTTACACACACGTCATCTTCTTAAGTATCTTTAATCAAAACCTCCTTTCCGTAACAAAAACTACACCATTAACAGCTGAATTATTTTAATTGGATCAATAAATGATGGTAAAATCAGGTAGGCAGGGGGAGGGAAGGAATGCTCTATTACCCATTTTATCATCAAAGTGAGTGCTGTGCTAATTATGCTAGCAGCACCCAGTCAGAGCAGCCCACCAGAGACTGATAAGAGGACTGCCCAGGGTTACAGTGATTGCACACACAAACTCCCTATACGCCATCTCATTGGACAGGTTGCCTTGCTGATTCTCATGCAAAAGTAGGATGCATATTGATATAGAACAGCACTACCAAGGTGTAGTATGCAATGTTTTTTTTTTTTCATTGCAACCTGAGTTTGAGAGCTTGCATCCCATTACAGCTCTATTGCTAATCAATGTGAGGCATTATAGGTTGTATAAATCACACTCTGACACCTGCTCTATGGGTTGTTAACAGAGAATTCACCAGGGAGGAATAGACAGAACAAACACGCAGACACACAGAACAGAAATGTCTGACGCTCACGCTGAAGCAGTGATACCAAATCGCTATTATGCTGATCAAGGAGCTGATCAATGGCAAGATTTGGAACAACTTAGCGAGGCCACACTCAACTATAGACATTTCTCATTTAGTAAAGCAAATATTGGTTTGGCTTTGCTACAAAGATACACTCACTGTCTCACTGCTTTCTAATAATGCTATGTAATCTAGGCTCAAATGATTATCTGCAATTTGCGGTTACCAAACAACCGCAGACCACCGGAGGTCTTTCTCAAATATTAGGAGGCAAGAAGAGAGCAGTTCCTGTGAAAATTTTTAATTGAGGATGTAGTTATTCTGCCTGAAAAGGCGTGCAGGAAAGTGCACACGCAGGCATTTGTAACCTGAGTGTGGTACAGAGGGGGACCATCTGAAGACTCGCAGGCCCTTTGATGTCTTCTGAATACGGGCATAATGCATGTGTAATTAATAAGCCATTTGCATATGATGAACTAGGGCACTTAGTCAATGTTCTCGGGATACAAATACCTGAGGAAAACAATAACAACTGAGAACATTAAAAAAAGGAGTCTACGCAAAAAAAGACAAATCTATGGCCCGCTTCGGATTAGAAATACATTAGCAGCTAATTATGTCCTAATTGCCAATATTTTAGCAGGTGTTTGTACTTAACCAGTGGTAATGCCCTCCTGGAACAAGCTCATCAGGATTATTCTCAGGTGACCCTCCTCAGTCCTGGGTGACTATGATGTGGCAAGATGGACTTATGGTCAAAAAACATTGGTAATAATTAAAAGGACAACAATAACAATAATAAAAAACAGCGACATCAATAAAAATGATAATAATATTGATAAAAATGAATAAGCTAAGAAGAGAAAAATAGTAATTTGGTGTCATCTATCACAGAATACAAATGTAACAGTGACAATTATAAACTGTTACTGGGGCTGGGATATTAGTGCTGAGAACACACAGTTCAAAGAGGAGTATTAATTTTTCGGCCAAATATTTTCAAAGCAATCACAGACTCTGGGAGGTGGAATTCTCTTACCTAATCAAACAGCAAATGTAACCCAGCGCTTGATTAAATATTGCACTTAGGAGTTTCAGATATCTTTTTTCATTGGCCTGCTGGCATTTGGCAGCAAGGGAGTGTCAAACTCCCATAAGTCTCAGGAGTTGGTCCACTCCAGAAAAGTGCTGAGCAGGCAGATCAAACTGTAGAAATGTCATGGAGCGAAAGGAAATGAACCACAGGCATAGATCATTACAGAGTTCTTTACATTTGACATTATAGTTGATGGTGGGGTCCAGATGAGTAATACTGTGGAGAGTGAACTTGGGTCATGCCTGTTGAGTCATCACAGAATTATGATGCGTTTAGTGTTTCATGATAAGTTATAGGCCATCGGTAAAAGACAGAATTGGGACTTGGGCTGTAATAGATCTTTCCACTGAAGAAATCTGAACATGTCACAGCAGCACAAGCACAGGTTTAAATGATCAAACTAATGATGGCTGAATTACACAACTGTTTCAGTGTCAGTGTCAGGGTTCTGGTATCGTGCATGCTGCCTCACTGTTGTACTGTCACGGCCTAACGCGAACGTTGTAATAATAAGATTTTCATGAAATCAAAGCCAATTTTTGACATTTTTATGGTAGGCATTTTCAGCAATAATCATTCTGTGTATTTACATTCTGTAATTACCTCTCATTATAGTAGTTTTCATTTTTAGTGGAGGATTCCACCGTTCCTGTGCTGGATTCAAATTACCACACAGGGGATTCACAGGAAACTATGTCACATGTAATCCGGTGTCATACTGTTTGTAATTTTATCTCATTAATATCAGCCTTGATGTTGCTGTTCAGTCTTCCACAGCTGTACCAGCTCTGTTAAGTTACTGCTAATCCAATTAGAATATTTCCTCCTTGCTCCTGCTTCACGTTAAAAGCATTCAACTAGTGAAACATGGTTTGCCTTTTATTGTGAAGCAGCCACAGGAAATGCAATTTATTTGTCTCTGATGTTGGCACTGACAATAGTTCATCAAGAGTGAGTTTACAAAATAAGACATGGTTATTTTTGTCATTTCTCGACAGTTGTACACCTCCAACCCCATTGCTTTTGTGTGGAAATCTACTTGTACCACTGTGGTTGCTCATAGCAGGATGGGAAAAGCCCAATTTTTGACTGAATTCTTTATCAAAACAAAGTGAATTTGTGTGGTTGCTCTTTAAGCTGTTGTATGTCTTACAAACCAGCTGCTCAAGGAGTGTTTGCTGTACATTAAAATCCATTTGCTGTTACCACCAATAACCAGAGGTGTCTCCATATCAACCAGGACTGAAATCACTAACATTATTAGTGCTTTTCATTCCATGACATGTCAAAATGACTGCTGTGAAAAAGGACTGTGTTGTGTTTGTTTGACTGCAAAGATTTCCCCTGTATATCAACAGCTACATCTCTACATCAGCTGGTTGTTCACAGAAATGCAGATTTGCACTATAAGGTCTTCTGTGAGTTGTAATTCCACATATCCTTGTGTGTTATTGAAACTCCTCCAAACAATCAAATACAGTTACTTTGATATTTGCCACTTGCTTTGTCAAGTCTGAAAATACCATTTTCCCAGTTCCTGACTCAATACCCAGTGTTACATCAAATATATCTGTTCAACTTTTTCCTCAATCTTTTTTTTTTTTGTTCTACTCCCCACACTTACCATTGTATTGTTCGACCTTGAGTGAGATGCTGTCAGGCGCTTTTTAGAACATAAGCGTTGCAGTTTCCCATAATCCACTGGGAGTGTTGAGGTGAGAGCTGTGGCCCAGTAGCACTCTGAGTGGCTGGCAGCGGATCAAAAGCAAACGAGGTTCCTGAGCTCATTCCAATTATAACAGCACACACTATCAACTACAAATACAAACAGCACGTAAGTGATAGCGCTGGTGGCCTGGAGGACCGCTGCCAGAGAGCAGGCAGCATGCTAATCAGGATACCTCTTGCCATGGGCTATTTAGGGAATAGCCTCTCATCCCACCAATTCCCCATGCCTTAGCCAGGGAAAGGAAAGAGAAAAAGGGGAGTGAATTCCCCGAGTGCACAATCCAAGGACAAAATATTAGAAAATGGATCTTTATCTTTGCTCTCGGCCAATATCCATATTAATTACAAAAAAAGAAAAAAAAAACAATGCATATGTACTGAATAAAATATAAAGAGATTTGTCAAACATATACAGCTACAAATTATGACCACCTTCTATAATTGCCTTTTCTTATGATGTTAATTCAGTTGTAAAGTAAAATAATGTTGAACAAAACATTACCAAGAGGAATTCAATTTTCTTCATATTTCATGCAACTACACAGGCTTTTGTTGACTTCACTAAGTTGGCATCGTACAGTCTACCCTATGGTTTAACCTTTGCAAAAGCCGAATGTGAAACAACAAGATCCTCAGTCATTTGCACATCGCTTCACACTGTTTATTGCAATTAGTCTGATTATCCATAACAACGTCTTCCCGAGCAGCCCACTGTAGTCAGCCAATCCAGGAAAGTGATTTATATCCGGTCGACTGTCATGGGGAAAGGAAGTGAGGTGTATGAAGCGGTTCTGTGGTAACGTGCATGCTCCCCCACTCGCACGGACAACCCCTCAGAGCTTGGCAACTCTCCAGAGCCATGCAGGGGCGGCGGAGTACAGCGGGAGCCTGAGTGAGAAGCACACATTGTGCTCCGCGGGACCCCACCAGCCCCGGCCCGAAGGCACAACTCTCAAGGACATGGAGAACTGGGGCAGAGAACTTCCAAGCTTCCCACTGTTAGGGCAGGCTGAAAAAAAAAAAGGGAAAGTTTCCAAAGCGTCTGTCTGTTTGAGCATAGCTGGTGGATGTGTTGTTAAAAGAGACACATGGATTCTCTTGATCAGTAAACACTAATCATATAAATCTTTCCTAAAGACCCCCTCCAATGAAAACCAAGTTTTGTTAACATCTTCATATATTAGTTTTTATATAATGTTTTTTTATACAATACGAAATAAGCAGTCAACGCCATACCTGTTCATTTCCACCTTGGAACTGCCATAGACCAGTGACAGTCTCATAATACAGTCTATGATTCAGACAGCCAGGGTTTCATATGTCATATAACTAAGGAACCAATCCCGTCGACTTTAGGGGACGAGGGGCGGGCAAATTAAACCCGAAACCTTGTCAGTACAGAGAGCAAGAGTTTGCATTACCACAACCACTAACACTGTGTTAGCCACTGCTAGTTGCAAGCTAACAAACAGCATAAACAAATAAAAGATGCTAACCGTTCTGATATGTCTCCTAGTTGCCAATTTTGGTGCAGGACAGCCTCTCATCTGAGTCTGGGTCTGAATGAGGTTCAAACATGTACCTGTACTCTCCGATATTTCCCCTAACAGTAACCATCTTGATACACGCTGCTCCTTCAGCAATCACCGAAACCTTGTCAGTACAGAGAGCAGAAGTTAGCATAAGCACAGCCACTAACACTGTATCAGCCACTGCAAGCTAACAAGCTAATTAACAACATGACCAATTAACAACACTTACCATTCAAATACGTCTTCTAGTCGATTTTGGTGCACAATTACCTCCTCAAAAACTCCTGAGTCTGGGTCTGACTGAGGCTCAAACATGTGGCTGTGTCTCTCCACGTTTCCTCCTTAACTCAAATTTATAGCAACTTTGTTTCACCTGTCGACGTAGCGCAAGCAGCGGTGGTGGGCGGGGCATAAGGCCTGACCCATTTTTCAATCAGGAAGTAAGCGTAGGTGTGCCTGTGCTTACAGCCCCATTAGTTTTTATGTGGTAAAACCATGATAAACAAAATATTAATCATAGCGGATTTTTTTTTTTACATAGTTTTAAACATGTCTGCACAGAATAGCTCTCCTGTAGGACATTTAAATGTAATCTATAGGTGAAACAGAATTCACACTTAAATTACGTTTTGTGTTATGGAAGAAAGAAAAGGTGAAGGGATCAGATTGGGGTCACTTATCATACAGGTGGGTTGCATTCAGGGTCACATGGTTAAAATGAAGGATAAACAGCCAGTAGATCTTTACCTTTCATACTATGTTTGTGCATGTAGATGCACATAACTGTGTTTGTGTCTCTATCTCTGTGTAACCAGACTCTGATCTCCTTGTCAAATATAATTACTGAAATGTATGACACCCCAGCAAGTGACACATTTGAATCAGTGGCTCATATAGCCTCATGGAGTCCATAGAGTGATGGGTAGTTCTAGATTTTTAGACAAATAAAAATGTAATCAAAATATGGGAAATTGCAGTTTACTGTTGTGCTAAATCCAAGAGTTGTGGTATATAATATTTCAAATAAGGGGATAAATCAGTGAATATTTACTGTTTGCTTTGTGCTTTAGAATGTTCTGAAAATGCATGAAATGTGGATAGTTCTTCTGAATGTCTGTGTAATATGATAGAAAATTCTGGAAATTGCACAAAAGAGGCAAAGAGGCAGCGTCTTTGACATTGCTGGAACAAGCAGCCCTTTCCCTCATTGTCCTTCCAGTCAGGAGCTCAGGTTTACTGTGGGTCAGCCCCCTCTCTTTCTCTACATCAGGGGGAAGGAACCACACTGATCTGAGATGGAGTACCCCCAACCAAACCTTACCACATCGACCGATGCCACCATCCTGGGCCTCTAATGGAAGTCCTGGGCATCCAGATGCCTCCCCCGCTCTGACATGGGCGTCAAGTAGCGCTCTACTCATCATTGGAAGCAGCAGGCCTCGCATCCCTCCTTTTCTCTCCCTGGGACTGGCTTTTTGAGAACATTGCAGGCAGATGTGTCCAGATGAGCACGTTCTAATTTGTGGGCCCAGGTTAATGCTCTGCCAGAGGCCCTGGAGGATCAATAGCTTTATTTCCCTAAAACACCGCCGTGGTGAGAACCAGCTCACGGGGTGCTTTTAATACCGCCACAGTTCCAGTGACGACTGGGCTGTATTGATTGTGCCCGTGTGGAACTACGTGCGCCTTCTGGGGAAGGATCTATTTGTGTCACCCTGGGCTGGGATGGGGGCTCCACTGGAGGAGTAGAGAGCTCAGCCAATGGAGGATGCCAAAAACATCAAAACAGCCATGTTTACAGATTACCCAAAGGGAAAGCAAATTACAGCAATTATGCAGGCTGTGGGAATACTGATATCAGCATACCTGCTATTTCACCCAGAGACTACTTTTATGAGGCTAGAACACATACAAAACAGCACACTCAATTTGATTTGATGGCTAAACCCTCAACAAACGATGGGATTTAAACAAAGCACTGCACGTCAGGTGCATGCAAAACAATGTCTTTCTAGGGGATCACCCTGTTTGTGTATGTCAGGTCCAAAAAATATCTTTCAGTTGTTTTGAAACTAGATATAATAGCTTTCACAAATATCTGGGAGGCAAGTATATATCTGGGAGGCATAACGATGAACATGTAATATTGAACATCATCTCTACCATAGTTTTTTTTCCAAACAATGGCAATTAATCACTCTTTGTAAACACAGCAAATTGCTTTACAGAAAATTAATTTACCTTTGAAGCATTTATCTCATATATCAGTGTGGAGACAACATACAGAGGAGTCTTATCCAAATCACAGGCCTTTGTTTGCAGCTGTCGTGACATATTCATGACTGGGGCCATAATAGTCAGATTCCTGTTATATCCCCCCCAGGGAGAGCAGAGAGAATGGTGTCACATCCAATTACTGCAGCACACTGTAGAGGTAAATCAAAACTCGTGCCATGAACTCTGGAATCTAAGGTGCATGCATACACACACACACACACAGATACTGCATAAGTAAAGCGAGACAACAGTTATATCAACATTGATAGAATATCGGAAAACACATTCTCCTGGTAACTTGGAGGTCATGTATGGATTACACAGGAAAATGGGATTGGCTGGAGGCTGCTGGCTGGCGTCTTCTCAAAACATAAATTGACATACATAAGATCTAGGAGCAAGCGAGGCAGACAGCACTTACTCAAGGTTTTACAATTATGGATTTGTTCGCCAGCGTGCAGAAATTGAAATAGCAGATGAGGACGATGATATGCCCTTTACTTGAGGAGGAACAATCAGGTCACCGACCAAGTTCACCGACACCTTCTCATCGGCACCAATAAGATGCTTTTCTGCGGGGTGAAACGAATGCCTTTGTCTTTTCCTCCACAGTAGTCTTTGGAAGGCCTGGTGGTTTGGTGGTTGGAGGGTATCTCAGCAGTGCATAGCCCCGTTTCACCCTGGAGCGGTGCAAAGCTCCTGCCCAATAAAACAGGCTGCATCCCCAGGGCCACTCCCTCAAGCCTCCAGTCAGCGCTTGTTTTTGCACCATTTATTTAGTGTGACACATCTCCAATTAAACTGTGGAGGCTGCTGCATTCCCCCCATAACTACCTCTTATACCTCCCCATAGACTTTCTGTCACACTGAGAGTGTGGGTATGAGAGAGTGAAAGGGAGAGTTAGTGAGAAAGAGAGATAGAGAAAGAGAGAGAGAGAGATCACATCTTGCCTGCCAGCTATGATCACAATGTCATTTTCCCCTCAGTGCTTAGGAGCCTCCTCTGAAAGGTGCCCTGAATTATAATTATCAAAATATTGAACAAGATAATCATCCTGCCACTTTTTCACACTATTTGCCTTACCATCATAGAACATGCATGGAGTAATGCTCTCCTCTAGGCTTTCTTGATAACTCATTTAGAACTACACAGCCAAAGATATCTTTTTTTGTGAGACTACACTTTTGTAATATTGAATTACATAAGTTAATCATTAATAAACTACCACATATGTATTTATACCCGACCAGAACTCCTTGATGTGCCCATCAATTTAAATTCATGAGCGTTTAAAAGGAGATCTTCCATAGGAGGTAAGAGTCTCCTTGCCACCTCTTCATCCTCCCCCAACGGCCCCAGACACAGTCACAGGAGGAGTGACTTTGTCCGACCCCGATACCGTCTGCGAGAGCACAGCTGAGGGCAGCAGCTGCCAGGGAGGACTGGTGGGGGAGCGCCCAAAACGCCAGCTCTGCCAAGCAGAGGGGCCAGGGGGAGCCCCAGTGGCAGCTGGGAAGGGTGGGGCAGCCAGCTGTGGAGCAGCAGGATGGTGGGGTGACTAGGAGATGCCACTAAACCTGAGCAGTGTACACAAATGCACACACGAGCATGCACAAATTTTATACATAGGCACACTCAAGAAGTTCACAATTCCTTCTTTTCTTAAAGCACTTCTGCTGCACTCACCCGCACTTACACACACAAAAACACTCCTCACTGGCACCAAGGCAACCCAAACAGTCTGTGGCCCTCTTAACACCAGCACCGCTCTCCCATCACGTGCTTCGGCCACACATCTGGCGTACCATCTGTATCACTCCCCCCAATGTGACAGGTAGTCCCTCTCCCTCTCTGGAGGGAGCAGAAGGGGAAAGAGGGACACGGAAGGTAATTTTGGGTGTAAATGTGCTCTGGACCTCTCTGGATGCATCTGGACAAAGCAGGCATGCTGCTGAGCGGGGCAGGGTCATTATCAGTTGGAAACTGACTACCAGATAGCAAATGAAGACAAAACAATTATATCATACTGTCACATTATGACGGCACCAATAGTGCACATCTTGTTTATGTTGTAGTCTGGATGAATGGTCTTGTACTTTTATATTAACAGCATCTCAATATAAGGTCAAACGCTACAAATAACACAAGTCAAAATATATTAAAGCTTCTTCCAATTTATTATAATGTACAGTTATACATTGCCATGACACAAATGTGACCACCACTTGGATGGGGTGCAGAATGCAAAATATTAAAACAGCCATATATAAACAATACCAGAGGACATGGATTTCCTCTTCTTTATGTTGCTGTACATATGGGATCAATAAAGTATGCACCATAAAACAGATATCAAGCCAGTGATATAAAACTGCACAACCAGTCTTTACTGTGAAATTAAGGAATCCATTTCAGAACATTATTTTCACATCTTATGTTACATATTTGACAGTAACAATCTTTATTATTCACACACAACACTATTTGAATGACATCAACTTAGACATTTATTCAAAGGGGAGAAGGGTTTCCAGCATTGTCAAGACTAACAAAACAAACTACTTGTCAGAAATATTTATTATACCGAGTTTCATCTTTCCCATTCACCACTTTGCAGTCAATGGACAAGATTGAGGTGCTTGTATAGAAAAAAAAGGCTCCAGAGAGCATTATCTTACAGTTCGCAGTGGCTTCTGCTACATATCACCTCTTTGAGCACATGTTAAATGAAGAACGACGGCCATTATTCTGTCAGGTAATCTGTTCATGAACCAAATTTGATATATATTTTTCACTGACTTAAAAACACAGCTCAACACAGACTATAGCAACTGTTACATGATTTCAGACATTTAACATCTTCTAATTCCGGGTCTGCTGTTGGCATTTATCCTTGAAAGATTTTCTCTGCATGTCAATTAAGTTTTCATTTTTCCACAAAGAATTTGAACAGTGTCCGTGTCACTGAAGTAGCAGATCCAAATCAATAGTTACACAATTCAACACAACCAAAGAAATCAAAAAACAAAACAAAATGTGCTGGATGGGATCATCATTTAAGATCATAAAAAAAACATTGACACATACACTTTATGAAATAAACAACACAGCTTTAGTACTAGTTTCCAATGTCTTATACAAAGTTAGCTTGGTCTAAAAAGCATAAAATATATTTTTACATCATCACATACATCAAGACATGTACCATGGCCTAGCGGGAAGTTTGTCTGGTGCATCATTTCATCTCTAAGCCCCCACACATTTCCCTACTGCTGGCATTATTGCTTCTTATGAACAGGGAGCTGAATGATAGAGAAACAATGCACCACAGTAGATTGAAACTGTACATTTAAATCATCTCTGATATCCAAAATTTTGTTAGCTCGTTTCACAATCTGCAATGCTGAAGGATAAGGCAGTTCCATTTTTAAGGCATTGCTGCTTTGAGACATACTGGACCAGAGGGTGAGTTGTGGACTTTGACATTATCGAGTCAATGTACATGATAAACAGAATACATTTTACAGGCAAGGATAAGAGCCTAAAGAGACGGGGAAACGTATCTTGTATTTTTGAGTGTTGTATGTTCATGTCTGAGAGAGAAATCTCAGTGAGCCGCAACCATCATTAAAGTCTGCTGAGCGGATGACCAGAGGTCAAAACTCAGACAGAGATCAGAGCAGAGCTGTGTGGGTTGCTGTGACCATCTCTCATTGCTGGTAATTTCCATACTGGCCCTGTGGAGAGAAATGTGACAGACACATGTTACTCACCTTCTCAAAAGCACAAAGTAAAAGCTTATATTCACAGATCTCAATAGGGTGCAAACAAACATCTGTGGTTTCAACCATATCATACTGCAAACCATGATTTATGACTGCATTTGCTGGTATTGACCAGCAGGTGGCAGCATGGCCTCACAACTTGTGAGCTCTAAATTCTAACTTGATACCTCAGGTTTCAGCAGCAGCATGGCTGAGGACAATGTTCCATATCAAATAGTGGACACTAGTTTCAAGTGAGACAAATTCAGTGTAAGAACAGTAGTAATTGATGCATATCTAAACAGGGGTCGAAGTATGTGTTTGGCATTAATGGAAAATACAATGGAAACAAATTTGGAATTATTTGACAGTCTGATATACATCACATCTTTAATTCAAATATATTTCAGAGTTTTATCATAAGCAAAAAAGTCATCAAAACCAGTGTAGTAAATTGCAGAGATTAAGGAAAACAGCTCAAGCAGGTAAGCTTTTGGCTGTCCCACTGCAGATTAAGCATGCTGTGTTTCTGGACCTCGTGACTTACAATTCGACCCCTGGTTAATAACAAATCAAAAAGAGAAAAAAAAAGAAAGAAAGCAAAGAAAAAAACTTAAAGAAAAGGAGAAAGATGGAAGAAGGATAGAGACAAAAGAGACAGAAGAAACATAACAAATGCAAATTAAGGCTAGGTGGTCAAACGTCTAGATTGGACGTTGAGGTCTTCACAGCAACCATTACCTTTGCTTCTTACAGAGCTAGTCAGGGGTTCAAATCCCCGGGTCTTTATTTCCTCATGTGCCCCTGAATATTCAAAGATAAAGATATCAAAGTGTAGCTGTGGTCCCCACATAAGACCACAGGAAATACAGGGCAACAAATAGATCTCCCTTTAAACACTAGAGCAGTCTGCATCAAGTTTAAGGAAGAATCCTCTTAAAGCCCACATATTTCACTGGAATGGCATACCACATTAGCCAGGATATGTTACTAAGACTCAGGTTAACAAGCGAAAGACATTTGTAACACATACACTCTTTTTGGGAAGAACAGAATTAACCCGCAATATGATGACAGCATGCACAACATGTTACCTCTTAAACTTATGTTTCTAACTTCACTCACATTCATCTCTGGTCTCACTGAAAACTACACAAAATATAAAACTACATCTTGCAGTAAACATAATAAGGGACAAACTAAGACCGCTGTATAGACAAGTCTCTGTGACTGTCCAGTGTTGTGGGTATACTCACCTGGTCATAACCGTAAGGGCGTTGCTGCTGGCCCTGTGGGGGTCCAGGTTGAGGAGGGCGATAGCCCCCATACTGCTGTCCCTGCCCCTGAGGATAGTTGGGATACTGTCCTGGGGCACTTTGGGAGGGACCTATGACAAACATTGAGAATTAAATGTAACATTATCTATGCTTGACAGCCTTGAGTAAACCCAACAACATTTGAAAATGCTGTTGAGCACAGTCAACAAAAACTAAGCTGTTTCTAATATGTCGTTATCATCAGCATGTTTTGTCTCTGGAACCAAGTGGGTATTGTTCACACTGGGCATCTCTTTTGAATCCAGGATTGAATCCGGTTTGTCTAATAGTTTGGTAATGTGGACCCAAAAATATACTTACCTTACACCTTAACCCACTCAAATGATCAGTTCCGTTTTAAATATGGAAGGGTTTGCATGTAGTTATGACACAATCTGTACTGTAGCAGGACGATTATTCATGTATGCATGTTATATTGTGAATTTTATTTTTTATGCAGGTCTTGTCACCTGCTTGGAAAGAGGTGGGACAACTGAACTTTAGAGTCAAACAAAGGAGTCAAGTGTAAAAATGGCCCAAGTTTTGCTCATTAACTGTCTCTGTTTTCTACTTGTTACTCTGAGAACTCCTGGGAATCCCTGTTAGTTTACTATCACTAATGGGCTGCAATAAAAAAAGCTGATGGATGACAAAGAGAGGATGTGGATATGTCAGACCCATTTGTTTAGGCTGCCTCCACAATGCCTGACTCAGTAATGAATGAGAATGAGTGAGTCAGGTTGGAGCCAGGCGATGGTTCCCTAATGCAAGGAGACATCAAGGAGATTCTGTTGGTCTTCATTAGAGGAGCAGGCTTCATTAAAAAAATGGAGAAAAAAAAAAATTCACTTCATCAGCCCCCATACACTGCAACTATCTATGCAGGCACTGTGAAGGACCGAGCAAAGCTTGACAGGGGCTAGAGTCAAATGAGGCCCACGCAGCATCGTTAGTCGCTCATAATGCCTTATACTGTTGAGCATAACCTTGTGGGGGTCTGCGAGAGAAACCATGTGTGTGTGCCAGATGGATCTCACCTCACAGCCTCTGCCTCTCTGCTAGCTCATTACTAACATGAGCTCTGGCTCAGACACAGGGTGAGTGATGGAAAGTTCCAGTGAAACATGGGATAAGGAAAGAAAGCCTAAAGAGCTGTAAGAACACCAATACTTAAAATGCAAGTCAAACATTTTCTTGACGTTCTAGACTTTATTAATTGTGGTTAAATGGTTAAATCTCTAAGCCTTGACCTTAGAGTAAATACCCAAAGTTAGAAGTCAGGAATAGCAATGAGTGAATTAAGAAACATTGGTCTCTCAGAATTTTTCAGTCAGTGTTTACTACAATTAGTAGCTTGCCTTCTGTCATGAGTCTGTCAATGGTGACGACTAACTGTCTTAAAATGTTTCAACAAAACCATTAAAAAAAGTTACAATCATTTATTGACAGATTGCTTAGCTATTTATCCAAAGTGCTAAAATGCAAGGAGTTCAAAAACATTCGTCTGGCAGTTGACACACTTTGCCCAGTGTTTGCACCCATCAGCCAAAGCTCCTCTCGCATTCCCTCAGAACAGTGTGTCATATCAAACTGAGGCACCAGGAGAAATGCTAATGTGGTGCCAAACACCATTACTGATTAAATTTCTCTTCCACCAAGCTCTGAACCATTCATTAAGGCGGTCCTTTAATTCTTTGCTCTTGCTGTCTTCTTGACATGCATTTGGTACAGTTATATTTCCGAGGGGCAGTTACCACCAACTCACTGAGAAGGAATTATTATTCAGCAGTAAAGAAGATAGCCCAAGAGAGCCGATACTGCCTCCTACAGGAAAAATATGTGCCCGTAGGTAACTCACCGTAGCCCTGCTGCTGTGGTGGGTAGCCCTGTTGACCCGGGTACTGCTGTTGAGGAGGGTAGCCCTGCTGCTGGGGAGGGCCTTGCTGGTATGCTTCCTGCTGCTGGCCATACTGGGCATTACCTTCAGGGGGCAACAACAGGCAATGTGAGCAACATGCTGACAACAGCAAAGCAGGCAGGTAGACATTGAATAAAGATCGTTTATGCCATGGTCTATGCCATTACTTAAGAGACGAATTTTCCATCAATTTTGGATGGTTCTCTTAAGATGCACCTCTAATTGTACATTGGCTGGCATACACAGCCATCAAAAAAAAAAGAAGAAGAAAAAAAGATTAAATACAAAAATATAATAGTATCTAGTATCCAATACTATCTAACAGTAAATGATTGACATTAACGACATTCAAGTAAACGTGAAGAAAGGAAACTTGATTTTCATATCTCAGTAAGCTTTGACTGCTTTAAGTCCCAGTCAGTGTCTCGCAACACTTGAAGTATCAGGTAATGTATAAAGTCTAAGTTGGTAAAATATTGAGCATTTAGATATTTAGTTTTTAGCTACTTCTCTATAGTGTATACTTTTCAAAAATCAAATGGTAGCAAAAAGGCATCCTAACCTAAATAATCTAAATATATTAAAAATAAATAAATAAATAAACAAAACTACGTCAGCATTGTCATGAGCACACACATTAGATGAAGTTATAAAGATCCTTTCCGTGACACAGATGTTGTGAGGGATTCACATAAGGCCTACCATTGTCTTGATCGGGATATGGTGGCTGCAAACTGTAATCATTATGACCTACATCAGCTCAACGTGGAAACATAGAGCTAACTTAAGACAATAAACGTATTCAAGTATTGCTTGGCATTTGAAGTACTTCAGAAAATCTCAGAGGGATAAGATGAAATTGATCATATTATTGAAGAGTCCAGAGATGCACAATATACTTCAGTGTCTTGGTAACAGCAGTTTCTGAGACAGCTGTGGGTTTTTTTCCCAGAATGGCTGGATTTTCTTCATTTCAAAAAAGGAAAACACTTGTGTTTGAAAGGTCAAAAGGAAAACAGTGTAGTCAGTAGAGGGGAAAAACAAAACAAACAACAAAAAAGTAAATGTTAATTGGACAAAGAAAGAAAAGAAGTTGTTGAATATGAATCTGTAATCTTTCAGTGTTGCTACTCTGTTATAATACGTAATTATATCACCCTGAAACACACCAGATGGAGAAAACTGGCAGTATGTCCACTGTTAAATTTAGAGCATAATGCAGTGGTAGCATTTCTGAAAAAAAAAAAGATTTTTAAGTCACTAGCGCTGCTCTTCTACAAATCACACAGGTCCCTTATTTTGTCTACACAAAATCTGTATATTAACAAATAAAGGCCGTCTGCTTCATTTCAGTGGAAACTGGATCATTGAGAAGCACTTGAACACACTAATTGGATATTTCTCTAAAAATGCCACCTGATATAAAAGGCATCACATGTGGCAATCTGAAGGGTGAGCATGTTACCTTTTGTTGGTACAGCTTTGACTATTAAGACTCACACAAGACTCTGTCCCTGACTTTTCTTTCACACCACAGGTAGAGCACCAACCACAACTGGGGGATGTCATTACAAGACTGGGTGCTAACTTATCCACGGACTGCAGCACCTTTTGGAATACGGTGCACCCTGGTATGTGGATGTTTCTTCAAAATCAAATACCAAATACCATTTTTTCCTTTGTTAGAGCCCAAAGTCACTTTGATTTCCCAGAAAATAATGAAGAAACTGAAATTTTGCCTTTGTCGCAGTCTCTTTGCATCATTTGTGTTTTAACACAACTCCTGGGTTCATTTTTTGTTGGGTTTCTCCAAGCGACTGGAGGGATCTCCTACCTTCTGAGGCTCCCTGTCCTGCGTGACTGTACTGGTCCCCATAGTAGTCTTCCTGCCCTGGGTACTGCTGAGGGGGTCCTACATACACATACACACAACATACACACAAGTAGATTCAAGGTGTTGTTGGATCGGTTGTGTGAGGGGAAGAGCAGAGAGGATGGAGTCCTTGCCGCTAGTTCTTGTTAGAAAGCTTTCTTTTGGTCACTTGGCTAATTTTATGATTGGAGGCTTTAGGTCACATCTTTAGTCATCAAGATGTCTGTGGGCTACAGAAGTGGAAATAAAGGAAATTGAGAGGAACAATAGTAAGAAATGCAGGAGGGAGGGTTAGGGAGAAGGAAAACCAACACTCACAACTTGCACACTTAACAGACACACTCTGAGGGGTATACCTTGCTGTGGAGGTCTGTATGGTGGCATTGGCCTCTGCCCCATGACATGGTTCCCTTGGTTGACCTGGCCCATCATGCCCATTGGGTTCTGTTGTCCTTGGTAGTGCTGTCCACCACCACCAGGAGGCATGTTATACTGCTGGGAGGGAGGCTGCTGGTGCATCATGGGGCCTGTAGTACACCAACAAGAGTTAACTCTCAAACGATACTAGAGAGAAAACCCATACAACGTTTATCAAATGCACGTGAATGATGTGCAGTACACACTAGCGAGGCAGGTGAGAAGGCATTGGAAATCAATACAACCAAGTGGAAATTAACAAATGAGCTGTTTTACCTTGATTGGGCTGCATGTTCATGTTTGGCCGAGGCCCATAGTTTCCCATGGGTTGGCCTTGGGTCATGTTCATTTGGCTCTGAGCTGGCATGCCCTGGGAGGCCGGGACGGTGTGATTGTAACCACCCATCGAGCCATGGCTGCTGGGGGGCATATTCATTGAGCCACTGGGCATGTTTGGGGGCTGGTTGGGGCCTGGACCGGGACCTTGCATCGGCATGTGATTTGGCCCTGGAAAATAATGGCAGAGATGATTTATGACTCACTTTGAAAAAAAAACATAATTATTTGTTAAACGTAAGTAACTCTAATTAATTGCCTGCACCTCTTTCTAATGAGTTCATTTGTGTTTGCCTCTTCTTGTAATCTATTCCTCTCTTGCAATATTCAAAAAGTGGGAAGTTATGATGGAAAAAAACTTTGAAAGATGGCAACTCTTTTATGTGAAGAAAGTACAAAATTATTCCAAACTGGCACAGAATACAAGTAATACCATAATACTGTCAACCAGAATGTGTATTCTCTGTTGTGACGTTTAAACCAAAAACAGAATGGCATTGCATGGTACAGCTTAAGTGATCACTAATGTGTTTTCTGGTTTCTACAAAGTGCCCTAGACTTTTACCTTTTACAAATTACAATAATTTTGTGGTAAAGCAATCAGTGCCTTAGTAAAAAAAAAAAAAAAAAAACATGATCTCAAGCTATCTCTATGCATTGCAGAACAATAAAATAATAAAATATTCAAATTTGCAAACAAAAACCAAACAGCCTACATTAAAGCAAACCATGATAATTAAGGAGGAGAGCATAAGCATAATCAAATGGAGTACAAGTCCAAGACCACCAGAGCTGGCAAATGGGTGACATCATCCTTCAGCAGAGCGACCTCCCTCATGGTTCTGTGCTGTTGCTAGGCAACCCAAGTGAGACAGGGACTGAGGGAGAAGAAGGGGAGAGAGAAAAGAGAGAAAGACGAGGGAGGGATGTTTGGAGGGGGGGTCACTTACCAGGCATCTGTCCATTCATCTGGTTCTGCATGTGTGGGGCTGGAGGGCCACCACTGACCATACCCTCAGAGGGCATGTTGTGGCCGTGAGGAGGCTGAGGAGGGGGTCCACTTTGGTTCATTCCACCAGGGCCCATAGGCATGTTTTGAGTGGGCGGCTGCAGGCGCACAGCACACACACAAAAATACACATCAGCTGGCTAGAAACACATCTGAGCCTGTGCCACTCAAAGGAGAAACCTCAAGAAAAATAAGCAGGATGACTAAAATTTCCAAAGATGCATATTTAAAAAAGGGAAAATAAATAGTCATGTGGTACGTTGTAACATAATCACTGAATAAAGTACAATCAATTAAGTCACAGCTAGTGACCATTAAGGACTACAAAAGGTGTTAAAGAGAAGATGGAAGGTGGAACAAACTGAGCACATACTATTACTACCTAATTGATAGTAAGTCCAATCTGGGCTATTGGAGCTTTACATATGACATGACATGATATGATATATGATGGGGTGTCTAATTTAGTTGTCTAAGCAACCCAAAATATTTACTATTATTACCACTATTACAGTGCATAAAAAACTCAATTCATATAGTGTTTAAATAAGTTGTGGGACTTGCAAAAGAAAAAGATCAGAGATGTAGAGACTTTTCACCTTTAGTATGGGTGAAGCTCCAAAAAATTCTGTACGTATTTCAGAAAGCTGTCACAAGAAACTCTTAACTGGATGATCTTTGAAATAACCAAAACAGGATATTACACATTTGCCATGAAATCTTTCAGACTGTAATATTTAATGTGGGAAGTGACACACCTAAAATTAACATGTCAGGCTGTCTATTAGAATGTCCAAAATAACAAGTTATTATTTGATGTACTATTACGTCGATCTTTTTGTTTAACATCTCTATTTTTTTTTTAACCCTTTTTTTATTGGCTTAGACTGTTCACCTTAACTAATCCCCAAGTGACATGTTCCAATACAAGCACTCAACATTAACTACCATATGAGGCAGAGAGGTCACACTGTTATTTACATTTCACTCACTCAAAACAGTCAGTAAGAACCAATACTCACAGCAGGGAGGAGAGACTGCATGTTCTGATTGGAGTCTGCTATCGTGGCAAGGTACACTAAATTTCTGTGCAGCATCTGTTGATACCTGGGCAGGTGGAGAGTCGTCATTACAGGTTTTGAGACAATGTGAGCTTTAAATTTACTGTAACGTGGAGACAGGACGGAATTTTCATAACTTACTGTGAACACTCTGCGGTTTTGCCTTTACTCTGGAAGTCCATTATACACTGGATCAGCTGGTTGTTTTCGTCAAGTAGCTGCAAAAGTAAATGCAGATTTATATCACGTTTGTGTTATGTGTGAGAACACATCATTTAAAATGAATGAGACTGAGTAATTTTGTGTGGTTTGCTTTCTGATCGTTAATCTGCCGTAATTTGCAAAGAACGGGCAGGATGGGGGGCGTTTTTGTTAAATATGAGTGTGCGTTTCTAGCTAACAAAAGACGCGTCTTGCTAGCTAGCTGTCCCCAGCTAACAAAAACGCAGGCCTCCATTCATTTGAAATTAAATTCTGCGTTAGTCCGGTAAGTCGACCTAAGACCTATTGTCTACACATGGCGTCCTGACTCCAGAGAGGTTCATATTCACCGCGCTTTGACCCTGCAACATTGTTCCCGATCTATTCACAGTTGGACTTGGATGGGCACAGCTACATTGATTAGCTCAAAGGCTAGCAGCGTCTGATTCTACAGCCTCCATTCTGCGACGCGCTAAAAAAGATGAATTACCTTTTGTATTCCAGCGGGTGTTATATCACCCTTCCCACGCTGCCTGTGAGGTGCAAACGCCACCGACATGGTGATATTCTATAAAATGAAAGTGAACTAGAGCATAAAATCAATAGTAGCTAACACACTTAACAAATCGGGAGAACTCAGATCAAACAGTTCAGAATAGGATGCAATTTCGTAATGCAGCGGTCCATTTTTGGGGGGATACAACACATTTTAAAACATAGTTTATTAGTATTGTTTATTTTGATCACATGGGAATGCGTGATGTTTAAATTTAGTGACGATAAATTCTAATATTCAACACACATTTATTAATATACTTGAAAGCACCTACATTTTTACTTAATTGAAATGCAATTCCACCTATTTTTCATATAGTGGAACGGTCTAGATCTAGTCAGAAAGGCCACGGGAAATGGACTGCTCAAAAAAAAGGGGAAATACAGTCGAAGCTTTAATATATATACCTATATATCTTAGAAAATGTTTATAATATTGTTGACAGTTTTAGGCAATAATGGCTCAAGAAAATGTTTACTATTCGTAGTTTTATCTGTTTAAAAGTCTCCCACATTGCACCATCATTCCACATTGCCCAGGCTTAATTAAATTAACCGAGTAAATGAAACGGTTTTTTTTTATCTTTAACTTTCGAAGTAAACTTATTTCTTTCGCAGAGCACTTGCACAAATTAAATGCATAGTATTTTTCTGTCACAAAAAAGATAGTTACAACTTTCCTCTGGTTTTGGTATCGCCCGAGGTTCAGAGGTCATGCGCAGGCGCAGTTTTCAACACACGGCAGCATCATAGACTGAGCAGTTTGATACTAACTAGCTGAATCATTTGGTTGAAATCTCCCCCTTTCCTTGTGATTGTACTTGTCTTGCAGTGCAATGGCGGCAAGATATGACAGAGCTATTACTGTCTTTTCTCCTGATGGCCATCTCTTTCAAGTGGAATATGCACAAGAAGCTGTAAAAAAAGGTTCCACAGCGGTAAGTCGTAAAATGGTAAAATTAAACTAATGCTAACGCTAACGTCCGCAAGCGGTAGTTAGCCTAGCTAAGATAGCGAGTAGCAGGCACTCATTTGCTAATATATTTAGCTAACTTCGTGTTTCACACAATGTATTATACTCATGTGTTGTGATTTTTTACGACCTTGTTAGACTGTTGGTCTGCAACTTCCACTTGTAATGTATGAAATATTAATCAGCTACTAGAAATGAAAAGAGTAGGTTGCTGTTAGCGAGCATTTTGTCGCTGTGTCACTCTCACAATAGTTTCAGTTTCAATGTGATAACGTCAAGTAACGCCAGAAACATTTTTTCTTTTACATGCGGTTATCGAAGTTGTATTTTGCCCCGGAAGTTGTACATACAAACATATTAAAATACATTATCATTCAAACATTGAAGGTGGTAAACACACAGGGCTATGTCCAATGTTAGCTTACACGATAATTCCCAGATACTATGTGGCACCGTAAGTGCACTAAATTAGTGTACTTAATTAATTATTAATTAATAAGGTTTGTTAGCTATCTTTAAGTTATTTATATAGTCACAAAATCACTGTAGTTGCAGCTAACTAAGATATAGATAACTTTTGTATTACTAAGTTCAGGTAGAATTACACCTGACTTTCATATTCAATTTAAGTCCGTTGAACCTCGCGTTATTTACGTTAACCTCTTTAACCCCTAAAGTGTGTGGAAAAAGTGTAACTTGACATGAATTGTTTTGGAAGTAATCCAGCCAATTTTGTTCATTGAATTTGATGTAATGATCTGACCTGTTGGTAATGTGATTGACGTGCATGGAAACAATCAAAATACCCTCTTTCAAACTTTAAGCCTGAAGGAATTTTGTATTAAAGTACTTTTTCTCTTAAGAGCAGAGCATGTGAATACTGTGATGTCACTGTTCAATTGATCAATTTGGTGTTGAAGGTACCGATTGGCTTACAACTCTTCCTCAAGCTCCTCAAGCCTGCTTGAAGAAAACAGTCTTTTTAGAGAAAGAAATCAAACTTGAAGTAAAAAGACCTGTTCTGGATTTTAGATGTCAGTCTGTGAACTCAGTTGATTTGAAATTCTGGATATTTTCCCTTTACTACTTAATATCATACCAACAATTGCTAGCCCATGGGATTGAAATAATTTTGATTATTTATATTCTGTGCAGGTGGGAATAAGAGGTAAAGACATTGTTGTCCTTGGTGTTGAGAAGAAATCTGTAGCAAAGCTGCAGGAGGAAAGGACTGTCCGCAAGATATGTGCCCTGGATGAGCATGTCTGCATGGCATTTGCAGGTACCTCAAACAATACAATCTTATTCAGTAACTGAATAATACATTTATTATGTAATATTGTATCACATCTAGTATTATTTTGAAACAGCTGAGTTTGTTGTGACACTACTCTACATCACTGCAGATATCAACATCATATAGCAGTTTTTTTGACTTGGAATTTCCTGTTGTATTTTATTTGCATGTTGTGTAGCTATTTAACTTCTTTCAATGATTTTAAGGTCTGACAGCAGATGCCCGTATCGTGATAAACAGAGCTCGGGTTGAGTGCCAGAGCCACAGGCTAACTGTTGAGGACCCAGTCACAGTGGAATACATCACACGCTACATAGCTACACTGAAACAGGTATTTAATCTTCTTACAATTAATCTGTTGTTTGCTGTTAATTTACTCAAAGGAACTTCTAAGATTTCACATTCAGTGGGTAAGAACATCAGTTTCAGCTCTTGTGCTCTACTCTCTGGTTTCTGGCTGGCTAATATATTTTTAAGAAAGATTTTTAAGAATAACCAGTAACATTGGTCTGTATATTGGCCATATTTGTAGCGCTACACTCAAAGCAATGGGCGCAGGCCATTCGGCATCTCTGCGTTAATTGTTGGCTTTGACTACGATGGAACTCCCAGGCTGTATCAGACAGACCCGTCAGGAACTTACCATGCCTGGAAGGTCAGTGAGTGTGCTCTTTGTACATTACTTTGTTCTCTTGCCACATATTTCCAATAACTACCCTATCAATATGAAATTGATTTATTAATTGATTTTTTTGTTATTTTTGAAAAAAATCAGGCAAACGCAATTGGCCGCAGTGCAAAAACTGTGAGGGAGTTCTTGGAGAAGAATTACACAGATGAAGCCATTGCTGGGGACAATGAGGCAATCAAGTTGGCTATCAAAGCTTTGCTTGAGGTAAGGTCGGATTTAGTGTTTGCATTGACATATTTGAAATTGCACACCTTGTCGTTAACTACATATACTGAAACTGAATAATTACAAAGCTGTTTTACAACAGGATTACCCAACTGCCATACATATGTTTTAAAGGCATTTTTATATAGAGGATGTCACAAATAGACAGGACGTAAATGTGAAAAATTAGATGGAGAAGTTGTCGCTTCCAATGTAATTACACCTATCATAGTGAATTTAATCCAGTCTTGCCTTTATCAAAGAGCACCACCTGCTGCCAGATGTGAACCATAAAGTGATCCGCCAGAATCGTTACCATGTGTGACTTTGCCTGTTGTTTTGAGCAGAACCTGCCTTCTGCTTTTAGTTTTCTTACGAAACAAATAAAATAAATGCTTCATTTCAATAGACCGAAATTTGTATCTGTGTTGTCACATTCTGTGATACTTTGTAAGGTGTTATTCAAATTAATTTCCATCGAAATTGCACTCAATGTAAAAGGAAATTTTTAAGCGATGCTTACAACAAATTACTGCAGAATTACCCACAGAAGTCAAGGATTTACTTTGCTGGATTTAATTGCACATAAATACCCTCACAACGTGTCACAGCTTCTCAACATGGATTTGAGTTGGAGGCTACAGGAGTCAATATATGCTGATTCACTGGGATTTGTTACATTAAAGTATTTTTTTTGTCATAGGTTGTCCAGTCAGGAGGAAAGAATATTGAACTTGCTGTTATCAGACGGAATCAGCCACTGAAGGTGATTTGCTGCAAATTATATTTATCTTTTTATTTTGTTCTACCTTTTTATTTATAGGGTGATAATTACTTTTCTTGGCTGTTTGCAGATTTTGGAATCCAAGGAAATTGAGACCCTGGTGGCTGAGATCGAGAAGGAGAAAGAAGAAGAGGCAGAGAAGAAGAAACAGAAAAAATCCACCTGAAGCAGTTAACTAAGAGTTTTTCTTTATTGCACTTGGATGACAATAGCATATTTCGGTTGCAAATATTAGTATGTGTCAGAGGGTTTACTCTCATTTATTTCATTGTAAAGAGCTGAATCATAATTTGAGATCTTTTGATGTCTTGCACACATTTGAGTGATGCTGTACAAGTTGCAAAGAATAACTAGTTCCTATACTTCCAGCTAATGATTTGACCAATATGTAAAAGCACATCCATAGATCTCAGGTTATGGTTTAGACCTTAAACTATGCCTACAGGATGTTTTTATATCATTCAGCAAACAGCTCTGATGGTGATGAATCTCAAATGTTGAAAGAAACCATTTGTAACATTCAGATCCACAATGAAACTAAATACTCAATAAAACCTGACTTGTTTGTAGCATGTTTTTATGTTATTTATAAAAGTAGTTGTAAACAATCTGTTGGCTTTACTAGAGGGTGTTTACTCAGAGGACTGAGTAATAATTGTCATTACTAGTGATGCACTGACCGGTTTCCTCAAGATGAGAGTAGAGGGACTTATTGATTATCCTACTGCAAAGCAAGAAGTGCGATAAAGATAAGTACAGTTTAAAACACCACTAGCGGCAGTGTAGTGTGTGGCTATAAACGGCAATGTTTTTCATTTATCAGCATTCTGTGGCACAGACAGGAATTGCGGGGGGAAAAAAAGGTAGCTCAGATTGCTTTATAAAGTGCTCACCTCTCCCTCAGTCATTTAAAACAAATTAGCAATGAGCGAATGAAGTGTCTAATGGTGGCCCAACGAGACCCCTTTTTTTGCCTCTCCTTTTTTATTTCACCCTAAATTCGCTTATCAAGCAACCACTGCTCTGAATTCTCAACGACACAATTATGGCCGGCGGTGTGGTAGGGCTGCTTAATGGGATCCTGGCCTCAGACCCCAGTGGGAACTTTCAGTGACTTTAATCTGGAGCCCTTTGAAAAGTTGTGCCGTGCTGTGCTGAAGAGCCCCGGGGGTTCCCTCTGACTCTCACCAAAGACATAATGGTGAATGGTAAAGTCCTTCATTTAGAGTCATCTCCCCAAGCCAGGATTTCCTGAGTGGGTGCCCTGGCTGCCTTGACTAGAGCAATTGCACTTTGTCTGCAATTTGTCTTGTTTGTGAGTCTTACAGGTTGGTGTTTAGGCTGATGTCAGAGGATCAATTAAGCCTCTTAATATTACATCCTACACATTATGTCACTAAATCCTAGTATGGCAATAAACGATGGGGTTTACATGACTCACTGTCAGCCCTTTCATTCATACACTAATTGCCACACACTAATGTATTTCAGGTCAGGGTTAGGTAAGATTATAATGTTGTCACAGTTACCTGTTTGTTGGTTGCAGAGACACACGTTATAGGTAGCCTTTCTTAAAGTATTCTGGGTAATCCTCTGGCTACATAGGTTATCTGATCCATCTTGTCAATAGAGCAAGAGCAGCTTATTCTGTGTTGCTGCTTTTGAACTGCTTGTGGGAAGAGTTTTCTTTTTCTTGCTTTCTTTTATTTATTTCTTTTTTCTTTTTTCTTTTTTGCTGGCATTGTTGTTGCCCATAATCAGCGCTACTGTGCCTCAGGACAAAGTCCATCTCTCTCATCACTGGCTGCTGCTCATCATTAATGCAGAAAATAATGGCTTCACCAGAGGTCATCGGCGGAGGAACGAGGCCCGAGGACATGTACTCTCCAAGCAAGAATGCACACTGCTGCGGGCTGTCGACTGAGTGCATTGTTTGTATGCACACACACACACAGCTCACAGGCCAATTGCACATACGCATAGCAAAGACTGTATTAATGTGAACACACAACAGATTTTTTTAAACAGTGCCCGCATCTCTTTTTCTCTTGATCTGTCATGCACATGCACTTAAGGCAAAGGGTGCTCTCATGTTGTAGTTAGTATAGAACAAAATACTGGGAAAAAATACTCCTCATGTTCACATCTGATTTATGTATTTGGTTGTATCTAACATCAATAGTCTGACCCTTTTCTAACGATATCCATTACTCTCCTCTCTAGCTGATTTCCAAGTCACAGGCACATTTCACTTTGAGGATCTACATTTTTGTCATTCTAATGTGCCACCCTGTGGCCATATTTCAAAGTATGCCCCTCCTGGGATGTTTAAAATTTGTCAGTGCAGAATGTCCTTAGGTCCAAATAAGGCAACTGCTTCAAGGGTAGAAGCACACAGACACTTGCGTCCTTAGGGAACTAAGGTTACATTAGTCCTCTGTTAAGACTGTCTCACTCCTGCTGCTGAATTACTCAAGGTGTTATCACCTCCTACACCAGCAGAGTGCAGTGTTGCATAAAAGCAGTGTTGCCATCATATCACTTACACTTTCATCTCACTTTTTGTCCTACAGATTGACAGTGTGACTCCTCTAGCTAACAGCAAGCAGAATCTACGGGCTACTGACATGTTTTTGTCTCTGTACTTTAACACACAGCCACAAAGGCTCTCTGAACAATTGAATCCATCGAGGGAGAGTTGTTTTGCTTAAAATTGTCAGATGAAAAAGCAACATTGCTTGTGTCCTCGAGCGATGGCCAAGCTGTCAAAGTGTGTTGGGTCATAAAAGGCTACGTTCTCAACACTGTCCCTTTTCTGCTTGTCACATGTCGACAGTTACACACATACGCTGTTTGTGTATAGCAGATCGGCCCGCCTCCGCTTATGTCCTTTAGGGCTCTGCAGTATGAAGTAAAGTTTGGGCATATTGGTGTGCTGGCTTACATATCCATAAGCGATCAAAATATGTTCTCTTTTAATGTTCTCTTTTAACTTCTAGCTCCAGGGATACATTTTGAATATCATTCTTTTATCTCATATCACACATCTCATCTTTTCTGTCCTTAAATCTCTTTCCTCTCTCCCCCTCTCTCTCTTGCACACATGCACAACACACAGCAGATCTTGATTTTCAACTGTTTTCTTCTTGAACACACCCTCCACTCTTATCATCATCACACAGAGCAACATATACAGTTGAGTAACAGATACCGCCATCAGCTTCAGTTATCGTTTACCTTTGTGTCCTTCTGAAAGGTGCTGGAATACTAACAGTTTGTGTGAGGAGACTAAAGGCATGGTTTTGAGTTACCCCTCAAGAGTCACCTGTCAGGGGTTTTGTCTCACAGAAGAATACAAGTGCATCCTCCTCTAATTGAAAGTAGACACCACTGGGCCAGATAAAGAGAAAGAGAAACGAGGAGAACAGGAGAGAGATGAGGAAGGAGAGGGCAAACTGAGAGGGAGAGGCAAAAAGGAGCAGACAGAGCTAAAATAAATAATTCCCATGATGCTGCGGGCCAAAAGCAAATGGCCCTGGGGCTTCATGGCCTCTCAGGGCCGTGGCAGAAGCCAGTCACACACATCACATAGCATTACTCGGGATGGGGTTACAGGAAAATGTCAGCCGACGCATAAGGAGGAACCATCGGCCCATAGGATAATTCGATTGCCTGAGGGAGGTGCAATCTTGCATTCCCACGATTCCTCTCTTTCCACCCACACCCTCTTTTCATTGTATTTTTGAATCCATTTTTCTTTCCCATTTATTTAATGTTTTCAATTCTGTTGTTTGCTCTGATAGCCACGTATATTTACACATGTACTGTGTTATTGTAAATGGGGGCTACTGTTTCTCCTGCAATGGGTTGCCACAGTACATCTTCTGTGCAGCCTCCTCTTCTATCCCCATGGGAATTTTATGGGCCATTGGTTTGTAGTGTGGCCTCTGATATCTTGATTTACAACCTGATCATTGTCAGAAAAAAAATTTCTCCCCACTTGTCCTAATGCACCCTCACAGTGTTGCGGGATACATGTATCACTGGTCATGGAGCAAATCATGCCCCTTCCAGTCGTTCTCCTGTGGTAGAAGATGTGGTCAAATTGCAGTTATTTAGAAATATGAAGGGAGTCACTACATGTCTTGTATCTAAAGCAGATGCTCATGGTTTAAAACCCTCTGTTTCAGGCCTCTATTATTTAAATCTACCTTACTGTGTGCTTCTAAAAAGCACAGAATTGTTGCGTTAGTTGCAGCAGCTGCATACATGCGCGTGCATTAGATAAAGACAGAGAGAAGGATGGAGAGAGCAAAAGAAAAAGAGACAGCGAGAGAGTTCAGCGCAGATATCTGAGTGCGTCTGACAGAGAGGACAGCCCTGGAGGCAGGTCCCAGCCCTTCAGCACCAAAAATGACACATGACTGCTTTGACTTTTGTCATCCCCTGTCTCCCTCCGCCCCCAAAACCAAGCCTCCAACAGACACTGAGGCAAACAGGGATACACACACTCACACACACTCAAAGACACACAGTCACACACTGTATACTGCTTAGATTACATTATCTTTATCCCCAGGACATGAGCCCTCCTTGTTGGATGACATTTGGGCTTGTGCAGCACTAAGGTTACCTTTCTTTGCCCCTGAGTTAAAGATGCCTGTCTGCAGCATGCATTTGAAATGAAGGACGGGAAAAAAATCAGATGAGAAAGATTTCCAAAAGCACTTTGATCAGAGGCATCAACAGTCACGCACAAACTTGTTAAGCAGTATGTAAATTTGGGCTGATACTGAATAAAGTTGCCAGAATGGCATGAATCCATTGTGCTGCGATGATCAAAATAAAAGAGGGCTTCATACGCTGGAGGGCAAGAAAGTCACAGACATGAAGGTTTTTTTCCTTCCTCTTTTTTTCTACAAAGGGGCTGATGGGATGCAGAGAGGAGAGAAGGAGGGGAGGGAAATGAAAGATAGGGGAAAGCCTGGAAGGATCTCAATCTAAATTAGCCGAGTAGAGGGAAGACTGTGCTGAATGAGACATATAATTAAAACCAAAGTGATGAAAACATCAGCACTCATTCAGTCACTCGCCAGATGAATTTCTGAAATTGCTACTAGGATGATCTGAAGATGTTTCAAAGCTAAAGGTAAATCTAGCCTATTGTTAAAACGCACCAATCTCCCATTTACTCTTTTCTGGGCTTTCTCTCACCATCTCTCTTCATCCGCCTCCCCTCTCTCTCTCTGTTTCTTTAGCCCTCCCTCGTTCCCTCTTTCTCTCCGTCTGTCACCCTGAGATGAATAGATGCTGTCACAGAGACTCTTGTAGCCTGTCAGCTTTTAAACAAACAGTTAGCAAAAGGATCACTTTCACGAGGAAACCTCCCACTCTGAGGTGAGGTTATCAGCTTTAGCTTGTTGTGACCTGTCCGTACGGGAAAGACCCACCCTGCGACTGAAGTGAGGAGTATGACCTCACACATGGACCGGTCTCACGCCTCGTCCCACCGCGTTATACGTTCAAACCAAGTGTTGCTTTGAATCACTGAATTCATAACACTGTTTTGGTAGCTTGGCAGTGATAGCACTGTCCTGCAATTTGTCCTCAGTGCTGAAAATTTTATTTATCCTGGCAGTCTGCATCTGTAACCAAATGTCTCTGGCAGTTAAAGAGGAAGCATTCTTACTGAGGGCCTTGTCCCTCCCTCCAGTATAGTGTACCTCCAGTAAATCTGTCCTCCCGACAACAAATGTCCCTGCACTAAAAAGGCCCCTCAAAAAAAACAAAAAAAAAAAAACAAGCCTGACTTTTGTGAAGAAAAAAAAAAAAAAAAAAAAAAAAAAACCCGGCTTTTTGGAAAAAAAAAAAAAAAAAAAAAAAAAATCAACCCCCTCAGGTGTGTTCCCTCTCACTCTTCCTCTCTGCACCTGCACTGAGTCTCTCAAGTCCTCCGTGTGTCTCTCCACACAATGGAGACAGTGCATAGCCTCTGGCGCCTCTCTCCAGCTGAGAGCCACCTCTCTCCAGAGGACAGTAGAGGAAAACTGCCAGCACTAACAACTGATCCTGGCAGATAAAGGAGCAGATAGGCGAAGAGAGAGTGCCTTGGACAATACTTGCCTCGCCCTGGTCTTCAGTGCGGCTTCCTTTAGCTTTGAGACAATGACAATAACAACTGTTAGGACAAAATATTGATGATGTTGAGGAGGTTAAGCATACAGTAAGAAAGACTACTATATCTTTTTTTTAAAAATGCTCTCACTTCACATGGATACGTTCTACACTCCACAGTATCTGGAAAACCCCCTCACATTGATTCAATTTGTGGACCTAAACTGTATCCGTCACCATCAATCGTGTCAGCTCCCCCACAAACACTGGGCTGTTTTGGTCTTTTTTTTTTTTTTTTAATGTGCTGTAATGTAGTAGTGCCAGGCCAGATGACCCAGCACCAGATCAGTGTACCACTCACACTCCTGGGGGCAGCTGACTGCAACAGCAGTTAGGCGAGACGGCCGTCGCAGGTCGCTCAGGCCACAGCTGGGAACCCCCGGGCCTAAGTGTTGACCTGATGTGATTAAGTGTACATCCAGCTGCACGGAGGAATGATACTTTCAAATAGTGTTACACCTGGAGATTTTTTTTTTTTTTTACTAATGTAAACCATGTTTTGTGTGAGGATCCACTTTGCTTGGATGGCTCTGCATAGCTTTTTCTCTCCTAATTTCTCCTACTGATCCAGTCCAGTGTGTGTGGTCTATAAGAGCCAAGCTTGCGGTATTTGTCCTGAGAAAGACCTTGATAGGAATGGGGTCTGAGTGAGAGTGCTTATTTTATTCTCTTCCATGCTGCTGCAGGCTATGGCTGTATTAATGCAATGGCAGGGATCTTTGAAGTTGTGACTTTATGAGACAAAAGCTAATTTCCTTTCCTTTGTTCATTATCGAGAGAGACTTCCAGCCGGGCGGAAAGCATGCTGTGCTAATTATTCCATTCATGAGTTGTCTCTAAAGTATGTAATGGATTTCACTGGGCTTTTCACAGGTAAGCAGGGTGATATGGCGTACACACTTCTGTCAACACACTGGTTTACAGCGATTATACCTTTTTAAATTTATTTAATTCTCCCCGGATAGCGATGAACAAATTCTCATCTCTTCAAACACCTACTGTTTGCAGAATCAAATGACAGGAAAGAACAGAGCAGAGCAGTAACTTTAGGTTGCCAGGCTGCAAGTTGCTTGTAACTCTAAATCAGGGCTTATGCATAGCCACACTTTCACTGATGTTTCAACAAATATATCCTCTGCAGACTTATAAGACCGGAGCCACTTTGCAACTCATTAAGATCTGAACCCAATTTTCACAAACGAGTTTCAGAGTTTGTGGGGCCAAGTTAGGCATGTGACATAATGGGATTTCCATCTTTCCCTGAAACACAACTTGGCAGAGCATGAAGGGAAATGTAACATTTCACTTTCCATCTTCGCCACATACCAGGATTCCACCCACAACACCTGAACACTCCCAAATGAGCGAGATGTGTGTGTGTGTGTGTCCCTCCACGGTTGTACGTTGTGTATCCTGCCACTCAGAGTCAGATCAGACAACAACACAAAGGGGTGTAGCGGTGACACAAGTACAGCCATATACCTCCTCCACTGCTCCCCCCCACCCCCCCCCCCCCCTCCTCCTCTTCCTCCTCCTCTCTCTCCCCCACTTTGTTTGTGCTCATTTCATTCCGTGTGCAGCCTCCTGGCAGGCAGGTCAAGGTTTACCCTCGCACCACACACCATTTCCCTCACACGCCGCCTGGGGGAGGAACACTGGAGGCCCGAGGCAAGGGCAAGCCCAAACAGCTCGCACATTGCCGCCATCACCACCTCTAACCATACAGATAGAAGCAAATACTGAGCTGAGAATCACACAATTGGATCTCTGTCTTTCTCCCTTTTTTTCCACCCTTTCTTTCACCAATTATACCTTTCTTTCTTCTTTCTTTCTCTCCTGTCCTTTATCTTATTGTACATTATTGATTTCTGTCAGTAGTAAGGTATATGTCTATTAACCGACAGATTTAATAGAGTGACAATAGAAAGATACTCATTTGTTCCCCCCGTAGTGTAAGTGTTCATTTTGAGAGTCTGATACTAACCCTGGCTAGAAGCTAGTGCTGGATTTTTAGCTGTAAATGGAAAACGCCTGTGGGCTTTTCATTTTCTGGGCCCAGACGTTCCCTTCATGGTGTCGGAGCCCTTGTGTTCACAGAGTTCATGTTTTGCTGCGGGGCTTTTTTTTATTTTGTTTTATCTCATAGCTTAGACTAGCAGGGCTTTAACTCCCAGAGGACTCCTGCGTAGCAACAGCAGAGATCAACAAAGTAAGTTTGTTTATGTTGGCTGTGTCCGCATGTTGTCGACTTATACATTTCTCAGTCTCCATTTCCTGCCTCTCCTTGCCCCAGGGGGAAGGAGCCCTCTAATTGGATCTTGTTCTAATTGAGCCTAATACTGGAGCTAACTGGAGTTGGGCCCTGTGGCTAATGAAGAGCTGAATCAAAACTAAGCACTAAAACTTTGACTGTGTGTGTGTGTGTGTGTATGTGTATGCCTGCGTTTTTTTTTGCTCTACATTCTATCATGAATGCACCAGTACTCATTTCGGTTTACTTTTTGATTTTTTTTTTTACCTTATATTCTGTACACCAAATCCTTATCTTTAGACATGGAATAAATGTGTCAGCAACAGTAGTTTGTCAGATAATCATTCCTCTTTAAAAAAAAAAAAAAAAAAGTTTAGAGAATCACACGATTAGAATTTTATCTATCTGGCTCACAAACCCACATCCCACATTTAGCTTTGCTCCAGGATCTCCACAAGAGGAAGCTGTTCAGTCATTGTCAGGCCACTTTTACACATGGCATCCTATGCCACCAACAGCAGGTGAGACCTACATGTAGACACAGTGATGTCGCCACCTACAGGCAAAGAAATGTATACGCTTTTAACACACCACCTACAGTCATTGAGTGTTACAGCCTTTGACTTTTTTTCCTTATCTTTATATAGCAACTATTGCCTTTGTTTTTCCACTTATTAGCTAAAATGAAATAATTGGTCTAAATGTAATATTGTACTTCCAGTACTTTGAATACGCTATATTTAAACAGAACTACAATACAATTCAGTGTCAGGGTATAGAACACCACATGCTAGCTTTTCAAGAGTTTCTTAATTCATTTCTCATTTATTTCCCCCATTATGACACATACCATTAAACTTTTCCAGACAAGTGAGCCAAGGTGTTAACCTCAAACACCCACACACATATACTCACACACAGACAGCAGATATAAAAAACAAAAGACAGAAAAATCAATCTAGGCCTAATTGCCTGTAGGCGGCATTAATGTCAAAATTGCAGAAGGTTTTACTTTCTTTGCCTGTAGCTTTCTCATGGAAGACATTTCGACATGTCACAGTAGGAGTAGCACAGGTGTAAATAATAAAATTAATGGTGCTCAATACCATTTAGCTGCTCCTGGTATTGTGCACGGCAGCCCACTGTCGTGGCTTACAGGGACACTAGAATAAAGCAGAGCCGTCAGTATTGTTTTAGTAACAGTTGTGCTTTTCCTACTATAAGTAAAAAAAAAATAAATAAAAAAAAAGGCCTATTGTGCACATCATCTACATCTGCAGCTTAAAAACCACCATTAGTTTTCTTGCTGATAGGTGGCACAGGTTGGGCTGGCACTGCAGGTCAGAAACTGTTGTCACGGCAGCTTTGTAGTTGGATGATAATGACTGGTCCTGGTTTCTGGTGCTTTGCATCAATGCCACTGTGTGCCCTTGTTCATTAACTCACCACAACATCAGACACTGTAGCTGATGAAAACCCATTTTCAAAGGATTGATTTTTTTTTCACTTATTCTTTTCTCCTCTGTCACACTAAATGCCAATCCATTGGATATAAAATGGAACAAGGCAAGCACAGGCTGCAGTTTCAACAGCGGCATAGGCAACAGAGAAATGGAAATGAATGACGTCAGGTTTGGTGCTAGAGGGCTGAAAAAGAAATGACTTCTCTCTTGCCTCCAGCGGAGATACTGTCTTTTTTTAATATATTTTTTACCTATCTGCAAATCATCTTGCCTCTTTACATAAGAACAGACTCATGTTTACTGTGTGTAAATATACCAAATTGTTACCATACATCTGTGTCCACAACGTGTTATTTAATCACATTCTTCTTCGTATCTCTTTTTCCTTGAGGTTTTAATTTAGTTTGCAAGTAACAAGATGGTTGATCTGCCCTTTCTAGAGGCTCATGGCCTTAAAAACACCACATATTCTGAAGTCCACAATAGCCATCGTTTTATCAGGGTCAAACAAAGTACATCACACACATAATGCACATCGCTTAAACTGACAAAAGGGATACATCCAGCAATTTGCACATTTTCTTAATGAAAAATATATATTTTAGAAAAAATAAAAACAATTTAAATTGCTCTGTTTTTCTGGTAAAACATAAATAGTTTTTTTAGCCTGTGCAAAATATCTAGAAGTTGGCACTCGCAGGCAGACTAACCACATATAGCTCAACTTAAGTCTTACTTTTTAATTAGGAAGCTACTTAGCTGTCTTAGTTATTATGATCACAAGTCCATTTTACGCCTTCTTTGCATGGATGTTGGAGGTTATTTTAAGGAATATTAGCTGGCAAGAGGTGTTAGCTCTAGGTGTTGCTGCAGTGAAGCTAACTGTTAGCCAGTTGGTACCAAAAATAAACATGGAAATAGTGCAGTGTGCACTTTGAGCATACAGTTCAACGTTCTGTTTACCCAGCATCTCATCTCTGCTTTAAAAAAAAAATGCATAGCATGTAAACGCTATGTATGTTATGCCATAATATAGCTGTGGTCAAGCTTTTAGTTGGCCACATATGTTTCAAATCCATTCTCTCAGCTCTGCATCGTACAAACTGCTGTTTTGAAGCTGGCATTATTCAATCTTGATCTCCAGATTGTGATGTCTTTCCAAGCAGTTGCTGTAGTTGGAGGCCTGCGAGGCACAAACTAATGCTGCACAGTGTTGGTGACTACCACCAGGGGGGGGTTAGGTGGAGACACAGCACTCCAGGTGGGCCGAGTTGCACCCCCCCTCGGGTGCTCTGCCATGTCTCGAGAAGGAGGAGGGCACAGTAAATGGTTCCAGAGCAAATATAGCCTTCCAAACCTCCTGCCTCAAGGATGTAGCCCAAAGGCCAATATGAAGATTGGAAACAGATGAAAGAAAGAAACTTAGGTGGGGCTCTTGGTTGCTCTTATGAAAGCCAGCTGGATGAAAGCAGTTTCTTTAGAATATAAGAAATATTTTGTTAAAAGACTCAATAGGCAAAAGCTCCCTTCTTTGTGTACGACATGTACAGACCTGAGAGTGTGTGTTTCATGGGCTCATAGTCATTTAAGAGTGGGATTGCGTTGCCTGAGTAGCCCTCCAGCTTTTGTCTTGTTTGTTGACAGTATTAAACAAATGGTCAGAAGGCCCATTACTCAGAGGGGGATGAAGTGAAACCCTGTGCATATTTGGTTTTTTATATATATATATATATATATATATACATACATATACATATACATATACATACACACACACACACACACACACACACACACACACATATATATATATATACACATATATATGTGTGTGCGTATGTGTGTTCTTGTGTGCATGGCCCCTCCCTGGCCCTGCAGGTTTCTCTGGGGTTTCTTGTCACCCTGTGTCTTGGAGGTGAGAGGGCGGGTGATAATTGAACACTCTCTGGCACTTTTAACAAATGTATTGAAAGGTGGAATCGAAAAACCTGTTAATGAGATTTCCCTCCCCAGGCAGTGCTCAGGGTTATTATTCTTATAATTTTATTAATCTAATGAGTTACTCAAAGTTTATTTTCAGATATATTTCTTCCACTCACCCTATAGGGCTACTGTTTTATTAGCCTCTGTTTTTCAGCAGCATACAAACTTTATTAATAAATCAATTTACAATGCTTTGTAGGAGGCCCCTACTGAGACTCGAGCAGTCAAGATCTTTCAAACCAAACAAATGGTAAGACAAGGACTCATAGAGCACAGTGTGAATGATGGAACAGCACTGGCCCTGTACCAAGGTGCACATCTTTGTACTTGGGTTTGTTTACCTCACAAGATGGCTCCTGGCTTAGGGAATGGACCATGAAAATGGCTGCTCTCTTGCGCCCGCAGCACTCTATATAGATTGGAGTTTTTCATGTGGCAGTTAGGCTGCTGGGATATACACCCCAGGGGATGTGCTCTCATTAAGGACAGTAGCTCTGAGCACTTTTGCACTGCTTCCTGTGGCCACTGACCTCCTTTTCACCCGTGGGCTTGCAGCTACACCACAGCTCTGATTCTTGGTCTCCCTGTCACTCCCCAACAAAGCCCTGGGGTTGTCACATGACTCAAGTGACTCCTGACCTGCCCGGCCTCCTGCAAGCCCTCCCCTCCTGTCGGCGAGCCGGTCAGAATGATCACAGACAGCGTAATGGTCACATGCCCCCCCCCCCCCCTAAAAATGGCGGTTATGTCCTTGGGCTTTTGAAAGAAGAATTTCCCAAGTTGACAGTGTCAAAACATCATGTCAGAAATGGCCAACTTTATGTGTCATCTTAGAACAGTACAGCTGCAATATTATTCATGTGGAAAAAGTTTGAGCGCCACAGTGAGCCATCCATCATTTCTACAATAGTCACTGAAAGCAAATTTAGTGATAGAAAGCACCTGTCTCGTCGGACCTTCACCTTGAGTTCAAGCAAATACTTGAGTCGTGCTGCTTGAATGGACACAAGCGGGATAATAACATTGCTTCGTCACTGTCCTCCCTGAGCCATTTCTGCAGCCATTTCCTCCATGTTGTGGCTCATTTTAGCCACAAGACAAACTAGCTTGTGAGGAGCACCTAAAGGTGATCTAAGATCCCAACTAAGGTAGTTAATCATTGATCAAAAAAACATTACTGTGGACTTGGGGCATTATAGTTCTGTGCCTAAAGTGCATAGAAAAATATCAATACAAATCCCCCTGATCTTTTTTTAATTAAAGGCTAAAGGCCTGATGCTCCCTGTTGCTGTTGAATGGAGACTTTAAACCACCCTCATTTTCATTGTCCATTTTATGAAAGAATTAAGAGCAAATAACCTGATTTTATAAGAAAAAAAAAGTCCTGCTCACATAGACAGTATTAGTACATGAAGGACATGATTCTAAGAGGTAAGCTGTGGGGTGGCCCTGCATAGCTGATTGGTGGATTGAGATATCAGACCAGTTCTCATCAGCACCACCCATACTTATACCTACAGGCGAAACAATTTTGTCCTCCACTAGTAAGCAATTAGATTATATTCAAACACACATACACATACACAGCCTCCACAAACTGTGTTCCCCCTATGCAGCATTCTGCCTTCCTCAATATGACACTCACTTCCTCCATATGTGTGTGAGTTTGTGTTAACACAAGGATACGAGCAGACACACACACACACACACCCTGTAGGTATAAGGTTCCAGTTGGTATATCTCTGTCTCTAAGCCCCAGTTTGATGCCCTAGACTCATGGTATCCAACCCCCACTCTTTCTGCATCCCCCCAGGCTTCTGTGTGTGTGTGTGTGTGTGAGTGTGTGTGTGTGTGTGTGTGTGTGTGTGTGTGTGTGTGTGTGTAAGATGGCTACTGAACCAAGAGGGCATTGTTTCTCTCCAGCGGGGTTTCATAATTGAACGTTCAGATTTATGCACTCATTCAAATGGATACTAAAAGTAGAAGTGAGGCACGTAACCATGTTCCACACTTGAATTATCCGTGGCAAAATTGAAACTCAAGATCAAACTGGAGATTATTGTTGTGAGGTATCATGCACGACTCCCTACATGCTGAACACATTTCGGTGGCTGCACATGCAGCAGATAATTACACACGGACTGATTGGAAGATTTCCACAGGAGGTGCAAAATCCAGTCAGTCTGCATCAAGTTGTGTGTTTCTTAGGCACATGTGTGAGTGAAGCAGGGAAGAGAAAAGACAGCGGGCAGCAGGGACAAACCCGTCAGCCACTCAGATCACATCAGGTCTGTCGGGACACATTGGAGCACAGCGAGCCTGATGGGATATGCCCCCCAGGAGTGCGAAGCAGGCCAGATGACATACAGACACAGGGGCAGGCAAAGAAGGAAGAAAGAATAGAGGATGGCACATCCTGCCTTTAACACACAATATGTTCCAATAACATGCACGCAATTATGAATGGTAACCCTGACTACATTATGTACTAATTATACAGTAACACCATACCATCACAGACGTACTCTTGCATACAATCACATGTACCGAGGCATGCAAGCAAGCACGCACGCACACACACACTCCTACCCCCCAACAGACGCTCACACACACACACACGTACATGCATGCGTGCTCAGTGATATCGCCATAAACATGTAGCCTGGATCTCACACCAGATAACCTACATCTTAAACAACACAGCACATATGCTAATGTGAAACGTGAAGGCATGATGTTTATGAGCTGCACACGATGCATATGGTTCTGCGTGTGAGTAAATGCACAGACACGCTTGGGTACATATGTCCGCGGGGGCAAAATGGGAAATAGACACTTCTCTTCATGCCTGTTCTTTAATTGGGGCATTTATTGTTTTGTGGTGGTGTTTACTTCATTAAATTAAGGCGCATTTCAGAAATGCAGCACGTTTCAAGGTTTATATAAGCAAAATTATGCTTTCAGCCATTAAGTTGCAAATTAACATATCTTTATGACTGTGGGATATGCCAGTTGAAGATGCTTTTACATTTCCACACTAATCAACTTGACTTTAACATGTTGGATTTCAGTTTGATTTGCTTTCATCGCAAATATTGTTTCTCCCCTCGGCTGTGTGTGCCTGCACGTGTATTTGAGTGGAGCTGTGTTGGTGTATCGGAGTGTGTACGCTTGTGTTCTTCTGTTAGTTGTCCATGGCACCTTCATGTCAGCCCAACTGTTCTCTTTCTTAGGAAACCAGAAGATGTGTGTGCAAGGAGGGGGTGTTGCAAGGACAAAATGAACTAATGTTGAATATTCCGTATTGGTTTTACTGTAATTCTTTTCTAATTCTTAGTTTATTCAATTTCATCTCCTTGAGGCTGGTAGGTATGGAAATGAGGTCTGTTCTTTTTTTTTTTCTTTTTTTTTTTGCCTGTGTAAATTGCAGCTATCACCTCAAGCCTTTTGAACAAGATTACCCAGATGGCCTTGCGTGGTGTGCCTGAAGTTTTATTTTCCTCCTTTTGCCTGCTTTTCCTTCTTGACTGCAGGGGAAGGGAGAGGGAGCTGGGAAGCCTCCTGAAAGCTCGGGGCAAGGCCAGGAGGAAGCAGCTGTGGCAAAGAGAGATCTGGGGGAAGAAGAAGTAGAAGAAGAAGAAGAAGAAGAGTGAGTTGGGGAGGGAGCGCTGGGGGGTGGATGAGACTGGTGCAGGGGGCGTTGTTGTGTGCATTTGTGTGTGAAGGGATGGGGTGGGGTGGGGTGGGGTGGGGGGGCAACTAAATTCTAAAGCTGAGAACACCAGCCATTATGAACACTACCCCCTACCTGGCTTGGCTGTCAAGGGGACCGGAATAACCCTTGGAGTACTCAAAGAGGGGGCTGGTGGAGTGGGTATGTTCTGGATGGGAACAGGAAGCTCTGGGGGGGGGGGTGCCTCACATGAACATGTGTTTTGAGTAAGGTGTTGTTTGTAGATACAGCGGAATGAGTCCCAGTGTAAACATGGCATTACCACATCACCATTCACATTAGCAATACTTACAATTCAAACAGCTAGAATCACACCATTAAATGCCAGGATTTGGTGAAAAGCATGATAAATAGCAACCTCCTTCCCAAGTGATCATTGTTGTGCGAGTGGTGGGATTTGTCATTGGGTTTCCACTCACTGTGCCCTGGACATAATCTGCTGCTGGTTTTCTGCCCCCAGGAAGAATATGATTTTAATACATTAAGGTGGCCCAGAGATAGAGAATTATGCAAAGTTAAAGTGTTCACCTGTTTATTATTCTAACATGCAACAGCCTCCATCCACACTAATCTCCAAAAGAACACACCCAACTCCCAGATTGCTGATCTTGGCTCGGAGGCAACAGTGAAAGGAGATTCTCACCTGAGATAAGGTGAGGAGAGGAGCAGCAGGAGGAGGAGGAGCTGCTTATTTCACTTAAAATTTACTTCCAAAAACATAATACTGGAGGAAAAGCTGATGGGAGACAGCAACGTTCTACTTCCTCTAAACTCACATACTCGCAGGTGCAGTGTTGTTTGTCAGAATTTTGTTGTCCATACCAGTGCGATAGCAAAATAAATGTCTCAGCATGTAACCTGTATGGTCAGCCTTTCCTTCATATTGAAGTGTGCTGTTGGATCAACCCCCCCCCCACCCTCCCAGTGTTATTTCAGCGACAGCTTTTCAGATGCTGCTGCCAAAGAGTCAATAGTAGGCTATCACTGTTTGTTTTCACTTCCTCCATTTGTTTGTTTTGTTAAGGTTTTGCTCTCCATCATAATGAATCACGTTTTTTTTCATCTTGTTCTTATTTATTCTCATGGCTGGAGGTAGAATGTGGTGGTTGATGAGGGGCTGAAATGAACTGAGCCTTAGCCTTAGCCTCGGGGCTGGCGCATATCTTAGCATAAGTGATGGCCGACCGGAGGGCTAGAGCCTGGCTGAGAGCGCCCCCAGGACAGCAACTCTGACAGATCATGTATTTATAGGTCTGTTGAAAGACCTCTATTGTGTCCCACATAGCCTCAGAGCACGTCTGTCCTCTGTATTATAATAAAGCCGCTGGCCTTACCACTATGATGGATGGGTGGCCCTCGAATGGCAAGCTCCAGAATCATTAGAGCACTCCTAGCATGCAGGTCTACCCATGTGTAAGGCTGGTGCAGGGAGGGGTGCTACCGGTGAGCAATACAGTACAGTTGAGACCTTTTAATCATTTAATTATTAATTCTCAACCGAGGGAGGGAGGGAGAGAAAAGAGAAAAAACATTGAGGGAGGGGGCAAGTTTGCTGATGTTTTTGCCAAAGGATACATTTGCAATTATCTCAGTGGCTGAAAATGCCCTCCAGGCTTTTTCAATACAGGTCAGAACATGGACACCTACAGCATTTACCGGTAGCTTCACTGGTCAGATTTCATCGCTGCTGAAAATTTCACCAAAGCCAGCATTCCATCACACCTCCACTGAGCCATGTAGTTTCAGTGTTGAAATGTGTGACCATGGAAGTATAACTGAGAACAGCATATGTATTAGGAGATTTTTTGGAGAAACTATTCAAGAAAAAAAAAATGAGAAAAACAGAACTTGCTTGAATATGCTCTGCAGCCCCCCCCACCCCCCTCAAAAAAATAGCTTGACTTTTCTGTGCCTTAAGCCTCACAAGCAGAGTGGTGTTTGAGCTGTTTCCCAATCTCATGTTCTTCTGTTACCTCTGGAGTAGAATATAAATGATTCCCTCTCAGTGTACAGTGTATGCCAGGGGGCCTGCAGCGACCATAGTCCGGTCTAAAATTCCTCACTGCAAGCGCACCATAACTCAAGGCCTGACTGATAAATAAACAATGGAAAGTGCAGCATGTTATGGAGCATTACCTCAAATCCTCCACTTGGAGCACTGTCACATATTATAGTCCAATCACCATGAGGTGAGTAGAGGGTCTGATGAAGGTTTGTTTTGATTAAGAAGGTAAACCAAGTATAGGCGTTCTGTAGCATGGACCAGGATACATGTATATAACACTATAGAAGATAAGAAATCTTATTAATCACTCATAATTAAGAGTAAAGCTTCACATTTAAAAATGGAGAGTTAACAGAGGATATTATTTTAAGTGTGTTTTACTTTCACTTTTTTTATTTGAGAGGTACTTCACCAACTTTATATGTCTAAATCCATTTAGTAGTCACAGAGAGTACATAACAGAACAGTTATGTCTACATTGGCTCTGGAGAACCTTTGTCATGTCTGAAAAACGTACTCGAGTGACATCACTTGAGTAATTAGAGCTTAGGCTTGGATGCTCGGAATTTTTAGCCATACTAGCAGCATGCCTGTAACCATGGCAATGTCAGTCTGTGGGTTGGTATACCACTGTAGTTCAGACTTCAATATCTCATCAACATTAAGATGGATGGTGCAATAACATTTGGTACAGACTTTCATGGTTCCCAGATGATATATCCTAAGGACTGAAGTGATCACCTGACTTTTCCTCTAGCAACACCAATAGGTTGGCACTTGTGGTTTTGAGCCAAATCACAACAGCTACTCAATGGATTGGAATGAAATTTGGTACTTATATTTGGTATTTGATTTATGTTCCCCTCAGGATTAATTGTAATCATTCTGGCAGTTCCTTAATTTTTTGTCACAGTAAACTTAGATGGTGAACATTGTTAATATTATATCTGCTTAACATCATCATGTTAACATTACCATTGTTAGCATGTTGCATTTTCTCAACACACTGCTGTGTTATAAGTACAGCTGCTATCGTGGTAATAAACTCTTGTTTTGTTAACAGAGAGTGGGTGTGTGGAGTTTGAAAACCATTTACCTGTCAGGGAAGATCTATCAAGCTGCACTATGGGAAATGTAGGATCCAATATTTTTGATCAAGACCCATAATGGGGACTGAAAGTCAGAAAATCTCAGGTTTTACTGCATCGATTTTGATAATTCTTAAAAAAAAAATCTCTTTCATGTAAATCCTCTACCTTAATGGTAGTGCAATACTAAATCTGCTATACATTAAATGTGGACAATTGCAAATTGCCTTGGGCTCCTACAAAACAGAAAGACATTAAGGATTATATGTTGATATGGCACAGTAGAAACAAAAGTAACAAGGATTTCTCTTTTGCATGCAACATGCTTCTCAAACAAGTTCAAGCCCAAGAATGCATCAGTAAGTGCTAAGCTGCATTTTTTTTGTATTTAGGCCGGCCTCATTTTACACTAAGACTTGAATTTCTATAACTCAAGAAAAGCCACTGTGACATATTATTCTACTAGCGAGTGTCCATTTGAGATATTATCCTACCAGCGATTGTCCATCTAAGAACATTTAAAGCCCCAAAGACTGTGGAGGCATTCATCACACAGATGAACTAATTTTTCCACTAGAAATAATGGCTAGAAATATGTGGCCATTATATTATAATAAAGGTATTTATGAGACTTCAGTCTCACAGCCTCACTATGAGATATCTTTGAAAATTTGAAATCAGCTCCTGAGGCTGAGAGGGGGGGGGCAGGGGAGAGGAGGGGGGGGGGGAAGAGAGAAAGGAGAGAAAGAGAGAGAAAGAGAGAAATGGCAAGGGAGAGATGTGGGAGTTGTGTTTTGCTTTTTTGCCACAGGTTACATTTATAATTATCTTGCTGGCATAAAATGGCCATGAGGCTTTTTCAATAAAAGGTAGGAGGCACCTACAGTGCAGAATATTACCTACAGATCAACACAGAGAAAGGGAGAAGGAAGACTGCAGATAGAATAAGACTAAATCCAGAGTACAAAGTATATCATCATCTAATAAGTGTATTTAGTCAGGACATTCATTAGGAACAGCAGCCACCGCTTGCACTGGGCTGTAGAACTGAGCACTGTGAGGGCTGGTGATTTGAAGACGAGGTGAATGAGTCCATCCACTGACCTTCACTAGTGGTGAGTAAGCAGAGCCTGGGGAGCGAGGGAAAGATGGCCACAGCCACTTTCTCCAGGCCCTACTCTGCCTTTTGATGACTAGAAATAATCACTAGAGAGAAAGCGAGTGAAAGAGACATGATCACAGACACGCCACAGAAAAGAGGAGGATCTCAAATTACTTTATTCTCCTCAAAACCCCTGTCCTCTAAAGGACTGGAAGTCAGTTTCTTAATACCATTCATCTTTTCTCCAACAGGCTGTGTCCTGAGAGAAGCATATCTCTAATTCCTTTTCAAGTTAGTCTGAATCCAGGAAGTGAGAGAAAATAGGGCTGGACAGGGTCTCATTATACATAGCCTGCCCCACAGGTAACAAACTTAAAAATCACATAGGGTGCACAAAAAGTACTGCTGAATTTGAAACTAAACACGTGTTCAGTTTTTTCTCCTATGCCATCCTTCACAATATTTTTATTTCAGGAAAACATTGACTTATATTGAATTTTTTGCGGCCTTCCATAGTTCGTCAAGCTAACCAAATTCAGTAGCTAGTATATAGGTAAATAGGTAAATAGGCTAATTAGCTCTTTTGGCAGGAGTTACATTAAAAAACTGATACCGTCTGTAGGACAAACAGCAGCTACAGCTAGCAACTAGTTTGATTATCTTAGCACAAAGACTGGAAACAGATGGGAAACAGTTATCTACGCTACGTGTAATCAAGGAAGCCGCTGCGCCCAGCTCAGAAAGAGTTTGGCACATAATCGATTAAACCACAACCAGTGGTTTTTACCTTGGTTTTTGTATGCATTAAGCAAACAAGATAATGTTAATTAGTAAACTTTCGAGGTGCTGGTAGGTGGATTTTGTTACCTTGGGACAGAGCTGTTTCCCCTCTGGTTTCCAGACTTTATGTTGAGCTAAGATAAACAGCTGATGGCTGTAGCATTATTGTACATATTTAAGAGTGACACCGGCTTATGAGTATTTCCCAAATGATCAAACTACACTCAAAAAAATAAATCATTGGACGAACATAATTTCATTACACCACAGCTGATGCTAGCACCTAACAGAGTGTTAACTGCAGACTCATTAGGTTATCAATCCATAGACAAAAAGGTCAAAATGAGCTGCTTGGATGAAAATTGATGTTGACAATTTTGTTTTTGAGACGGGGACACGCTGTTCTGTTCATGTGTGCAATTTGTGTGTGTGGTTTTCCTTTTTATCAGTGTGCATGAATTATTTATTTTCCATGACACCTGAAAAAAACCTATGTGCAAAATACATGAAAATGGTTAATAATATTGTTTTAAGACGTTTAAAGCTGATACATTTAGCAAATACCAAATCAGCAGATGAAGGACAAAGCACAATGTGCTTTAACTGTACAGTTTCAAATGTATCTTTTGCTGTTATTCATTTTCATCACCCTTAATTTCTGCTGTGAATTTAATAGATCTGTCACTTTGTCACATCTAGTGTCTAGTGTCTCACAAGTAACTCACCATGTATTCCTTCACACGTTGCTCAAGGTATTCGTTTAGGTAGATGCACAAGGACTTGAGGGAACACTGTGTCATCTTAAAAAAAGAAAGGACAATATTTAAGCAGTAGTTACAAGATAGTCTTGATAGCAAACAAGCTAGTTTGATTAAAGTGTTGGACATGTTGTGTGATAGACAATACTCTGGTCTCAGAAACCCTAAGGGCAAGTACTCAACATTTATACAATATCTCAACTAAAGCAGACATGAAATGAGGCAACCACACAGGTGTTTTTTTCATTCTGACCAAAATGTTCACTACGTGATACGACCAATTGCTTCCTCATCTCTGACTGAAGGTGAGGTAATCAGTATAATCACCCGATGAAGTATTTTGATTAAGTGAAAACCTTCATACTCATTTGGCACTTGTGTCGAGCACATGTATAGAGAATTGTGAAATGCAATTGTCATGACAGGGGCATAAAATATGTTTTATAAGCATAGGTCAATCCATTGTGATACGAACCTCGGAGATGGCCACCATGAGACAGAAGTAATATTTCTATTGTTGTTGTATTGTGCATTGTTCTATTAGTATTACACTATCTAAAATTACATAGATTATAGACAGCACATGTTGCTAAACTTTAATGTAGATGACCAGACTTAAAAAAATATACAATATTTCACCTAATTAAAAAAGATTTCATCTTGCTTTTTTGTTATTCCTCTGCAAAATACAGTGCAGATAACTCTACAATAAAATACTAAAATGAAAATTTAGTTTGTTTGACAAGGACACATTTTTGCATCAAGACAAAAACATATTACATCACAGCTTTCATAGCATCATATTTTCCTATACAATATTTTGTATATAAGTGGAGAGAGTTGAGTCTGTCCAGCAGAAAAAGTTAGACGGAGTTTACACAGTCTTTTGCACCGCAGACCGTGGTCGGGTGATCCCTGTTTTAAAGCTCTTTAGCCTAGCTCCTATCTGAAAAAAGCCATCACAGACGCCGGTAGAGAAATGCCGACATACATGACCAAGAGATTTATTTCTGTGGCATTGACGCAACACATGGGTCCACCGATAACTGCTGCGCTACAACATTAGCATCTCTGCAAAATGAAAACAGTAACTTAACTGCTCTAAACGCTACAACTTACCATGGCTACGGCTACGTCATGGCACTCTGCCCACACACACTGCGTCACTTTCTTAATAGAACCGCTAGCCTGGCTACAGGTGCACGTTCCACACCAAGTCAATCTCTAAAAGGGCCATTACCTTCACTGAACTTGTTGCAGATTTGTTTTTTCTACACCGCGGTTCAGTGGCAGAGGTTTTACACGCACAAAAAAGCTATTTTGTGAGATAATGTAACTGGGCTGTCTAACTTAAGAGCTAGAGTTTAACTAGCACTAACTGTGAGAAATGAGTGACACAATTTATGTTTTAGCAACTGAGAAATGCCTCACAAATATCTAAGTACTGTTCATCACTTGTCCCTTTTTACTAAATACATTCGTGTAGATATCTATTAATGACTTACCCTTCATTTCAAGGATTCCAAATAATTAGGTCGAAATTGAAGGGCATGCGATTTAAATGTCCCGCTTCTACCTTTTTTCTGCATCCGGTGGGCGTGGAGCATGCGCAATAGGTAACCTCTCAGAGTCGTTGGTTTGAAGGACCTCATTCTCATTGGATTAACATTAATGAAATTAATTTATCCGAATTTTCTTTTAGTCATTCCAACAAATATGAGCCAATCATTTAATGAATACAAACACAATAAACTAATTTAATACCAACATATCTCTAGTTTGCTAATCAAACACATGCCCTTGTTGATTTTTTTGGTGTATAATTATTGTAAGTGAAAGTGAGTGTTTTAAATACTTATCAGGTAATATTTTGCTCATTTGAAATGATAAAGACTGATACATTTGTGGAAATTTAAATTTGTGGATTTAATAGTGATATCATTATAGTTTGCTATATTAAAACATATGCTTCATCAGTGGTATATTGCCCTGAACACTTGAATGCTGTGTACAATTCTTCCAACTCTAAGACTGGTTGTGTTTCACACCTGCTCCATGAATACTTGTTAATTTCACAGGCACAGAAAGTTTTGATTTTATGATTGAGAGCAAAGCATTGCTGTGCACCACTCACATCACAGTTGCACCTCTAGCCTCTGAGAATAACAGTCAGTCAAAAGGGAATCTGGGGCAAAGAGGCCTGAAAGGGAGACATATAGCATAAAACGTAGATAGCCAAAGAAAGTGGAGATTCTGCCAAAAGCGATGAAGACAAGACGACAGGGCTCTGTGTGGGATTTCACTTTGGATTTTGGCCCTGCAGGGATATGAGGAAGCACAACTGACAGGACTTGCGTGGAGAAGTCGGCTCTATTCAATATAACTAAGTAAAGGATGCCCCAAGTCGTCACTGATGCACCAGCATAAATCCTCCAAGGTACAATATTGCCTTAGTAAAGTTAGCTTTACCTCTCTGGTTGTAGAGAGCTAAAACACAACGTAATGTACAAGATCTTGCTCCTTGTTTTCCACTGAACACATTCAGGATAATAGAAAGAATCTTCAGAGGTAGAATAGATACTGTAAATTCAGGTTTAAAGGATAACTATCTAACCACTGTGCTCCAAATGCAGAGCAGGGCAGACGTAGCAAATGTGAAAGCATTCCCTACAGCAATGTAAAAACAGCGAACAGACACCATGACAACTTTAGTTGAGATTTATTTCACATTTTTTGCTACATTCCTCTTAACTCAAATCTAGGGAGCGTAGGTGGGTCAGTCGTCTTAGAAATACTTTATATTCAACTTCATATCAATATGTGCTACAAGTAAAAGTGATCTTGGAGTGGGTAGTACAATAAGCTTTTAATCTGTTCAGTCATGTCTGAGGCAACAAATTTGCTTGAAAAAGATTCAATGTAAAAAACACAAACACATATACAATGAAAAACTTTACAGGTCATCACTCAGAGGAATATTATGATCCAATTAAATAATTCCCAAGGTAGCACATGGGGGTTAGTAGTTCATACTCCCCAATGAGGCAAATGGTGTGACATAATAATTTACTAAATTATTTTCTTTACTGCTTATAGAATGGTCTTTGATGTAAAATTTTTGATGATACTAATGTCAACTATATTTTATGGCATAATCCAATAAAATAACTTCCATTAAGGTAAAAAAAAACAAAAAAAAAACAACACTTCATTTGTATCACAATATTCAACATCATGTTAATTGTAAAAAAAAAAAAAAGAAAAAAAAAAAGATGCTTTGTTGAAACTAATTGTTTATGACAACTGAGACATTCTGTACTGTATGCAACACATTTGTGACCTTTTTACAGCGAGGGATAAAAACAGACGTAGCCAATTGGCCAGTGAGACAACAAAATCAAGTCACTGGTGACAAGCTATGCAACATACTACATAAGCGATAAAAGCCTTTTTAATTTATATGGGTATAATAGAAATCATATTCAACCTAATGTAGGCTCCAAGTTTTAAAACAAACTTTGTTTGGGGATCCAGCGTATATAAATCCTTTTTAAATTGGTTTATGGGGGCTAGACAATCACAAATGTCCTTGCAATCTCAAACTTATCAAATGTCTTGTATCTTCTTATGGCAAAAATCTCCTGTTGCACCTCTTTTTTATTCTCTAGATGGTTCTCAAGTTTAAGAAAACAAAACATCAACAAGGAAACGAAGAAAAACAGAGTCCACAGAGCTCTGCAGCATCGAGCGTTTGGCTGCCGCAGAAAAGTCTAGCACCTCCTACTGCTCAGGAGGATTCTAGTCCAGCTGCTCCTGCTTTATCCTGTTTGAATTGGGTCCTCGCTGACCTGTCCTCCTCAGTTCCCTCCTCAGGACGTACTCGCTGAATTGGGATGAGTCCACGCCTCCGCCGCAGGAGCCGGCAATCTCGAAGCCACGTTGTTGGAGACGCTCTAGAACCTAAAAAACAGATGGAACGTAAAGAAGGAGGGAGCTTTCAGTAGCAATACAGGACATCACTTATAGAAGGAAAAAGCATCATTAGCACCCATTATAAGCAGTCCGATACAGATAGCGCTTACTCATCTATCTTTGATGGTCAGTGTCAACCTTGTAATCCAGATGCCAGATAAATCATTTGTGGAGGTCTACAATTCATCATAAACTATGGTGCTAAAACATTAATGTAACCTCTAACCTTTTGTTCATTACTGCGAAACTGGAAAGCACAGAATAATCTGACACTCCTTCACTTATATGCTGCAGAGTTAGTGCTAAGTCTAGCATTGGAAACAGCTTTGGGAGTAAGCTGCAGCGACATACGGCCTGTGACGGGAATTTGGATGAGACTTCCACAAAACCAAGAGCCTCTCATTTTGCCTCATGCCTCATTTTCATTGTTTTCTGGTATATATGTGTGTTTTTCTGTGTGTGTGTGTGTGTGTGTGTGTGTGTGTGTGTGTGTGTGTGTGTGTGTGTGTGTAGCTGTTCCTGATCTCACAGCCTTGCAGACATCTACAGACGTGTCCGGGGGGGCTGTAGGATCACATTCCATCGAAGAGGCCCCAGGGAGCAGTGAGGCTTTCTCTCTGCCACTTGGCTCAGTGTGGGCTGCTCAGCAAAACCCCCTCTCCCCATTTCTCCCCCAGCCCCAGGCCCAAGCCTCCGCCAAAACTACAAAGGTCCCCCTACTGCTGGCAGCTCTCTATGCCCCCCTTCTTTCTCTCAAAACCCCCGCCCTGCCTCCATTAGCCGCAGATACAGCATCCACCGCCGGCGTGCTTTAATAACCAAACAGGATTATGGGCCCTGCCTGGGGACAACCTGCCAGGGAGCATGCTCACTCTCTTGCTCGCTCTCCACGACTCACACACTTCAGAGACGGGTTTGTTTGTGTGTGTTTTGGGAAGGAGATGGAGATTTGACTTCCTCAGATGGAGACACAGTCCAAATCATTGTGAAATCTTTTTAAATATGCCTCTCCTCCATCTTTTATTGATGCATATCTGAGGATTTTACCATCAATGAATTAGTGAAATATCAATATATAATTAGAGAAATACAATATTGCCAAATACATGCTGAATATAAAAGATGAATTTAACACATTTTTCTGAATATAGAAGCTTTGATTTTACAGTCCTGCTTTAAGTCTTACAAGTACGGTTTGGCCTAGAACCCAAAGGATAGAATAATATTAAATCCTCTCTATACAGTGTCAAGAGCACACTGGCCTTCAGTCCTTCAAAGGAACTTGGATAATGAAAGACTTCAAGTTATAGTTTCGCTCCTCTACAAATCACAACTTTCCCAACAACTTAAAAATGTTATGGAAAGACTAGTTTTCTAACTTCATTGCTGTACCACTATCCTGCAGAAGAACTGCTGGTATTCCTCCACTTATGCATCTGGATTCACGTGGATCTGTGTAACTCTGTCTTTGAACTATTTGGTAAGAAATCTTACTGAAAATGTGTCCCATTGATTTGTTTCTCGGATGTTCCCTAACAAAAATATATGGAGTTGCTTGGCTTGATTTTGATTTTAAATTGAGCATTGATCCAGCAACCCCCTCAGACACTCAGGGGCATCGTCTCATCTTATGTCTACTTATGTGTTTCACAGCATCCTGAATTGCCTACTTCCTCTTGCTGTCAGCCAGTTTCCCCCCACCCGAGTGTGCACATTCATGTGACTCTCCACCATGATTTAAGACGCCCAATATTCCTTCACTTGATGGGATGAAGTCAACAATGAGCCAATTTACTCTCCAATTTTAGCAGGTTGGCAAACGATGTCCGCTTAAGATTGAAAGTTTAAAACACCCAAAATGACATAAGGATTTACTTGTAACTGTTTTTCAATGAACACAGGAGGCAATATTGGGAAAGATGTGAGGACCGTATTATGAGTGTTGCAAAGGGATACATAAGAAATAACTACTGTAGCTGACTATTCACCGGCTCCAGAGCAAAAGTCAAAATCATTATTCCAGTCAGATCACAGAAAAGTAAAGATGGTGGTAGACTTGCGTAATGATGGCTTACTAAACTGATGCTTTGATGAACTCATCAAAGAACTTATTTTTCTGCAAGGCTGTTCTTGTGATTCGATTAGATTAAAAAAGATAAGATTTTGCAATCAGACATAAGTACAATTTGAAAAGTCTACAGTATAACAGCAGATGAAAAGAAGCTGAATGAACAGATCATCACCTCAGCTCCTTGGGCTTATAATTCAATGGAAAAAATACAGAAAAAAAAAACACTCCTCTATCCAAACTTTCAGTGTTTATACTTATTGAGGAATAAACCACCCAGTATAAATAACCATACACCCACAGCAGCCAAAATCTCCGATTACCTGGACAGAGTTGAGGTGGCAGTACCCATTGAGTGGGAAGCGGATGACGTGCGTGGAGTCATGGTTCCATCCGGCATTGACAGAGTTACACATGACATCACCAATCTCCGGAAACACGTCTTCGATCAGAGCCTTGTCGCCGCTGAGCGTGATCCTCTCGCCCAGGTCGGGCGCAACACGCACCACCAAGCACTCGCAGGGACGTGACACCCGGCCCAGCTCCTGGTCCTGGCGCCAGCGCTCCAGCTCCGCAAGCATGGGCTGCAGCTGGAAGTACCGCGCCTCCTCATACAGCAGACTGTAGTCCTGAAAGAGGGGAAAGAAATTGTATTAAATATGTTGCTTGATATTGTGGTTCTGTTTATGTTCATTTTTACTGCACCAGGTCAGCTAGTACCAAATCTCATCAGTACCGAATGTTTTTAAGGAGCAGGTTTGGGGCTTCTTGGTGGCTTAGAGGTTATCTCTACTCCATTTCCTGCCAGCTCTATACTGTCTCCTGTCTACTAACTCTAATAAGTCAAAAATACTCCGCGAACAAGCTGTATAAAATTTCAAAACTATGAACTATGATGATAATATGCAGGGCTTTGAGATAAACAGTGGAAACCCAATACTTTCCAACATAAATTAAGGTTGTATCAATTAATATTTAATCAGTATATAATGATGAATATTTAGAATGATTTTGTTGACAGAAAAAGACCAGAAACTCTTTCAAACGTTCCAACAATAACATATTTACATGTATTGTTAAAAGATACATCCCCTGGTTGTCAAGGTAGACTGCACTGAACTGGAGGCTGCTAGCTAAACGCAGCATGAAGTACATGTTGCTATGCCACAGAACAAAATAACCAAAAACAGACTCAACTTAATCAGTTTAAGGTTGTGATTTTCTTTCTAATGTGCATCCAAACCCAAAAAAAGACACAACTGAGAAGTTCGAAACCACCGTTCTACATGAACGAGCAATAAACCCAGGCCAAGACACTATTCAGCAAAAATTACAAAAGATACCGAGTGGAGGAGATGTGGTGCGACATGTAACACAGGGCTGCGTGGGGCAGAGGAGGAGATCCTTTACCCGCAGGACTGCAGAGCCTAAAATCGCACCACATTTAAGTTTTCTCATGCTCCTCTCACAAATCTACCCAATGTGAATGTGGCCTCAGCCTGAACTTGAGCCTGTCTTTTGTCTTTGCTTATTTTAGCTGACATACTTTCCACTGATTGAGTCACACTGCGGACAGTCCATCAGATAATGTGGTTATTTGTTTTCTCCCAGGGCAAGCAAAGTAATTACTGACTAAATGACACATAAGAGTAAAAAAGAAGAAATGCTAATGTGTCACATACAGTGAGACTCGCCATGGATGGAGAAGTGGCACGAGAACATACAGCCATGGCAAAATTTAGCACATGCAATGCGGTCATGGGCGCCACAGATTCAAGCTTATCGCTTCCCTTACATATCTCAAAAGAATCTTTGGCTGCTACTAGCTGGAGGGGAACAAACTGCATCCCATGATGAATAAATGCATCAGGGTTGAGCTTTGTTTGGAAGAGCCCTGATATTTTGTCTCCAGCATGGGAACCTTTTTTTCAGCGATTCAAGGAAGACCAGTGACCAAAGGCATCCAATGGCCTTAGCATTCATTGTGCGCGCTAAGTTGTAGGATTGCTGACTGGCTGATGGGAATTCACAGTTTCTAGGATGGACATCCACTCACTTTGAAGTCATCTGGGATGAGGAGCTTGGACGTCCTGAGGAAGTTGAGGATGTAGCGGAACATGTGTCCATCCCTGTCAATGAAGTAGTGCTGCTTCAGGCTGTCCAGGACTATAGGCTCTGTGCCATCAAAGAGACGGCCAATTCTACCCACAGAGGCGGGAGGGGTGGCAGGTTAGACAGAGAGGGAGGGGAGGGAGAGGGACAACATGTCAACATTAACAAAAGTTCATAGCATGATTCTATTTAAAACATCATCTCTACAGTGCTGCTCTGGAGATCATTACTGCACCTTATGTGGTGGGAGAGAAAGGATGTAAAAAAGAAAAAAAGAAAGAAAGAGAATCAAAAATGACACAGTGAAGCAAGAGCATGTGCAAAGGATTGTGACTCACTCAGTTTTCTCAAGCTCTGAAATGTTTTTCACACCTTAGCACAGACTTGCACAGATTACCAAGCTCGCATCAGCCGGAAAAGGAAGAAGGATAGAAAGAAAGACAGAAGGAAAAATAAAGACAGACAGAAAGAAAGGAAAAAATTATAAACAGAGGTGGTCTGGAGAGGTCAGGGCCAGCTGGTTGTTTGTTGCCCTAGGCAGGGTGCCAGTCACCCTCAGGCCCGGGCTCGGAGCGACAGTGCGGCCTCCCAGCCTCCAGATGGCCCCATGCCCTTTGGCCCTTTACTGCTGCTGTGACATCTGTCAGAATAACCAAGTTGCTTTTGTCTGAGCGCTGCATCCTGCACTTGAAAGCTCCTACAAATTGTTTACCACTCAAAATAACTGTAGGCTTCATACTTGACAAGGAGACATTTTGTGATAGTACCTTGATAAATCCTAAAGCGACTGATGAAGGAAGATATGTGGAGCAAATGTTTGATTAAAAAAGCTCAGCATTTGTACCATTTGTGAGTGCATCCATGGGATATTTTTGTGATTTGAAGAGATGTGACATTTGACTGTTTAATGTCACAGGATGACATTAAACATAAAACAGGATGGCATTACAACAGTGATGCTGACAAACACGTCTGACTCGAACAGAATGAACTCCCCACAACAACACAGAACCTTTTCACAATTTCATTTCCTGTTCCATGCAAAAACACTCAAACTGTCACTCATGGCCAAAAAAAAAAAAAAACCCCACAAACTTTATCTCCATAACACACTTAAAATACACAATCAAGGTAGAGCAGACTCACCGGGACTCTGGGAATTTTGTTAAGGTGGCCAGACTGCTGGTGTACATGTGTCCGCCCACATCGATGTGCACAGGGGCGTTGGACTTGGTGAGCTGTGCAGGTGTGGGGATGCCCTGGTTACTCAAGGGAGACACTGGTGACCGTGTGATCATGGGCCTGGACATGCTGGAGCGATTATCCTGTTTCAGACAAGGCAAGGGAGAAAACACAATGACACGTGGAGGTGAGATTGACAAGAAGATGCATCGGATTCTGTTTTCCTGCTGCAAATCAAAGATGAAAAAAAGACACTGTTACCACAACCGTGCAGGAGTTTATGAATAGGGTTTTTGAATATTAAGATTTAGAAATACATTTTTAAAAAATCAGACACAAAAATCAAAATATGTCTGCCGTGTAACACACTCCACAGTGTAGGAGTGCAAGGGAAGATTTTTCTGTGCAAGTTAGAGCAGCCTGACCTTGACCTGAATGTTGCCACAAAGCACATGCATCCACTCCTGTGGGCCATAATCTCCAAAACCAAATTAATTTGGAGCATCAATCTCACAGTCTTGGAAATGAGCAATAATGACTCTTGATTTGAATACTGTAATAGGATTTGGAGAAACTGTCTCCTGTTAACCTACAAACACCATTAGCAAGACAATTTCTTTTCAGCTCTCAGAAGAAAATGACTTTACCCCCCAAAAGTTTCAGAGCACTGAGTGAGGATGGGAGGGAAGAAAATAGTGTCTGGGAGATCGCATTTAATGAAGATAACTGGATTTGCTGGGGAAAAAAAAGAGATTAACAGTAAATGAAAGTAGGAAACAAGGCAACAAGAGGAGTGTGCGTGCGAGACATTGAAATATACGTGACAATTAAGTGCGCACTCCACATTTAAGGACAGCAGGAAGACAATCTATTCACACACTGCATTCAATAAAAGCTATTCACTTCGCTCCTCCAGCTGAAGTGACAGGTCGACCCCAGTGTTTCTGTGTTTTTTTTCTTTCTTTCTTTCTTTCTTTCTTTCTTTCTTTCTTTCTTTCTTTCTTTCCTTCTTATCTCCCTTTCAATATCGGACTTTACGCGTTTACCTGCGCCGGCATCACTGTGGTTGGAGAAGAAGTCACCGAATGGTCATTTTGCTTGAGAGACGCTGCGGGAACAGGCTCTCCTCTGACTGCGAACATCAGTGAGGGCTCCCTGCACTCCGCCGCTCGGATCGGGAGCCGTTTGAGGGAAGCGTGCACGGACTCATCCGCAGAACTGATTGGACGCGGTCGCTTTCTCGCTTTCTGATGCGTTAAGTCCATGATATCCGTTTCGTCCATTACCGCGCTGACTTTTTCCTTTTTTTTTTTTTTTTTTTTTTCTTTTTTTTTTTCTAAAGGTTAACAGATGTGACGCGGTTGGCTCTTCTTTCTTTCTTTTTTTTCTTCCTCCAACACACCTGCAAAAATGTGGAGAGGGGGCTTATAGCGAACACACCGGGGGAAGAGCGGCGCCGTGGCTGTCACACGGAGCAGCGTCTTTGCAATGGCTGGGAGAAGTCAAAGCCCCCGACAACATTAGCATTGTAGCGCCTGCGGCTTTTTTTGGGCTGTCGCTGTTTCAGTGGCAGGTATGTGTGTCGCATTTTCAGAATAAAACAAACGCTGCCTGATAAAATGTGATCGTCTTGTTTTGTCCGAGTCGGATCAACGCGCACATCTGGACCTTCCACAGCTGGCCTTTGCCCCCCACCCCCTTCTTTTTTTTTTTTTTTTTTTTTTTTTTTTTTTTGGGAGCAGTGTTTCTGTGCGCGGTCACACTCCTCCTGATGTTGCTGCCCCATTGTTCAGCAGCTCAAACCCTCCTTCAACACAACAGTCCCACAAAGTCACAAAGTTCAGTCAGTGACAAAACCAACAAGGTGGCTGTAACCCAATCCAGTACCAGGGCAAAAAATGCCCCTTATACCCCCCCCCCACACACACACACACACACACACACACACACACACACATATGATCATAAGCCACCTGACTGATCACCATCTTTCCATTCACACAAAAACATCACATCTAAAGTAGCACCTCACATCCCTCCAAAACCTCTGTCCCTCAAGAGAGGACAGACACTTCCTGATCAGTTCCTCATTGGCTTTATGCTTCACAAAGGTCAGAGTTGCTGTATAATAACAGATGACCACATCAGCACAGCAACACCACCGCCACCACCACCACCACCACCACACTAACCCTAATGACATCAGGGAGTGTAAAAAACAGACCACAACATGTCCAATTGCTGTTAAAAGTACTGCCACAGCACTCTCCTGGGCTGTTTTTCATAGAAAATGCAAGGAATCCACAATTTTTAATAACATTCAGATTAAAATTAATTAGTTCAACCACTGGCCTTAAAACATCCACATTCCCGCTTCTCATTGGCAGTGTGAGTTTCACACCTAGATACCCAATTAGCAATTAAGCTTGCCTTTGAGTGTAGGCCTCCAATGCGGTGTGTGATCCTGGTCTGATTTGCATGCCGCTTGTGCACGCGCTGATAAGCGCAGGCAGCAGCCATACATAGTTTTAAAATTCAACTCCAGAATCCCTCGCAGAAGGCAAAGGGGCCTGCAGGGCAAAAGAGAGAGAAATCACATGGCTGCTCTTCAAAAGGGGACCTGTGTAAGGCAGCCGGCAAAGTGCGTGGGATCACACTCAGAATGCAGGTAATTTGTTCCCTGACTAATTTGTGGAGATGGTGGTGTGTGTGTGTGTATGTGAGTGTGTGTGTGTGAGTGAGTGAGTGAGTGTGAGAGCGAGTGTGTGCCTGTGGAGAGTAAGTTCTGAAAACAGCTTGGTGGAATTGGATTTCCTCAAAGCCTTGTCATCGCAAAGGTGGATTGAGTGTAAAATCTGTAAGGCATTATGGAAAATTGCAGGGGAGAGAGAAGAGAGAGTGAAAGAGAACGGTTGGTTGGGTGGTTGGGTGGGTGGGAGGTGGTGGTGGTGGTGAGGTGGGGGGGGTATCGCAGGTTGTGGGATTGGGCTCTTATATCACAAAATCATTCGGAGTTGGTGGAAGTAAAGGCAACATGTGTTGTGGACCTTTTCTTGGAGTAATGTCTGCTGCCTTTTACACTTCCTACCTCAAGGACAGTTCAAAGGTCGCGGCATCATCAGAACCCATCAGTAAGCATGTGAATGTGGGACCGATCACTGATGCTCATCACATGTGCGACTGCAGATCCTCTGCACCAACTCTTTTTTTCCTACCTGTTGCCATTTTGAATTTGGCACAGAGCTACAAAACGTCTCCTGTGCGACTGTGTGTGTGCGTGGAACGTGTTCCCAAAGTTTCCAGTCTTTGTGAAACAACTCGAAATGTATGTGTTTACGGCTTTTGCTCCTTCACTCGTCTTGTGTAATCTTGTTGCACCACAGTATGCACAAACAAATCTAAAACAGACACAGTGCATCAAAGCATGGAGTACATGGGTTGCTCCAGTTACTACTGTTGTTTTCCACCAGTGACAGGCCTGTTATGCAAAAGGATAATTTTCTTCCTTTATATTTTAAGAAACAAACACTATAACTCTTGCTCAGTGCGCAGGCTATTACCCATTCATGCATTCAAAAAACCTGGGAAGCTAGTATCTGTCTGCCACTGCAATAATCAAAGGGCCTGTTGGGATCAGCATATACAACAAACTAGCTTTCAATTTTCCATCCCACAATGCAGCACTTCAGTGTTTCGACATATCGCACAAGACACAATTAGCATTTCAGATCAGAGCATTAACATTCAGTTTGAGGCAGGCAGACTGGTATTTACATAATCTGGATGGGTTGTCTCTGCTTTGGTGCCCACGGCCATTTCAAATGTCCACACACAGACAACTACAGACTTTGGGCTAACTTCAGTCACTGCAAAAAAAAAAAAAAAAAAAAAAAAAAAACAGGTAGAGAGACTGTCATAACAAAAAGGCGTGGGCAAATATTATAGGCTGGTGGTCTGGTCAGGTGTGTGTATCTTTGCATCTCAGAACTGGATGTTAGTTATTATAAGGTGACTAATCACAACTACAAAGCAATACTTTTCAATAGTTTGCTAATATAATTGTTTAAACTTCCAGTTAAACTCGTGTTCTCTCCTCTCCCTCTGTCACGACATGTTGACATGCAGTTAAGTCCTGAATTTTGACAATAATGGTGTTATTTTGCGTGTTTAAAAATGCATGGATTTCAGAGATACGTGTAAGGTTGTTTGTGGTTTGCATCGTGTCATACTCGCAGCTTAAAGCTGGCAGATTGCTCAGTAACAGCAGTCGCTCTGTCGCCTATTAAGTGAAAGGATGGAGAGGTTGCCTGGAAGAGGAGGAAAAAAAAAGTTACTGGTGTAAATAAACTATGCTGACCTGCTCCTTAAAGTGAAAATATAACATTGGGATGAAACACATTATATATTTGGAAAGTAAGTACATTTAAGTGAAATAATCATTTGCACTGTTTTTGAGAATCCATAGAATCAACAATGCTTCAGAACTTTGCCACTCTGTTAACAATGAATAAAAGGCAATGTGAACTTCATCAGTACTCCAGTAACCTATTTATCAAATACAAGCACATAATTATTCCCTGAATTTTACCACAAGTAGGGCTACTATGGCTCTTTGTGGAGTTGTTGTAGCAGTGACATCACAGATAAGGAAGTGTGATGAGCACTGTGTTGCTGCAGGCTGTTGGAGACGGTGGTGCATGTTCACTGGCACAGACTGAACTGTCCCAGGGCACAGGAGTGGCAGAGCCATAATATGAAATATAATAACAGCATTTCCGCCCAAGGAGTTCTAATACAGTCAAGCACCACTAACTTTAAAAGCTGATGGTGTATTCTGACAAATGTAATGTAGACTAACTGATTTGCCTTATAAATATTTGTCTTCTACCAAGATCAGTCTGTTTGTTAAATGTAATTTTAATGGGAAACAGATGCAGCAGCTACAGATGCTGTACATACAGTAAAGTGGTGTGGATTTGTCATTACAGCGCCATCAAGTGATCGGTCCTGACAAGCCCAACATCTCAGTCTCACTCTGTTTATTCATGCGTCCACTGAAACCGGTGAAACCGACCACAGGCTTTCCTCACAGGTGACCTGAAGTTGGAGGATTTTATTTGGTGATCTGACATGAAATAAACGTCATCCGAAATCTTATCCTCCCTGTAGTGCAGTGAGAAATGTTTTAAGTGACCAAATGCACAATGTATTTTTTTTTGTTTGTACATTTTTAAAAGTCTAAACTTTATGAAGAGAAGTAGGTGTTTATTTACGCAATGCACGGCCCCATAGGCGGAATAATAGGTCCAGATTATTACTTAGTAAACTATATTTGCCGATTCGCATCCGGACCTTGGAGTTGATTACGCACGGCGCGGTCAGAGAGCCAAGAGAGGGAAAAGAGAGGACACAATTCGCTCCTATTTGTGTCTTCGTTTACATAAATATGATTCTCTTAACACGACCACGGCTCCTATTAAAAGGCTGCTTCACAGATTCTGCATTGACGTGTGTAAAAGGTACATCCTGTCTTACAGAATAAGAAAAAAAAAGCCTGCGGCAAAATTACTCCACAATGGCGTCTTTCATTAGACGATCTGGGGCAGCCAGGAAGCAGAACTGTTTCATGACAAAACTGACTTCGAAAAAGGAAAAAAAAAAAAAATCATCGTGGAAACGACAAAAACACGGGTTTGAGTAAGTTATGAACAAGTTATACAGCAACAGCGACACGGAGACGGTGATGTTGTTCGGAGCTGAAACGCGCCAGGAGCGAATTCACACGGTGGATAAGTAAGAGTGTTTGCTCGACAAGATCGCAGTCTAATCCGCTGCTCGTTTAGACGAGATGTACCACAGCCTTGTATATTGTAGTCACGCGCATACATTTGTACAGTTACTAAGGAACAATAGCCAGGAAGTGGTTAAATATTTTTTAAGAACTGTACCGCTCGAATCGCTTGGCACATGCGTAAAAGCTGCTGCGCCTCAATGTCCCAGTCCATCCAGCCTCGGAAATAATAGCAAACCAAATAAATCTCCGCTTACCTGATACATAGAGCGGCACAAAAGTATCTTTTTGTGCACCTTTTCCCTCCGATTTGGCCCACGATCTGCTTCTCTTCCTACACCAGTGAGAAATGCAATAGCTTGGCTAAGGTAGACAGAACAAAATACAGAGAATACTTGCTCCAGGGCTCCGAAACCCCTCAAGGCAAAGATCAGGATACAATTAGCTCATGTCTCTGCCCCAGTCTAAACCAATCTGCAGAATAAAACTGCGAGCAAAGGGATCACAGCAGCAGAGCCTCAGTCTTTGTTGAGTTTATGTTTTTATAAAATCAAATAAAGAAATCTTTTTTTTTTCTGCATTTACAACACCCTCACTCCTCCTGCCTCCAACTTGCCTATTGCCTCCCTCTCGCAGAGAAGCTGATTTTAATCGTTATGATTAGTTTTGATGTAACGTTCCCCGGGGCGATTTCTACAAATGGATGGAGTGTTTCTTTGCCAGGGAGGAAAAGCAGCAGATGATGATAATTATATAGATTGTTGGTGGAGCTTTTTTTTTTCCCCCCCTTCTACCTCTCAAACATCTAACCTATCTAAGTCTGTTTCTTTAACACATGTCATACACTCTGCATGTGCATTAGGCAACTTGTTGATGAGCCTGGAATCAACTTATTAAATTAATGGAATGTGGTTAATGAAATTCTCACTCTGTAGTCTCTCCTTTGTAATCTTTTCAGTCTCTTTTCCTCCCTTTGGACAACCTCCAAATGACGTAGTTGTATAAATAAGCACTTGCAGCTTGCCTTGCCCCAATCAAGTCTGAATCAGTGCCTGAGGGTGATGTCGAGCTCATTTCAAATGTTCAACCATGCATGATTTCAGGAAGATTGAGGCACTTCTGAGGCTTTTAGAATTACTTGGGGGATGCAGACAGTAGAGGAATGACTTGTTTAAAGACATTCCTGTTGTAAAATCCCTTCATGTGAACATGCATAATTATTCTGTCTGAGTCCAGAGTGCTATTCTGTGCCCAAACATTGAATTGACATAGTTATTTCTTGACATTCTCACCAGTTATCCCCACGCCATGTACAACAGAATAAGGCTGAAATATCCACTCTCGCGCCCCCTACTGTTCAGAAGACCTACTTCTTTTTTCTTTTTTTTTTAACAGCAGCTATGAAAGCAAATCAGTATAGGCATGTTATTGTAACATAACCCATCATAGGAACAAATAAAACATCCATTTGAAAAAAATATTTACAAACAGGCTGAGGATTGAAATGTTCACCCAGGGAGGAAACTGAATCCAAATTTGTTTTGAAGCAACAGTGGAATAAGAAATCCACGTCGAGGGACGAGTGACTGAGGGATGTGAGAGCGTACAAACAAAAGCATTTTTCCACTTCTTCTCATCAAAGGAGTTCCCTTCTCACAGCATCTTTGTGTGGATGATAAACAGAGTTGTTCTTGAGGAAGAGCCAGCACATCCTCGATCCCCATCCAATCCAGGGATCATTAAACTTTCCACTTTTTGACCATGTATGTCCCACAGGAAAACAAACACAGGATTAAAGTGTCACCATGAAGTTATTTGCCCCAGAGGTTATACTGGCCGGCACACACAAATACACTAAGCCTTGGCTACCAAGGATACACTCACACACACACACTCACACACACATTTTTAATGCCATTAATCTGACAAACTAGTGAGTGGAGAACACCGCGGGCCTTAAAATCCCATACGTTATCCATTTTCCACACAAATGGAGCCCATTCCTAATGGGATCCTCTCACTTTAGTATTTCAAATATGCATCAGATGTTGTTGAACCTAAACAGAGTTCCTTGAATGCATGTGGTGCTTGGTGCCAAAAAAAACCCTAAAAAAAAAGAAAAAAAAAAGTCATTGTTCTAATGCTGCTGTGGAGGTTTAGTATTTTCCTTGGATCTAACTGCTACAGCAGCAACAGCAGGCAGGCGCTGGCTGGCTGGCTGCGCCATATTTCGGTGGACAAATTATCCAGATTGGTTGCAGATGTGCGTTTGCCCCAAACAGAAACTGCGTAGCCTGAATGACATCATTGGGTTATAAATGCATGCACAGGAGAAAGGGGAGAGGAACCCTGGAAAACTTCTTTGGCTTGAGGGAATGTTGTGAAACAGACTGCAGCAGAAAAAAAATATATATACATATATATGAGGAGTAATCATTAGTTTGGTTATCAGTCCTTTCTGTCACAACTGAAACACTGAAAGCATGAAGTTTTGAAGGAATGAATGAATGAAAAGTCAAATTCATAAACCGTCAAACACACCTTTTCTCCAGTCAGTACGCTCAGCACTTTTCCAGCTGCCGCCTAAATTTGAACTGGTATGGCTAGCGGCTTATGATGACTCATGTTGGCGAACTTTAAATACATATCGGTGTAACGGACGTCACGGAATCAGTTATGTCTCTTTTTTAATTTCTGCTATTGTTACACTGGGTTGAAGCATTTGCTATTAGATAACCTATTTGTGGCCCAAAGCAGCTGCTGTTTATCAAAAGTTACATCATTTCACTTCAAAGCTGGACTTTGACCCTATTTTTACACTGAAAGGAAGGCTCTGTATTATCATTACTAATTTAACAGTGATACAGTCTAGACTTTTTGGGATCGGAATGTGTATTTTATCATCAAGTAATAAAGATACCGCTCTTCTCAAAACACCTTTATAACCGTGTTCAGTGCCATTTTTACTGGCTAAACCACCGCACCTACTGAATGACATTGGGTTACCCGGTCCTGCCGAGCTAGTATGGACTGAGAGAGATGTTGGTTTAGCCTCAGACCATATTAATAACTGCTGCTATACTCGCCACACCCGTCTAATGGCCTGTGGTTATGTAAGGGAGTGGGATGGATGAGGGAAAAGTGCTGAAGCTGCTCCAGAGCACTGACTCAATCTGCCCTGCAGGGTTGCACAGTTTTAGGCCAGAACTGTTCATCAAATATTATCTTTTGCACAACAAAAATTTTTGCTTTGGAGAAGTTCTCTGCCGCTACAGTGAAGAACAAGTCACACCATCAGGTACGGCCCTGGAAGGTTAAACATTAACAATGGTAATTTAATGACACGGGAGCTCTCTTGTTCGGTTAGCAATAGCAAACAGGAAAAACCGACAAGCCTGCATATTCTGTTGTTACTCATACCCTTTTCCAGAAACTTCCAATATGCAATTTTGAAGTTTGCATATTGGAAGTTTCTGCCACGCTGCTACAATGGAGTTATTCCAATTTACTACACTTTACTCTGGAACGCACCACAGAGTCTATTCTCCTCATGGAAAGGTTTTCAGTTTGCGATTTGACAAACGTGATCGCAAAAATCAAGATTTCATATTGACAAATCACTTTTTTCCTGTAACTCAGAAAAGATGAGGATCCCTGTTGTGTGGTATCACTTGCAACCCCGCTCGTTGGTTTCCCTTTCAGCCCCAAATGCACCCATCCCACCCACAGTGGACAGAGGAGTGACACTACTGAGAGGGGAAGAGAGACAAGAGGAGGGGGCTGCTTGGGTAATGCTGGGAGGCTCTAATAAAATGTAATCCTATTATATGGTTCCCACTAGAGGGCAACAATAATAAAGGTTTCCCTAATAACACGAGCAGACCAAACCCAAATGGAAAACAGCTCCTCCGGTCAAGTCCCACACTTGCACATATATCCTCTCATTAACCCAATTGCTGTTGGGCCACATTACACCGACAGGCCTTCGAGATTTAGCCGTGATGGCGAGGCAAGAGTTAAGTCAAACAAATGTGTTTCATCAAACTGCAGTTTGGGCTGCTCTGCATAAAGGAATTGAGGGGAGGAGGAGGAGTGAGGGAATGTGTGCGGGTGGGAAGTTGGAAGCAGAGCCCCGAGGAAACCAATCAGAACTTCTCCACCCTCCCTTCCTGTGTCAAAGCCACCGGGGTCTCAGGTGTGTGTTACATGAGCTAATACCTCCCAAACTTGATTGTTTGTGTTAGAGTAATCAGAGTTTTGTAAATTACCATTTTGGAAATGATAGTCCTATCATTGGTAAACAAAATCACAATATAGTAGAGGAACACCACAAACTAGAAATCACACGATAAGACTTGATAGCTTAGTAAACCTCCAAAATGATTATGAACTTTAATACTTCCTCGTGGGCCAAATGAAATGAAATATTTCTTAGTTGTAAAGTTACAAAAAGCTGGAATTTCATCAGATCAGCTTCTTTACAAACAAACTCTTTTGCACAGAAACAGTGGAAGTGACTTTCTCTGACTAATATTAGCGAGAAATGGCAATCTCTCTGCTGGCAAAAGACGTAAACACAAACCCTCATATTTATATGATTTGATAATGTAATGAATGAGTTATTCCGTTTCTTAGCTTTCTCACATAAACGCAGTAAAATATTTATCATAAGTGACAAGGTGAGTGAGAATATCAATCATATGCTCAAGACAGCTTGAGTTATTAAGTGAGCCAATGTAACAGTATTACAGAACCCAGAATAATAAAGTTATTTATCTCTCTCTCTCTCTCTGTGTGTGCATGTGTGTATGTGTGTATGTGTGCGTACATGGGGGTTGTGTGTGTATGTGTGCGTGTCTGTGTTTCTGACAGCATCAGACACACACAGAGTGAGAGAGAGAGGGAGAGAGAGAGTGTCGCATGCCTTCCTGTTCCTGTACCACCCTCCAACCCCAGAGCCGCAGACTCAAGGCAGTTTCCAGAATCAAACAATTTCACGCAGCTACTGGAGGAGGAAATGAACTGAGCCCAGAGCAATAATAAAATTATACAAATGTTATTACAGACTCGCCTGCTACTGTCCTACTTTAATTCAAATTTGGGCACTCCAGGCGGTGCTGGTGGCAGAGACCTTCCTGAATAAATCAACATTAGCTTACGTCTAAATTATTAAGGAAGTGGGAGACTTTCTTGTTTATAGTATGAATTATTAAACAAGTGTTTAACGCTGTTTTTCTTCATGAATCCCCAAATATTAATTGCTAATGATCTTTAAGGTGTGTGTTTTATCTTTTGCCCCTTCCGTTGCATGCTGGGAATTGAGAATCTGAATTTTCAAGTCGCAAGAAATCTGTCTGTTCTCATTTAGATAAGAATAAGATGCACTTTGAGATATACTTCGCTGGCATCTGTATGATGTGCAAATGAAGCTCTGGCTATAACAATATTCATACATCGTATAGCCATTGTTGGTGTTTGCAATGTGTCTGAATGTAAATGATTGAATTATGATGAGACAGCCACTGTGTAGGCTGCCCAAACATTATCAGGTTTCTGCCTAACATCTTTCTGATAAGCCTTTCAAAGACGTTAACAGACAAGCTGCTGAAAAAAGGTGTCGGTCTATTATTGTCCGTCACTTTTTATTTGTTTTTTTGCAAATTGAGGCGTCTGCCGCTATCTTTTGGAAGTTTTTCAACACACAGAGACGCCATTTTTCGAATGAAATCTCAGGATTGGATTGAAACCTGCCAGCGTCAGCTCATATAGTAGTTTGAAGATGTATCACAAGTGCACAGGAGCCACATGTAATAAATACTTTTTAACATTTGGCCCCCTGTCACCAATATGAAATTCATGACAAAGCCAAATGTCCAATCCAGTGGAGACTGCTATCCTCACCTGTCTTCCTCTGTTTAATCTGAAGATGAGCAAGAGCCAGTAAATCAAATCTGAGAGAGACCTCTTTCCCATCCACTGTCCCAAGAGGAAACAGTCATTGCATGAAATTTATGTACTCATTTATTTGGGCTATAAAGATGATTAAGGGGAGCTGAGAGGGTGCTGGTCTCGAGCCACTGAAGCCTTAAGGGACACAGGGCAGCATGCCTGCAGGTAAAGGATCAGTGCTGTCCATTTTCAACTCCAGTAGGCCTTGAAGAACAGCATTTGTTAGCATCAAAACAATCTCGCAGTACTAGTGTTCAGGAGTTTAGTATGGGGAATGCAATTACATTTAGGCAGCCTGAGTGAAAATAAGCATTTCTGATACTCTAACAAAATTCTAAAAATTGCTGAGAATACAAAAGGTTGATGAAAAAGTACTTTAGTATTAACTTTCCTGGGCTCCCACATGAGTACTGGGACCCTGTTACAGAGCTATGCAACACTTAATCCTCCTGTGTAGCTCTGAATTAATGGCCTGGACCAATTTCAAATGAAATGTGGCTCAGACTTATGAATAAAACTGACTCTTGTCTGCCTCTGTCTGCAGCGTAACCTGCACATCCAAGGCTCGTGGCTGCCCTCCCCTGGAGAAATACAAATGGGAGCATTATTTGCACAGTATGCAGTTCACACTCTAGCCAGTAGGTGATGCTGTTATAACACAAGAAAAGTGCACTGTGTTTGGGAAGAAGTTTAGATGGGTGGGGGGTCCTTCTATGTATCAGTGAAAACAATTTTCATTTAGTAACTGAATTACACTGACATTCTAACCTCGCAAAAGCAATATGGCTGCACCTTGCACGCAACTTGAGTTGATGCAGCAGTATCAGTGGGGTCGATCATTTCCTCCACATTGAATTGCACCTGTTCCTTTAGCAAAGGAAATAAAGTGTGGCCATTACAGATCGCCTCTATTTCGTGTCACGAAATGGTATCATTTCCTGTGCTCTCTGCTGATGGAGAGAGATTACCGGAGACTCAACTCAAAAGGGACACACATTATGGGCATTTATCTGGCCATAGGGAGACATAATCTAAAGGTAGATGAGTCAATCCATCACTGATCTGAACCTTCTCTCCCCCCACAATGCTCCCAGCTCCTAGAACCAGAAACAAATGACTCAAAGTGAAAAGCGTCGTAGCTATGGTCACTAGATTTCTTAGATAAATATGTGAAAGTTGCAGTGGATTTGTGCTGCTCTTCTGTTTGCACATTTTCAAACCTGTTAATAGGCCAAAGAGAGGTCTTTCATGACATAGAAATTAGAAGAAAAAATAAATAAGTCTGAAACTTCCATTTTGCGAGCATAACTGAGAGATATTTGAGCACAAAATTACAAAGACAGATCAGCTAAATATCTTATCAATAAATTAAATACTTGAGTATGAAATACAGCAAATCATACAGAGATAATAAATGTGTTACAAGAACCAAAACTAGATCTACAAAATAAAAAGAGCTAAGTATCACCATTTTATGAAAATAGAAAAAAAATTAATGAAATCATTATATAGTAATATAAATGATGAACATGAAAAATTAGAGATAAACCTTCACAGAAACGATGTCGCCATAAAGATGAACTGCTTGTTTCCCTGACTAAATGCACTGAAAATAGAGAGCACCGTATTATAACCCCGATAATAATGCTTGTCAGAGCTGTCGTACGTTGCCTGGGACCTGTAATGTGCTTAATGATCACAAGGAAAATCTCTCCTGTTATTACATATACAGTACATGGACCAAATGTGACACTAATCCAAAAATAACAAGGCTGCACTTTCTTCTTCGCTTCTCCAGTTCAGCATGATGACCCAACCTAATTGTTTGACCCTAAACATTTTTCTTTAACACAATGTATTGCGGGCTGTCATTCTGCAGTGTCCAGTGCGCGCCGCATGCCAACACTGCTACACTCAGGGGCCTCGGGAGAAGCATTGAACAGGCTGTAGGTGTTTGTGGGATTAAGCCATAATACCATACTATATTAGCTTTTATGACAATAAGAGTGATTCAGCCCTGCTGTAAAGTCTCATGGACAGAAATCATTTTCTGCTATGAGGACAACGTCTTTGGAGGTGTGGGTGGGGCTAGGCTCAAGATAGATGCTCCAAAGTTAGATTTTCTATCTGGTCTACAGATTAGTCTCCATTTCCAGTGCACGTGATAGTCATACAGAGGACAACACTTCTGCCGTCGAGTCCTGGAAAGGATCTTTTTTCTCAGCTTTCTCCAGGTCTATGGTGTGGACGGAGCCCGGCTTGATGCCGATGTCCTCTGACTCCACCTCCCTGTATTTCCCCGATGGGTCCTTCTGGAAGACCAGTTTCAGTTTCTTCTTCATCTCAGGGTCAGGGCAGTACAGGTACTCATACAGGCCAGCAGCCAATATGCCCCCCAGGATGGGTCCCACCCAGTACACCTAGCATAAACAGAAACAGAAACACCTTACATAGGCAGTTAGCTAATCAATGCTCCTGGGGAGATGTTTTTTTTCTTCCTTTTTTTTTTTTTTTCATTGCTGTCAGCACAATGTAGCAGCTGACATCGCTATCAAAACTGTCAAACTGTCCTGCTCTGCTGGGCTGCAGATTGGGAAAAAGAAGGTCAACCTTTATCAGAAGCAGGTAGCTCTGTGTCTGCGGTATCAAGCATATGCAACTAAGAGAAGACACTTCTGAATATGACAGCAGCCACAGTGACAGTGACAGTGACAGTACACACACACACACACACACACACACACACACACACACACACACACAAGCACACACACACACACACACTTTGACACCATGCTGTACACGTAGCTCAGTGGAAATAATTGCCTGGATAAATAAATTCAGAGCTAATGCTATTTTACACCTTGTTCAGTGACATCTCATTGTGTAGCTGGAGGTGTAGAGCTGTAAATCTGCCATTCTGTGGCCCCTTTTTTGGTCGATGAAGTTGTAAACTCAAGGGGTTATGTGTAAGGTTTTCAGTAAGCATTCAAACCCTTCTGGTTCTCGCTTTGCATCTACTGATGTAAGTGAAAGACTGCTCTTTGATTTTGTCTTTAGGTCACGCCTATTTTTACTGGTGCTGAAACTGTGACCTTATTAGGTTTCAACATGCCAATCTGGCCTAATGTCATAAGTGGTTGCCCTCTTCAGGACAGTAAAATGAGATGATTATCAAGCTACTGCAAATTATTTCAGAGTATTTTGACATGACACCATGACAATTTAAACACTTTAAAGAGAAAGATGATTTATTGTGTGCAAAAACCTTTAAAACACTGTTGTTGTAAGTGGCACATGATCACTAACTAGAGTCTGTGTAATGTTCTAGCCATCTACTGCAAGAAAGATTATCCTTTGAGGAAAAAATCTCTTACCCAGTGGTTCTCGAAGTTAAGTGTGACCATTGCAGGACCAAAGGAACGAGCAGGGTTCATGCTGGCTCCTGTATAAGGAATCTAGAAGACACATAACAGCATTGCTTTTAGTCTCAAAGATGAAACAGCATAGTTTTGTGTAACATTGAATCAGGTATAACCCTTTTTTTTTTTTCAACTGACAGAATGTGTCCCTTCTACTGAAGAATAGATCTTGTACACAAGTTGAAATATATGCATCTGCTGAACAGGGCGAGGGAGAAATGAGTTGAGCAGTGCGAGAGATAACATCTATTTCCCTGTGCATTCATTTGCTCTGCAGGGTTCAGGGAGCCCCTAGAGATTGGTTGCCATGCGATGGCAGCCTCCAATAAAGATGTGCACGTGGGTGTGAATCAGTAAGAAGTGTCTAACATCACACATTGAAGGATAGATACTTTTGATACACCTGCTTTTTTTTTTCTTAAGAAGCATCACTGCTCCAGATTTCAGTACTTGCACTTGGTACTAGTCTTGTTTTACAATTCTTTAATGTGGTGTGTTGAATTTGATATGAGATGCATCTTTAAATTGGTGCTTCACTTGCTGGGGTTTGGGAGCACAAGAGGAGTCAGCTGATATGAAGATGGGGATGCAGAAGATTGCTTAGGTTGCTGCATTATATTTAGACTTTTTATATAACCACTGGTATACACGTTTACTGTAAATAAAGCTGTTTCTATGATGGAGTCAAGAGAAGTTTGGAACATAACAACATGGTAACGGGCCAAAATAATTGAAGACTCCCTGCTATAAATATTCTCCTATCTCTTATGTAAATAAATGGAAGGTACTTACCGCAAATAGGTGACCAATTGCAACAGCAAAGCCAATAGCCAAGCCCGCGGAGCCACCTAGGTCTGTACGTTTGGGATCACAGGTGGCGAAGACGGTGAAGACCAGTTCGAACGTGATAAGGAGCTCCACGAGAAGGCCATGTCCGACTGAGATGTTGGAGTTCACCTTGGAAACAGAAGATTTACCTTATGAACTGTGAGGAAAGCAATCATACACAATAACTGCAAAACTGATATGGTCAGATTCTTACTGTGGTAACACCGAGGGACCCTCTAACAGCAGCAGGTGTTACTAGGTAGAGAATCCCAGCTCCTGTAATAGCTCCCAGGCACTGAGCCACCACATAGAACAACCCCTTTGCCAGGCTCAGCTTTCTAGTCACAACCATAGCCGCGGTGACAGCTGGGTTAATGTGTCCACCGCTGATGTGGCCAAAACATTGCACCATTGTGGCGATGCTGAGGCCGAAGCACAGCGAGATAAGGACTAGGTCAGCTGGGGGAGGCTTCTCTTCCCCTGCAGCCCAGTTGATGGTGGAGCCCAGACTGAGAAGGACAAAGATGAGAGTGGCCAGGTACTCTCCAGATACAGCCCTCCAGAAGTCCTTGGTCCAGATCCCTTTAAATGCCACCATTATGCTCTGACAGTTACACCAGGACAGGATCCTCCTGGCAAAAAGAATAATGAGCAAAATGATTAGCCTACTTACGTATTCCTGCTGTGTGCATGTGGCTGAAAAAGTACTGAACCCTATCAGGATGGCTGCCTCTGGGCACAACATTTATAACTCCACTAGGGATTTAAGCCAGTGACTTTCCATTACAAAATGCCATACAGAGCATTCTTTAAACATTGTGTATAGGGGCAAATTATCACACCTAAAGTCAAAGCATACAATGTTTAATTGCTGTCACTCATTGAACTTTAACAAGGAAAAATGTGTCTCTTTTGACTATTAATGTTGAAGAGAACATGATTTACATAAATTAAAACATTTGTAAGTCACTGTGCATTTAGAAAAAAATTGAAAATTAAAATGGAATATTTTTGAATAGTGTGCAGCAAACCTCCAAGTCAACAAAGTTGCAGTGATAACTTCAGTCATCTCCTTAAAGGGCTAAAACTTACCAAAAGCAATAACATGCTCTCCCTCTCTCTGTCCCCGCTGTGTGTGATGTGTTTTCATTCATAAGTCCTGGTGAGTTATTCAACCAGCAGAGACATCTCTCCCTTCATCACATCTAATATCTGAGGTGGCTGTGACCTGCAGTACTTACAGAAGAGCAGCAGGCTGTGTGAGCGCAGGAGTGGAGCAGAGAGCAGGTCTGTCAGAAGAACATGATCCACACATTGTGCCTCAGGATTGCATCCAGCAACTTTATTACGTTACTAAGCGGGCATCACCTCACGGGAATTAAGCAGCCTGCTCAGGGGGGGAGGAGTCATGAGGCTTGCTTGCTGAGCAAACAGTAGCACTGTGGCACACAGTGCAACCGCACAGTGACTCAGGCAGCCTCAGCATCTTAGTCATGTCAGAGATTTGAAAACATACTGGAGTAAGCACAATATTCACAAAACCACTGACATCTGAGACGGCAGAACTGCACAATAAATGACGATTCTATTTTAAAATTTATTTCTCCAAACAACAATGTACAAACATTATAGCAATTGTTATTGTCACATCATAGAGGATGCACCATAGTATATGTTAAAAAATCTGTAGTGAATTGTGCATTAAATCAAGTGTGTAAGTAAAATGTTTCCATATAATGGTCATTTGTACTTCTACTCCACTACATTTATTTGACAGCTACAGTTACTTTACGAATAAAAGTTTCACACAACACATATCGTTGCCATTCATTCTTACAGTATTGAAAAGTTGCTCCAGCTGCAACATCAGGTTGCTACTCGATGTTAATCTACCTACAATAATAATTCAGTAATGTAATATATGAAAACATAAACCTTTGAAAGGGACTGTGCTGCATGACAAGTACTTTTACTTTTGTTGCTGAATGAATTGTGGTGTTGCTATTTTCACTTAAGTATAGGATGTTCTTCCTCTATATACTCTAATTGTCTCTCTCTCTGTCTCTCTGTCTCTCTCTCTCTCTCTCTCTCTCTCTCTCTCACATATACATGCTAGGTCCTTGTTAAGGGAAAAAATATTATTTTTTTTTATTCCTGCCTCTTATTCTCTGGGTTGTTCTGTCCTTTTGACTGAAGTCACCTTGTTGTTGAAGACGGCTAAGACTCTTGTCACTGTGTAACAGGTAGGATCTGAGGATTAACCTCAACAAAGGCCTGGTTTAGCAATTCATATAGAGCCGTCCATGGTATCAGATTTAGAAGCTGCTTAACAGCCCTGAAAACCATAAACCATAAACCTTATGTTTGCTTCTGTGTGAAGAAAGAGGCAAATAAAATTCCACTTTTTTTAAAATTTTTTTTATCTAGATCAAGTACGTAAGGGTTTACACATTAGCAAACACACATTGCTTTTTCCTCATCATTTGTTCCATGATAAGATTCCAGAGATGTTATCGTTATGGCGATCAAATTTACAGTATCCATGTAGCATGAACACAGAGATTAATGTAAGAAAAGATCCTCCTCTGTTTTACCGACATGTTTTCATCAATGACATTCTGTGACCTCTGTGTGAAAAGAATTTGCATTTCGTTAATGAAGTAAGTAAATACATAAATATAATGAAAACATCATAATGTTGTATATTAAGAATGTTTTGAAGCATTTTACAGTAATTACTCAAATTACTTAACTACTTAATAATTTAAATTATGCACACTCAGGGTGGATTATTACAAGAAGGAGCTCAAACTACCGCAGTAAAAAGAAAGTACAGTGCTCTTATTTTTTTTATTTATTCGGTTCAAGTGCCATATTGATATTGATCTTCAGGAAATAGGGATTGCAAAGAGCTGAAGTGCTATATACGCTTTACTGTAATCAAGGCTCAATGTTTTCATTGGTCTGCAGTGAGCATTTCAGGCCAAGCTTCTCACAAAATCCTTACTGTACCTCCTTCTTGTGTCTAACATAAAATAAATAAATAAAAAAAACATGTCTGCAGCTCCTTCAGAAAGAAAAGTCAAAAGAGTGAGAACTGCCAAACTTGAACTATTTCGGGTGTAAGCACATTTTAAAAATACTTGTGTGTCTATTTCACACATGTAACTGGAACACAACTTTTGCTCTAAACCATTCTGCAAAGGTCAGTTCACTTATAGTAGCCTGGTGCTGTTTCACCAGGGAATCTGAAAACCAAACTCCAGTTGCACTTTGACTCTTACTGTTGCATGAAGGAAACTGGACAATTGTCTCTAAGTCTACAGATGCTAATGCTTCATTTCTACTAGATGCAGTCTTGAGTTGGATTGCATGCTAACCTCAGTGGAAGTTCAGAAATCAACTCACCCTTACAGCATCACGCATGAACGCATATCTTCCAGAAATTGTGCATTTGTGTCATTCCCGCTTTATCAGACACAGTAAAACAGCAATCTTCCCCTTTGAATCAAAGATATTCTTAAATCAATGAGAATTATGCCCCTGTGCCTCCAGGAGTCTGGCATTTCTTTCATTCTGACACTATGAATTGAACAGTGTTTGTAAGAACAGACGAGTCAATGAATTACATGCAGTATACCTAAAATCACATTCGGCTTCTACACATCATTTTAATGTTATTCACTTTCTGGCTACGATCCTGCTTTCATTTTATTTGATCGTAGATATTTGTCACTTGTTTTCGCAAACTGTTTTAACAACAAATAAGCGGCACAGACAATATTTTGACTTATTTTGAGAAATAAAAGCGATGGTAACAGAGTTTCTTCATATCAGCGATATATATAAAAACACATATTCTCTGAATGATAACTGCAGGGTCAGAATATAGTCATTACATTTTGGCAAAGGGTTCTTTCTTTCTTTCTTTCTTTCTTTCTTTCTTTCTTTCTTTCTTTCTTTCACAGACATACACTTTCAATTTCATCATACTTATACTCTTTCTGCACATGCCCACCCATGTGATATTTTGTAGCTTTTAGAAAAGTTTGAATGATGGCAGGTGCCACAGGAGGCTGATCTTCTCCTGTTTAATAACTGCAGACATAATAAAACTGGTTATCTGGCAGAAAGCCCCACAAACTAAAAATAGTGCCAAACATCGCACACAGCTCCAGCTTTCTCAAATATATATATATAATTATGTCTGAGATGGAGCGCTGGATTCAGTCTTGCAGATGCCAGAGCCCTTGTTACTGATCACTTGTGGTGCAAACAGGATATTTTAAATAAATGCAATAACTTTAACATTTAAATCATGAATCATGAACTGAATTTTCACTCAGGAAGAAAAAAAAAACATAATGTTAGGATCTGTCTTTGTCTCATTTGATGCTTGTGGGACAAAATACATGCTGTACACTGATTCACAAACACTGTACATGTAACTTATGGCAATTTTGTGTGACCAGACTTAATGATGCATTCAATGACCATGTAAGTGACTTTATTCTGAAAGGACATTCCCTGGAGTTTTCATTGGTTAATATTTGTTTTAAAGATCCTTCATGCTCCCTTAGGCCAACACAATAGTTATGCTCCCCATCAAGCTACAGGAAGGTCAAGAGGAAATTGAAGGTGATTGTGAGATAACATGAGGGCCCTTGTAACATGAAAACCAAAGAAAACAAAAAGAAAAAAAAAAACCCCACACATTTTTTTTCATCAACATTACATTATTAGTGCCAAACATCTAACACAGCTCCAGCTTTCTCAAATATATGCCTGCGATGAAGCGCTTTAATCTTGCAGATGCCACCGACCTTGTTACCGATCACATTTTAAATAAAGAAAATAATTGAAATCATAAATTAAATAATAAATAATAACCTAAAATTTCATTTAAGAAGAAAAAAAAATATTGGCTCCTGTTAAGCTCTGTCTTTGTCTCATTTGTACATTAGATGCTTGTGGGACACAAAAAAAACAAAACATCTAAATGTTAACATTCAATGACCCTGACTCCACAATGATTGACCAAACTTAATGATGCATTCAATGTAAGTGACTTTATTCTGAAATAAAGTCAACACAGTAGTTATGCTCTCCATCAAGCAACAGGAAGGTCAAGAGGAAAGCAAAGGTGATTTTGAGATAAGAAGAGGGTCAGTTTAACATGAAAACACAACTAAAAAGAAAAAACACATTATTTAGATACAAATTCAAATTAAACACAAACTATTTGATAACACATTTTTCCTTAAATAGAGACACAATTTTGCTCAAATTGCATCTTTCTTTTATCCCCCCACCATTCCTTCTTTCTTTCTTTCTTTAACCCTAACCCTTTCTTCCTTCCTTCCTTCCTTTCTTATCTGTGTTAACATGAGGTGCCAGCACTCCAGTTTAAAGTCAGAGGTTGAATACAATGACGTAAATTAAATACAGTGACCTACGTTTGTCCTCCATGCGAGCACCAAAAATATTCCAGCCACACACACTCACATCCTCAAATATCACACTTGTATGCAGTAACGTGTAAAATCTCAGTTTCTGTTTTACATTAATGGATGACTGATTTGTTGTGGTGCAATACCAAAAGCTGGCTAATACTTAACCTTTGCTCTGGATACTTCACCTGCTGTCGTTGGGATGGGCGCCAAGGTGTTAGACGGCAACTTCTTGAATTTCAACATGTGGAGGTGCTGCGAGGATGTCACGGATGAATACTGCAGACAACTGCACATCGGCGTTAACATGATCCCCCCTGTGATATTATAAATTACAGGAGCAAAGTATTTTTATCGTTTAAAGACAGAGATTCTGCAGTCCCAATTTAGATATAAAGGGCTTCTCTGGAAGAGGAGGAAGATATATTGTCATCACTCGTCAGTCTTCCTCACCACCGCCAACTTGTATCCTCTTGCATGTTGGGTCAAAAACAAGAGTGTAGAGTAATGTAATGTAGTGTAAGACAGCAAACACTAGCACCTTGCATTCACCATACAATTAAACACCACCTGTGCCATATACATAATGTGACAATTATGCATGCGGTACAGTGTTATTTACAGTGGTAAATATGGCCACTAGGCTTGCTCATTTTACATTGAAATTTAAATCTGCACACTATACAAACTTGAATATTAATGAGCTACATAAATCGTTATGAAGCAGTTACTCGGTATCGTGTGGAGTTCTTCTCCTAGATCCTGCTTCTATAAGTTCCTCCAGGCGTCTCACACACATCAGAGGAGTCTTTTCTTTACTAATTAAAGGCTTGCCTTAATTCTTCAGATTTGCATGTGTTTAAATTACAGTTGAGTCAATTAATGTTTGTTGACACTGTATGAGTTTCTGTTTGATTAACGCGCTGTCCTCCAGATTAGCTTGTTTAGTTAAAAGTGAAGTCGTTTGTTAAGAGTTGAATATTTAATGCACAGTGAGGAGTAATGTGTTAATTTGGCACTGCTCACCTTTTTAGAGTCATTCTGGGAGTTTATCAATTTATCATGGTGCTTCATAAAACATACACTTTCAGTAAAACAGAGAGCAAAGTCAGCTTGTCCAAATACATCAGTGCCTTTGGTCTTTACAGCCACTATTATAAAATCAAGCCTCAGAAACAATGATAAATATTCAAACAATACAGCGGTGATCCACACCCTGATCATCAGTGATACTTTTTTTTTTTTTTTCAAGATTCAGCTGTAACCGTGGAGATTTACCAAAGGCAGCATAAGCAGACTGTCTCTGGTAACAAACATGTTTTCCTTGCTGAGTAATACCGCCGCGCTTCATTAGACACAAGCTACTGCCTTTGTTAGCACTGCGCCATGCCAAGTTTTCTACATACCACAGTGAAGAGAATCCCAGCACTGTTATATAATCTATAGGCTTGACAGGGAGCCAAATGAGTGACAGCACTTGTTAAAAGGGTTGATTCTTATTGAAGTAAATGAGGCAAATAGGAACAATCAGCCTGTGAAAGCTCGTTTGACCTTTGACAAAGAGGGAAAAACAAGCTGTTAACTGTAAGGTCTTTTAATCATGCATTCATGCAAGAGGATGGTACAGCTTACATGCCACCAGAATGTCTTTCCATAGGATGATTTCTTAGGCACAAGGAGAAAACCAGTGATACAACTGCAGTATGTTTAAGTGAGTCACTCTGCCATGACGCTATAGTCACTGCAGGTTTAATGGATGTGAAATAGGGTTCTGACTGTGCTTCTATAGTAGCAGAACCACTGGGCTTAATGGTCACAGGATACACACACACACGCATGCACTGTATAAGTACATGGTTTCGTGGCCTTTATGGCCCAATTACAGCTCTTCACCTTTGGTCATAAAAACAGAGTTACAATATTTATGCATCTATCAGTCTATTTGTGCACCGGGGTGAGTCGGCTCCGGGAGAGTTTCTGTGAGCTGAATTTAAGCTGCAGTATGTGAACGACCATGCCAAAGCTGGCGGTGAGTCAGAGGATTCCCCTGGTAAAAGACATGCTGGGTGCTTCTTACCCGTTAATCACTGAGTGCATTACAACCAATATCAGGTCAAGTGTAAAAGGCACAAGTTTTGTTCACACTCCCACCAAAAACACAAAAATACATACCTTTTGATGTGTATGCAATACTATTCCTTCGGTTGTTTCTGTCATTACAGTAAATATCAGTATGGGGAGTTGACAAAGTTATAGTAACACAGTTCCAAACAAAATAAATCTAAACAATAAATTCATAAATTATAATAAATAAATCAATTTCATCTTATAGTAGGGAAAGGCAACAGGACATTAATTAGTCCAGGTCGGCTCTTGTAGTGTTTTATCAAAATTATTGCATGCACTTTTTTTTGGTTGTTTGTTTTTGCACTCGGAAAACTGTGGTTGAAGGTGACACAGCAAAACTTGCTGTTCAAGAAGAAAAACCTCAGTTCCTACACTCACATTAGACACAGTCAACTCACTGCAAAACACATAACCAATGTACCTGTTTAAAAGTATGGTATTCATCTGTTACAGCTCTGCATTCTCTTTTCCCTTTGCCTACGCTGCCACAGCAGCACCACACACTGAAAGCATCACCGCGTCATCATTGCTGCTGCTCAGTATTTCATCAGCCCCACCTCTGGGCTCTGATTCTAGTTTCCCTGCAGGGGAAGATTTTGTTACAGTCACTCCTGTGCACAGGCTTAAATAGCATGCTGCAGGAGGGGATGAGGTCAGAGCCGAAACATTAACTGCATATATTCATTTTGTACATATCAATAAAACTTTTCCCTCTGTGTCAGGTGATCAAAATGTAATTAGTTCCAGTTGCTGGCCGTCTGTGCAAATCCTATGGTGCAATAAACACACACACTTTCTCTCTCTTTCTTTTTTTTTTTTGTTCTTTTTTTGTTTTTGTTTTGCTCTCTCTTTCTCTCTCTGTTTCTCCTTGTCGTTCTCAGAAGCTCTCAAAAGACCTTGAGATTATAGTGCTGTTGGACAAAAACAACTTGACAAGATCCCAATGTTTTTTTGCTGTGGGGAGAGGGCACATTCCATGTAAGCTTCATTACTCCTATTCAATCATCCAGAGAGTATACTCAGATTTTCTACTTGGGCTAACTTGAGCAAAAGGCATCATTGCTTGGGTAGAAATGCAGGGCGAAAAATCTTTTTCTTTTTTTAAAAACTTTTTTTACCTTAAAAAAGAAACATGCTCGTTGGTTTTTGAGCACACCTAAACATAACAGACCTACTGTTGCTACCAGGCAACAAGCAACACAGCGGGATTTGCACAGAAATAACAATGATAAAAATGCTACTATTATTATGGCACACCTGGCGGTGCTTTGTGGCAGCGCGGCTGGAGCTGGAGGGCACCAGCTTTACCTTCCTCAATTTCACCACAGAGCCAAGGACGCCCTCCACCCTCCCCCCACCGCCACCCCCCAAAAAGTGGGGGATCCTGGCCCTAAACCCTAAATCTTCCTGCCATTCACTGGTCACTTCATTCATGGTGGATGAGAAACAGTGTGACCATTGTGCGCTTAGATAGTCATCACAGGGTTTGGGAGGCTCAACCTAATTTCCGGAGTATTAACATGCTAACTTTACATGCACACACAACTATGGATGGCTTATGGGGCTCTGCCTGTAATCACAGCACCACAGAGAACAGATAACTATTGTGATTTGTCCAGTGGCTTACTGGATTGTTGTATTTTAGTCTTCACCGTGCTCCTGACGTGCAGGACAGGAAATGTTTCAGCTTCATACAAAATTACAGAAAATGTTCCTGGTGGAATTCAGCTGAGGTATAATTTTAGGAAATGCAACATAAAATGAAGCAGAACCTATTGCATTTACAGAAAATGAGATCCAAAGTATCAAATATTTTTTGGTTTCTCAGTCATCTGATATATTACTTGTGCCTGGACATACACCACCCTCATGTCATGTGAGTATACCTCATGCCATGAGGGGCCTTTACGGGAAAATACGGAAAAATCGCATCATCTTCAGCATAAGTCATCGTCACCTGCTGGGGATTTAATTTTAAGACCCCATTTCTCTCTCTCTCTGTCTCTTTCTCTCTCTCTCTGTCTCACTTTCTGTCTCACTCAGTTCTGTTCACTTCAAAGAGATTCAGTGGCTTGATAAGAATTTTCCATGGCTAATACTGTTATAGAGTAATGGCAAAAAAAATGTATACAAACATTAGGGCAACAAATGAAAGGCTCCAAATATATGAAAATCATCAACAGAGCTCCAACCACTCAGAAAGCAGAGCAGCATTTCAGCATGATCGCTCAGCAGCTTTCTAAGTTTTTAATACCCTGTCAGACAGACTTGCATTGCAGCTTCACATTTACTGAAGGATGACCTGTCCAAACCAGTTTGTCATGTCTTCATTTCTGTACACTTGTGAAGCGAGAGTGCCATTTGGCCCCTGCTCTTCCTGGAAAAACCAGTCTGACCAAGCATGTCCCTGTTCTCTCAAGATCAGTGTGTGATGTGCCGCCCAGTGAGCAAAATGATCATAAATATCTTGCTTTCACAGCAACTTAGAACTGTTGAGTGGTTTTGTCTACATCTTTCCCTCTTTTTTTTTTTAACAGAGGGCAAGCGCATTAGAGGGGAACAAATTGTTCTGTGTTGTGGGAGGGCCAGTGTGAGTAAACACTGATACTGTAGTTCCAGGGCTTCCAAACAGTATCCACAGACAGTCTCACAGACAGTATCATTAAGCATCCGGCCTCTTGTTACATCCCACCAAGGAATTTGAGCTTCTAACCTTCCAGTGTGACACTTTCTGTGATTGATGTTTATTTCTAAAGTACTACATGTCACAACTGGCGGCATTAAGTCCATGCTCCTCCTGCTAAGCAACAAATAGCAATTTCGAGTGCAGTGTCATGGGGAGAGACTGGCTTTCTTAAATTTCTGTAGTCTGCTGTCTGAGGAGCAGTACCACAATGTAAAATACTCCATTACAAGTAAAGCTAAAAATGATTTGACTGTTGGAGCTGGTCGAGGTGGTGCTAGCTTTTACTGTAATTTAGTCCAGTAGTTCCCAGCTAGTAGTTCCAAAGAGACCCAAGATAAATGTGATGGGGTGTGAGATGATTAATGGGGTAGGAACACAGAAAAAACAAAGTTATGTTGAATATATTTGGATGCAGTCCTCAGACTTTTCCTCTTTGTAAAATATTGTTCATATATTCATATAAATGATTATATATACAATAAAGGGTTTTAGCACTTTGGGTCTAAAACCGTTATTGTTGTATATAAATGAAACCATGTGAGACATGTCTGTTCGATGTCTTAGGTTAGGTTAGAAATTCATCTGGCTCTAGTAAACAGCACTGTCGATTTTAAATTGATATTCATCATTAGGTTCGCAATTTGTAGGTGTCAAAACAAGACCACTTAAATATAGTTTAATATGAGGATGCTAACACTTCCCCTCATATACTGCCATCCTGTTGTCCACAGCTTGGCTCACAAATGATTTTCCTTATGACATCTTGACTGATGGCAGAAATGAAAAAAATTACACTTTATAAACATAGTCGCTTCTGTGGTTTTCAAAATCAAACTAGAATCAATCAGAACATGGCTACAAACCAACTAACCAACTAAAATGTGGCTACAAACCAACTAACCAATCATAATACGGCTACAAACCAACCAACCAATCAGTATATAGCTGCAACCATCCAAAATGAGCTGGTGAATATAGCTATTCAGCAGCTAAAGACAAATATATAAGAGTTTCTGAAGACTAAAACAGAGCTAAAAGGAGAATGAAAACTGAACATTCAGTCACCAGGTGAACAGAATCATGGCTCCAAATGAACATTAATTTTGCTGGATGAGTAACTGCTGTTACTAACAAAACTGACCTTTTTCCAATTTTTCCCATATGCATAACTCTGCATCACTATAATTTCTAACATTGCCTTTAATCCAGAACCAGTTCTGTGATATCAGCACTAGGGTTGTGAAAACAGAGCTGGAAAACAGCCCCCAAAAGAGCTGTTGCTTGTCATTTTTACACGTTTGTCACGTGGATGAAGCACATGAACCTACACGAGAAACACCTAAAAAGCTGCCGATCATAACTTCAAACTTAGACAAATAGAGGGTGTGGGTAAATGTCTGAATGTCGTTACTGGTGTTTGGCTGCTATACTTGTCAAGCAATGTTAAAGGAAAACCACAGAGTACACAAGCTCCAAACACTTGTGTATGTGTCATTCTGACACATGTAGACAGAATGAACACAGTCTTTCTCATTACCAAGCCTTCATGGAGACAAGCTGTCAAGTTGAAACCCACAGGATCCTACTGCAGATGCTGAAAACCATCAGCCTTAACTCCCAAAGTGAAGGAAATAGGATGTCTGCTAGCATCAGCATTAGAGGGAAAAGAAAATATTTACAGGGGAAAGCATTCAAACTGAATTTTTGATTATAAACCAACTCTTCCATGAGGTATTAGTCCATTGGGTTCAGTTTGAGTTTACAATCTGCTGTCAGTGCTGCCAGTTGAGAGATTTAACTATATCTCACTAATATGGCTGAACTCAGAGCAGGATATTTGGTATGTCTCAATAGCACAAGCATCAGTTTGCAATGCCACTATTCATAACTGAAGAGTAAAAAAAAAAATCATAATCCTTGCTACCCTTATTGTAAAAGTAAATGAGAGAGAGAACTCCTCCCAGACTTCAACTGACAGCTCCTATATTGACCAATATGATCAATATGTTATTATCATGTGCTGTAGCGCTTGCCTCACTATGAATATTGATCCAGATGTCAAGATGCTCTTGTATAGACAAAGGTCAGCCAATGGATCACATACAAATGACTGTGAATAATGTGAAAATGTGGCAATAGAAAAACAAGAGTTGTGCAGTCTGCTCAAGCTACTGATCAGTCTTGAGGCAAAAAAAAAAAAAATCAACATATGTGATGCCAACTGACTAGATATTAGCAATGTGTATAACACAGTATATTTGTAACACATTTCACATGTAATCCATGTTTTACTCTCATGCACGCTGCCCTCATCAGAGTGCAAGTTGCAACTGAAAACTCTAAAACTTGTCATTGTGCAAAACATCTTGAAGACATCAAAGCAAAGAAGGAATAGCATCATTTATTTACACCAGGAGTGTTGAGAGATAGCACTCCGCCAAAGCCCCAAAGACTTCCTTTATTCTTCTTCACCGACTCTGAGTCTGAAATGTCACACTAGCTCTAGATTACCAAAGCCAGCATACAGAGGAAACGCCAAATACCCTTTAGCGTCACGCACCCTCTCTGCTCTATACCTCTGGGATGGTCACTGGGGAAAAAGTGAGCCCCTTAAAGAAAACATCAGCTTCTTGTTTGAGAGCTGATTCACACAAGAGAGCATTACCTAATGATGCTCTCAATTGATTTTTTTTATGTCTTGGGCAAATCCTAAGAGAGGGTAAAGAAAACTCAGGAAAAACAAAGCACTTGTTACACAGAAAAAGGAGAAAATTCGACCTGATTGTAAAGTTGAAAATGAAAAACAGGCTGTAGGACTATAATAAGGACGTACACTTCAGACAATGAGTTTTCAGTGATGGATGCTTTTGTCTTCATTTTGATTTTGCTTTAAAAGCGGTTCTCCTGTCTGTGTTTCATCATGAAGTCTCCCTAACAAGACAGGAGTGGAGCACGTTTTTACAAAAAATAAATATAAAAAAAAAAAAAACCTGTCTGGTAGTCCCTGTTCCCACTAATTAAATGAAATATTTGGATTCACTGGGCATAGTATTCATCAATGCAGGCCTTTGTTAGTGTAGGTCCACTAATAAATTAGCCTCTAGTGGAGAGCAATTGAACGTTGCCAGTGCCAAGCACGTCATTTTCATTGCACTCTGTTCACCCATCCACTCTGAGACGGACACTCACCCACCAGCTCGGTCCTGGAAACATTTTATACCACTTCATTTTCCAGAAATAGACTGGCGTTGGAATTGGGCCCAACAAGAAGAAACTTATCACTTGCTCATTTCATCTGTCATCTTGTTGATAGAATGGAAAGCCGCCTGGTGGCCTAAAAGTGCAGCCAGGCCAAGACAAGACAGATGAAAGGCCATGCATGGACTGAACCAAGGGGCAACACATGTCCTGGGTCCCAAACAATTAAACCAATGGTGAAACAAAAGAAAAGTCCAAAAGAAGACTAAATAAAAACAGTTTGAGACTTAAAACGTCAGTTTGTTAAAGGGATCTTTTACACACAAAGATCAGTTTACTCATCAGAGGGCATACTGCTCAGTTGGTGAAAACTTGACACATTCTAGGGATGTAAAACTAAGGATAACTTGACCTCTGCTACAACAATTTTGACAATTTTTTATTTTGTCCCATAAAAGTGTTTATAGATGCCCAAAAATTAAATAATTGGACTACTCCTTTAAGTGTGAATAAATAGTAAATAAAACTTCTTGACATTATAAATAAGTGTATAATTCGTGTATAGAACAAAGACAGTTAAGCTGGCTAACAATCTAAAAGCATTTTGAACACATTTCACCTTATTCTTCATTTCCACCTCACCACATGAAACTTGGCACACTTAAAAAAAACTGCGTACATGGTCTGCAGTATGCGTGAAGTTTCTCACCACACATTCCTTTGAAGTAAACAGCAATAGTAAGTGCGTAGATGTGTAAATGGAGAATGCAGGGTGCACAGGATTCCCGCTTCTATAAAAATACAAGCCATGCAAAACATCTAGTGTAATATTGTTAGGGTTTTTTTTTCATTTAATATATATTATTCTTTGCCTGGATTATAATGTTTCAATAAATACCATGTTAGAAAAACCTCCCAAAATGTCAACAAGCCCTTAAACCAGGATTAAAGACCTAATCACCATAAGAGAGAAAAACACAATTCTTCTTCTTGTGTTTATTATTGTATATATTTTGAATACCTTCACATTGGCTGTAGAATTCATCCATTTATTTTTCTGTATTTGATCAAAAAGAGAGCAGTTAAATAATCCCACATACACTGTGTGTATAAATGGAATAACCATAGATGTTTGACTGATTATGTGCTATCAGCATAATCAAGTGTAACACGAATGAGATCTTGTAATTAGCTCCCATTTATACATTTGAATATTTCCCCCACCCTTCGTGTCTGCAAAATGCCTGAAGAGTAACCCTGCTAGTCTATTTTTTTATTTTTTTATTTTTTGTATTAATGATGCAGGTGCTGTGTGGTGCCTCCGGATGGAGCCAGCGTGCTTTGAAACACAGAGACATCTGCCACCTACAGATTCCACACAGACCCACAGTTTCACATTCTGAGTGACAGCCCATGTGGCATTATATAATATTAACTTAATAGTGGATGTACTGTCACAGTATGAGCTCCCTGCCAACCTTCTGTGGCTATTCATTTTTTTTATCAGTCTTATCCTTCTATTAACAGGATGATGGCTTAGTGAAAAAGTTTGCTTATAAAATTACCACTGTGGCTTTGCAGTTGTGACAAAATCCCTGCTTGTGCTATTTCAGATGTGCACAAATGGTGGCTAAATGCATAAAACCTTGGCTTGAGAAGTAACATGAGTATGCATCCATGTTGTAATTGTATTAGTATAGCACAGTAAGCTAACCTGTCTCTGACACTTCTGCACAGTCAACTCACATGGTAGCTTTAAAAAAGTCAGCATGTTGATCTGTGTTCATCTAACAAGCTGTTGGTCTGGGCCATTGTTAGGTGAGCTAACTGGGCAGCATTAATATTTGATAAAGCAACTTTCTTTACTCTTGCTATCCAGACACTACATCCAAGGCCAGTACTGTTTGTTATAAGGACAAATAAAGTTAGCACTGGGCAAACAAGCACCATCACACTATGGTGAATGGGTTACAGGCTGTATTGAAGAAGTAGCCTGACATTTCGGGAAATACGCTTATTAGCTTCCTCGTCAAGAGTTATATCAGAAAATCAATACCCCTCTTATGTCTGTAAGGTAAATATACAACTGCAGCCAACAGTTAGTTAGCTTAGCCTAGCACAAAGACTAAAAACAAAGGAAAACAGCTTACCTGGCTCTTACCAAAGGTTAAAAAATCATCCATTTAGTGGTTTTTTGGGGGTATATAAGCCATACTATTTCTTATTGTATCCTGCCAAGAAATAGTCCAGAGCATAACTCCCCATAAGGCACATGTTATTTTTACATTTCTGTTTTTCTATGGACTAAACATATGTAAATCTTTTGTGAGCTTTAAGGGTGTTTTAAGGTGGATTTTCTTATCTTTGGACAGAGCCAGGCTAGCTTTTTCCCTATTTCCAGTCTTTGTGTAAAGCTAAGCTAACCGCCTGCTGGCAGTAGCTTCATACTTACTGTACAGTACAGACATGGGAGTTTGCATTTTCTCATCCAACTCTCAGCAAGAAAGCATATATATATATATATATATGTATATATATGTATATATATATTATATTATATTATATTATATTATATTATATTTTGGAAAATGTCAAACTGTTCTTATAATGTTATTGAAACAACTGGAAATTTCAGTTCAATATAGCCACCACTCAGAAGGCACACTAGTATGACTATTTTTTCTTGTGTTTAATCATGTAAGGCAATACTTTATCTGCAGTAGGCTAACTCATAAATTCAGATAGATCTTTTCCCCTTTATGCCTGACTTCAAACTGCATAATTGGTAGCCTACAGTGAGTGTTTGGAAAGCATGCATAGGAAGAATACTTCCCTATGGTGACATATAGATGATGCAGAACAAAAATGACATTTTCTTCCCCACATGCTTCAACTGCCACATATAAAGCACAGAAAATAACTTTTCCTCTGCCAAGACAGCTCTTGCAACATAGACAAAAACACAGAAAGCCCTTCACAGTTTTCCCCAATACAGACATGCATTTATTGTGTGTAACTTGGTATGTGTGTGTATTTATGATCAAATGGTGAAAGCCAAAATATCCTCTAGACACCAGCATGGAGACACCCATCTTTGCCAGTAATTTTTAGCAAATTGCCATACTCTCGAGTAGCAGACTCCCCAGTGAACTTTACAGGGTATTGATATTTTGTTGTAGATATTTGTGCCCGCAGTAGGCTAAGCCATATGTGCCCGCATGCTGCTGTGAAGTGGGAAGGAGGCTGAGTTGTGAATTTGAAACAATGAAACTGTAAAAGTAGGGTGTGTTTAGAAGGTGGAAGGTAGTTGTGTTTAAAGGAAGGGGAACTTAGGAATTGTTCCCTTGTGTAAGTGGATGTGACAGCTTCTCACCCAGGAGAGCACTTGTACTGAGCACACACTAGAGGCCAGCAGGGCCACCTGTCACACAGATCTGTGACTAAAGAACTCTATTAGCGAACAAGCACCCCGGGGTAACAAACACACAGACACACACACACACACACACACACACACACACACACAAACACTCACACGCACGCATGCACACACACAAAATCAATATTCGAATGAATGAAAGGAGCCATAAATGTAGAGTGATTAGGTAAGAAGACAATAAATATGTTGAAGGGTAAGACAAGAGTTGATTGACAGTCCCATTCAATATTAATGCTCATTTTAATGATCCCATTCTTTATATTACATCCTCCTTGTCACTACAGGTACGCAATACCATTGCTCAAAAGAGCACATTTTCACTTTACATGATTTACAGTACACAGAGGTTGGGGATGCCAGCGAAACAAAATTTTCTTCTTAATACATGTTAGGTGGTGCATGACCATGTTTCGCTCTGTCCACACTCCATTTGCCATATGACAATTATCAAGATGGATTTGCACTAAACCATACTGCCACAGTGTATTTGAAAAGATAAGGGGGCCTGAGCGTTGAAATAAAAATGATCTATATTTCAAATAAGCACCAACTGGGGATGAGAGGAGCACTGTAGGCTTGACTCGGCCTTTGCTCTTGCATGCGTGCAACTTTTCCTTTCCATTTTATTGTCTAAAATAATTACCTGTCAAACACTGTTTATACATAATATAGGTTACTTAATGTGCTGAGATACCCTTCTGGAATAGAATAGCCATAGGAATTTTCCACACTGTCACTCTGTTGTGGTAAAAAAAAATAATCATATTTGACACTGCTGCATCCTCTGGAAAACCACGACAAGTTGGGCTGTCAGGGCTCTTTTGCTTGGTTCTTGTCCTTGAAGCCTTTTGTCATTTTTAAACTTCTTGCTTCCTCCCTCAGGAGTCAGTAGTGGTGATGTTTGATTTTTAAATGGCTGCTGGAATAATATCCATGAAATCAGGGATGATCGTTGCTGTCTCTCAAACCACTACCTCCCCATTACCTCCCTATTTCAGCCTCTCACGTGATGCTGTCTAGCTGATCCAAGGAGAGAAATTCATTGGAACAGGTGGAGCTGTGGACCATATCCCATTAGTGTGCCTGCCAAAGGCCGGTCCCCGTAGGAGTAAACCCTCCTCTTCATGCACCATAGGCATGAGCTACTGTATATAGACTCAAATTTATGGGGTAAAACCTGCTTTTCGGGCAAAAAAATAGGGAGAGGATGATGATGAGCATATAGATCACAGCTTTCATTACTTTTAATAAATCTGCAAAATACATGATGTAAACTCATTTTTTTCTGTGAGAAATGTACTTAGCCTGGAAACATTCAGAGAACAGTCATTTGCAATGAAAATCAGTGGCTGAAATGTACTGTAGGCTTGTTAATGTGTGTATTGGGGAGTGCATGTGAAGGGCAGACATGGCTCTGACTTTGGCTTTGACGGGCTAGGCTGTTAGCCCCTGGCTTCATGACTCTTCCCACATGGCAACACATTATGGCAACACTCTCAGTTCTATACATAGTACAAGGAAATAATGTCAAAACAAATGAGAGTCATTTTGTGCAGTGATCTGATAAACCAGTTTTCCATTTGTTTTTGTTTTTTTTTATGTTACAATAAAATGAAATGGGCAACACAATTACAAAAAATTAAAAGGTTCTCTGAAACAATCAGGATGGCATGTGTGCATAAGACACGTGACTTGCTTGGATGAGTAAATGAATGCTGAAGGAAAAATTTGAAGACTCAGTTTTTTCAATGTACACTACAAAGTAGCCTGTATGTTAAAGTTGCTATTGTCCAATGTGAATTCAATTCATAAACCTGACCAATCACATTTTCTTATCATCATCATGCCTGTCGAAAGACAGAGTTAAGATTAATCGCTACATCACTATTTCACTATCTTGTATTTCAGTTATTTGAATAGTCTACTTAAACAAACTGTGCATTTTAAACTTAAACTAACTTAATGTAAATGTTTAGTTTAGTTTAGTTAAGATATTTATAGGGAAGTAACTCAAATTACAGAGATTACATTAGCTAGCCGCCTAGCTAGCTACTGTAATGTAGCCACTTTCACGAGGTGGAAAAAGTGATGCCAATTTGAAATTTGACAAGGGTGACAAGTCTTTGTATTGTACACCTGACCATACAAACAGCTTTTTTGGCATTTCTAAAATCTTAAACATCCAGTGACTGCTTATGCTAAACCTGTGGAGCACAATGGCTGGTGCTCCCCACTGGTGGTTTGACCTGTGTGCACTGTAGGCTATTGGCTTCAGTGGTTCATAGTGTCTGCCTCTATTATGATGGATTGTTGCTGAAAGTTGAAGCATGATGTGACTGCGGCTTTGTGGATACCATTACCAATTCACTGGTGCAATTTTCCTCAAATTGTTGTCCAAAGTCGTTCACCCATAAATATCTTTGTGTGACTTTAAATAGTTTGCACCTACATTTGTGGAACTGTATTTATGGCACTGCCAGAGAGAGTTGGAGTATATTTAAGATGGATATTTACTCTTCTCTTGTTTGGCTGTAGCGGTACCTAAACTCATTCTTTCCTGAGGTAATTTGACAACTTGTTGAGAGATAGCAGAGTGAGGGAGGAGGCAAAAGGAACACGAATGAAGCAAGCAGACGTGTTGCCATGGCACATAGAGGATCCTGTCTCTTCAGGAAAACAATATCAGAGTAGAACACATTCAGTGCTGTGTCCTCCTGTTGGGTTGTACACAGTGATGCTGTTCATTTGGGTTAGCTAAGTATCCTGTTCCTCTTATGTCAGTTTCCCACTGGCTGGAACTGAATGCTGTTGAAAGGCTATGAAAATTTTATCCAAGTTAGACTCCTGGGTGCCATGCTGAGCTGGAAAGCTGCTTGAAGAAAAAGCAGTATAATTATCCTCATCAAGGGAAGAGCTTATTCTGTATTTACAGTAGGCCTATATTCCAAAAAGCAGCCTCACTAAGCTGCTATCAATAACCCTTCTTTTCTCTTTGTGATTACTTTTTCTGCCTTTAAAGTTTACATAGCAGTGCATTCAGAAAGTATTCACACCCCTTCACTTTTTCACATTGTTTTGTTGCAGCTTTTTGTTAAAAAATAGAAAAGGAAAAAAAGATTTTTCCTTGGAGTGAGGATTGTGTCGAGATGCAGATCTGGGGAAGGCCACTAAAAAGAATGTTGCATTGAAGGTTCCCACGAGCAAAGTGGCCTCCATAATTCTTGAATGGAGGGAGATTGGAATAACCAGGACTCTAAGAGCTGGCAATTTCTCACCTTATATTCATAACTGTCCAGTTTTAGTTTCCCACCTGATACATAAGTAGTATATGATATTGTTGCAATAATACCTACCTCAGTTAACAAGTGAGTGTGATAGTGTCCTTGAACAACAAGCACTTATAAACTGAAAGTGTTGCATTGCTCTCTATAGGCAGTAGTGGTGACTAAGGTTTCAGTTCATGATTCTGAAAGTAATGGGGAATGTCAGTATTATAATAAGAAAGTTCCATCTCATTTTTCTTGACCTTTTGTTTGCATACTCCCTCTGTGTGTGCACTTTACAGCAAAATCAATATGTGCATCATGGCACTCTTTGTTCTTGATGCACAACAATGGGCAGTAGCTGTAAAATATTATGTCCTACAATTCAATCATTTGTTCACGTCTGCAATGTCCAGGTGAAATTATACGATTATGCAGAATTTTTAATCACATTAAAATGGAGGCTTTCCCAAGGCTGGGAGCTGAATCGATCAGGATTGCAGATGTTCAGCAGCAATACCAGAACTACTTCAACCTACACGGATTGGGTTAAATAGACACTAACTGTGCTTGGAGTGAAAGGTTTAAAGGTACTGTAACTCCTCATTCATCTATTGCTAAAAGGTGCTGCAGAAGCTGCCGTTGAATAACACATTACACAGTGCACATTTCTTTATCCGTTGGTGGATGTGGATCTTTACTCTTGCTGCTAATACAGAAATAGACAGAAAGATGTAGAGTTTGCAAATTTGTATTGTAATATTTTTGCGATGTTGTATGATTCATTTTTTTTTTTTTTTTTTGGAAAGTGGTTTGACATTTACCACCAGGTTGTATTACACAAGCACTAAGTGGATTTCTAGTTGTTCATGACTCAAAGGTTTGAAGAGCTCTGAATTTGGAAGTTGCACTGCCTTGTCAATTTCAAGGAGTTTCTATCTATAGTAAAAACATTGTGCAGCCCAAGTGTGTCATAGTTGTGTTTGGGCAGAGACATCGCACGAGTCCATGACATTCTAATGGAAGGGCAGTGGCACTGAACAAAATGTTTAGTAAAGATTACATTTGAGAGGGCCGCCCCTGAACTGACCGATGAACCACGGTGTTGTTCCATCCTACTGCTGCACTTAAGAGGTTGTTGCTTACTGACATAAGTACGGCGCTACAATTGGAGTTCAATGCAAAGTCGAAACCAGACAATGGCAGTGACCTGTTCTCATCCTATCTTGAAGCTTAACATGCTGCTCTCCTGGTAACCCCCCACCCCCACTCCCACCCCTCTTAATCGGCCTGACATATGGACCGTTTTGAAGCTGCAAAGAGGGCTTCAGGGCGGCTGAGGTCCAACCTGCATCCTCATCCTAGTCCAGACGTTGACCAACACCATGACCGACCAGTTACAAAGTAGTATATGGACTGCTAAAACTGCTTTCATAGCAAGTTACTTCAATTTCTTCAAACAATTTCTGTCCCCATGTGATGGAATGATTTTCATACTCATGTGATCTATTTATGCTTGGCCTGACATAATCCTGACATAACCCACTCACAGGAAATCCAGCTACATTCCTCATAAATTAAGAAATGGTTTTTGAAAACCAGCCTTTCTGTCTGCATTGTCTTTGTCTTATAAAAGTTTCACATATACCTCCCTCTGACGTGCATTATTGGCTCACGTCTCTCATGCTCATGTTTCACTTTTATGCAATCATATCCACACACATTTTGTCACGCATTGCCCTGACTCAAACGTCATTAGCATTAATTTTGCACAACCAACTCTGTGTAGACTCTCTGACATTTGGGCTGTGAAGCCATCTAGCTTTAAACATTAAAAGATCTGCTCTTATTCAGAAAGTCTTGCTGCTGACATAAAGTGCTCATGTCGTCGTCAATAGGGTAACTTACAAACATTTTGTGCTTGTGAGGACACAGTACCAGGACGCAGTAGCCTAGATGAGCTGAGCTAAAATTCATATTTATATTACAAGAAACTAAACCCACTGGGGCAAGTTGTGAAGAGACAGTAAATCAAATGCCTTTGAAGCATAAGGACAAGTAATGACTTCATTAAGACAGCACTTAGGCACTGTATATTTCAAATGTGCCGCATGATTAAGAAGAAAAACTGGGTTATTTGTATAATGTAACAAATAGATTTTTCAGTAATTTAATGTGGACAGAGAAAGTTTTCCATTAAAAATCTGAAGGAATTACGTTCTTGTCTTCCCTTACATTATACAGTATGTCTGCCTCATATTGTACAGTTTCTCTATCATCCTCTCCAGTTACAGCCTTCTCTACACCACTTTGGGATGAAAAGGGCCTAAGCTCAGTATGTTTTAAGACATTGTCCACAGAAGTGTTGGTGGATCCAAAAGATCCCTCCCCATTTGTGAGAGGAGTGAAATCAAAGCAATATTCTTGGCTGCACTTAACAGGCCTTCATCTGCTGTAACTGACTCATCTCTTCACAGAGTGGAAGACTTGGAACACTGGAAGGAAGGAGTTTGAGAACAGTTGCTTTTTTTTTCTTCATATTTCCAGTTATATAAGGTGTGTGTATTTGCAATACTGTTGTTAGTAAGGGTCAGATGAAAATTATACAAGTACAATGGCTAGACATCTTGTCCTTAAGTAATGAGCATACTCTATCCACCCAATTAAAAAAAAATACAAGAGAACTATGTCAGCCTGAATAGATGATCACCATGAAATACAACCCACTTGAGCCCAAGCCTTTTTTTCTATGCAGCAGTGTTTTAGAATTTTTGAAAAGAAATACTGAATAAAACAAGGTCAACAAACTAGCTAGCTACAGTAAATACACTAGAAGAAACTTTGCCAGGCATAGCAAACAACAACAACAAAAACAGGGATAAAAAACAAAGAGAAAGAAGTTTTGATGCAGACTCATCAAAATGAAAACTCCACAGCTAGCGTGGTCCAAGGCTGCAGCAGATTTTGGCTGAGCTCTCTGCAGGAGGGCATTGGAGGCTACCGCGGCAGCTTGAAGCTGCTGGTGGAAAGTGGAGCTGGAGTGGTGGTGCATGATAAAGGGATATTATAAAAATGAATGGATGAACAAGATGATGTGAACAGTAGGAGTTGAGAGGACAGGCTCGGCTAGCCTAAATGTCACAAAATGCAAAAACAAAAAATATTCTTGTGTGTTTTTAAATTGAGTTTGTCATTGGCATAACATACCACCAAACATAACAGAGCTGGGTTGCATTCGAAGCAGTTATGTCCAAACATAAAACGACATGACACAGATAAAATCTTAAAAAAAAGAAAGAAAAAAGGGCAAATACAACAACCGGGAGGGGCAGTGTTGCATTTGAAGAAAGGAATAACTTCCATTCTTGACCACAAGTAAGCATCTCTTCCTCATCTTGTTATTTCAGTCTCTCAGAGATATGGGTTAAAAATAATTGGTATGACATGTCAAAATGTCCCAGTAACTGACATTAGTTAGCAGGTCTGTCGTCACCGGCCAAACCGGCACAAACAGATTTCAATGTGCTCCTCTGCAGAGGGGAATGGTTAAACCTGCAGGTTGAAGCATTATAAAGTAGAGTAACCATATAGTTTGATTGTATTCCTCATGACACAACACTATACAGCAAAGAATCCAAATAAGTCTTGTCATCATTAAAATTAACCATGTAGCTGAGGTCATCTGCAGCCTGAGGATTTGTTGTTCTGCAACAGTTATGTGGGATTTCTTCCTCCATGTGGTGAAACAAGTGAAATAATAAAAAGCATTAACAACCCAGCTTTAAAGAGATGCAAACACCTCTGATTGTTTATGTGTAGTTGTAAATGTTGCCTTATGCTCTTGTTCAAACTATATGTCTGAAGCAGCAGTTGTTAATGCTGTTGCCGTCCCCCACTGTTTTCAACTCCTTTGTATTAACATTACAAATCATTATTGTTAATGTTTGGCATATTTGTATTACCTTCGCTAATTAGCTCTAATTAGCTCTAATTAGCTAACTTTCTTGTCTTGTTTTAATTGTTTGTTATCTGTATATGTATGTATTTCATACTTTGCAGTATCTGTCAAGGGACTACAGATGTAAATTAGCACTAACTGTTACATTTACAGAAATATTTATTAATGTACATTGTCACTGTAAAATAAATAAATAAATATGAATGAATGAATTTCCACCACACGATAGATTGAATCTTCCTCTAAATACAGTGGACGTCAGTCACAATGAATCTGATATGCAAGGAGTGGCTCTACTTTTCGTCTCACATGAAGCACAGGGGCATCAAGGTGTAAGATGGACTACCTGTGCTTATTGGGGAAGACAAGTCACGTTCACTTTAATTTTCCCAAGCCTTTGTCAAGATGCTTGGGTACGTTCAAAAGATTCAGTTTCTTTTTTTTTTCTTTTTTGTCCTGCAGTATAAAGAATAATTTATTTGGGCCTATTCAAGAAATCTATTTGTCAACAAAAGACTCAAACGACATATTCAGAACAGAGATCGATGAGAGCATTTTGTAATGAACTAATGCCAGTTATGCGGTATTCAGAATTTCCTGTAACAATAAGCCAGAACTTGTCATTCTCATCATTAACATATTCATAGAATAGCTTTCAGTGAGCTGTGAATATCAGCTTGATATCAAAATAAACCCAGAATTGTTTCTGAAATCTTCGTTTTGTTTTACATGGCAATTGTCAAATTTCCAAGCATGTCATCAAATGCTCTCTGACTCCAAATTTCAATAGGAATAATAGGATGTGTAACAGAATGTGAGTGAACACAAGGCAATTTTCATTGGGCAATATGTAACCTTTTCAAATAGTCACCACCCAACCACTTCTAATTAAAGCTCCCTGTGTTGATTAAACCCAAAACAAACTGGCCAGGAAAAGCTCTTTTACAACCATATCAATAAATGTTAGTGCAATTATGGCTAATTAATGGCCTTGAAACACAGAAGAAATGGGTTTCATAGCATTGTTATTAATGTCTATAAAAACAAACAGTTAAACCTGTTGTAAATACAACATGTGCTGTATATGTTTAAATTACAATGTATTTATAAGTCAGCATTAAGAATGAGCTTTTTAGTGGACTAGAGCAGGATTGAATCATTATACTGAGGCATGGTCTCATCTGTATCTGTGCTTGACAGTCCTTGATGGTTTTGAACTGGATGGGTTTTCAGTTCTGTCTGAATACACAAACAATTCTTTAAATATTCATGCGTGCAGATGAGTCCTGGGCAGAATTTCTCTCCCTGTCCAACCATGTGTCTTGTCCTTTCCTTATGCAGCCACATGGGGGATGCGATGATACACAACAAAAAGTCAAATGCTAATTTAACCTGCAGTTAAATCCCCCTTTCATTTCCATGGATAGAACCACCCAGCCAGGTGTGCCAAAACACTTAAGAGTATTTATACACTTAAATATTTAATAGAGAATAAGCTGAAAATCCAATAGCACAGTGTGTTGTCAACATGAAAATAAAAAGGCCATTGTCACAGGAGTGAAAGTCCATTTCTGATTTTCCTGTTGTTGGACTGGCCATCAGGAGCACCAGGACTAATCCTAGTGGGCTGCCACATCAGTGGGCTGGTCAAAAAAATCCATAACGTTTTTATTGGCCCTCTCTATGTGTCTGTCATTCACTCACTTAGAGTGTTCTGCATGTTGTGTTACTGGGCTTACGCATGTAATCACCCTTCGACGACACGACCTGTGCCACCGCTGATACATATCAAACAGAGGGAATTAGAAATAAGGCCAGCCTCTAATACCAGCCTGCATAAAAATAAAGGCCTGTTACCTTCTGAGGTAAATAAAGGCCTCGGTCATTGTTTGAGAAAAAAACGTGTAAATTCTTTAAATGCCTCCTGATGATGTAATAGAAACTGTTCCCTCCAAATTATTTTGAAAGAGCAACAGCCAAAGGGAAAATTCCAATACTCAGCCAACCAATGGTGTAACTTCATCACTCACTCAACTCTTTCACTCACCCAGTCACAAGCAATTGTGGATGTCGTGCTGGCCCAGAGCTGGTCTAGCCAAAAAAGGGTAGGCTGTTAACATGGAAAGACTTAAATGTCTTCATCTACATCATTAAAATGACGCTCAGTTGGCAGGGACTGATGTGCATCAAAAGTCTTGCACCAATAGTAGCAGCCCGTACAGCCTTCATACAGGATGGACCCATTGATTCATGCAGTATATGCTAAATTGTCACCCTGCTGCGACCATGTTGCAACACAAACCTTGATACCTTTGGTTCTAGCCAAAGCCTCCCACTGTGCTATGGTGATGACATCCCCCACTATGGCTTCTTTTCATTTGTTTTGAGCTGACAGAGTGGAATGCAGCATAGTATTTTTGATGTTGTGCTCCATCCATTTGAAGTTTTGACTAGTTGTCTGATTTAAGATGCCCTCCTAAACATCACTGTGATACTGAGCTGTTACTTAGATTTTTGTGGGCCATCTGTCAGCTTGAACAAAGCTTGACATTCTACTGTGACCTCTCCTGGCGAGAGGGAGTTTTTGTCCTCAAAACTATCTCTGGAAGGTTTCTTTTTTTGTTTGTTCATATTTTTCGCTCATGGCACCATTCTGAATGAACTGAAGGCTCTGTGGTGATTGAACTTCCCAGAACAGTGAATGTGTTTATGTTGGAATTAGCACATCTGGGATCAAACATCGTACAACATTCAAAGTTGCTTGGATCACATCCTGCCCATTCAACCATTTAGTCAAACAGTTACTGAACCTCTCAACCCTGTTTGCATGCTTTAAATTCATACATTATTTATATACAGTGTGACTCACTGTCTGGAGGTGCAAGCTGTTTGTGTAAATGAGAATGTGTACTTAATAGCAAATGTGCTGTAGATCCTTACTGAGAACAGCAGTCATAAAGAGATCTAGTCACATGCAGTTTTAAATGGTAACTTGGGCCTCCACATTTTTAAATGTTTAAATTATCTGGGAGCTCTGTTAGTACTCGATGTCAGCATTAAAAGCTGAAATTAATATCGTAAAAAAGGAGGGGGAAAAAAGTGCGCTAAAGGTTCAAAATAGCCAGGAGAAATGTAGCTCAACATTTCCAACATGGATTGGGACAAAATACAGGTATTCATTGTTCATCTCCCCCCACAGAAAGAATTGTATTAACTTTGATATGCCCCAGGCTTGTGGAACCATCATCAGCTCAAAGTTGAATTTGTCATTGACATTTGACATTCCCATCAGAATCACTTGTTTGTATTTAGTGCTAATTAGCAAATGTTAGAATGCTCAGTAAAATGGTGAATATGGTAAACATCATACCTGCTAAACATCAGTATGTTAGCATTCATTGTGAGCATGGTCCTCCTAACACAATTTATCTATTTTAACATCCACGTTAGGGGCGATTCTGATCAACCTGATGATACAGGCAGTCCAGTAAGAGGGTTCAGTTACTGTGATGGTCACCTCAAATTGGTCAGACATGCCGGAAAAAGACCAACTACATTGTGGTGTCTGTGTCCTGATGTCAGAAATGGGCCTTGAAACAGAGGCACGCTGACTCACCCACTGATCCCGCTGAATGCTGACATCAAAACAAACAGACAGAGGAAATAAGCCGTGGCACTGAATCAACAAACAGCTGTCAACCATGCCTGCGTTACATGACGGGCTCAGCCGCGGTGAGAACAACAGAGCGTAAATGGGAAGGGACAGATGGACACGCTCCGTTTGGGTGACAGACTGCACAGCCCTGGGAAAGGTGTGGGACAGACAGCGTTTTATAAAGAAACATGTCTGACACCGGAAGACGCTTGCTACAAAAATCACATCAGGTTGCCTGAAGAGGTTTTCTAACTCTGGTGTTGGTGATAAAATATGAGCATGTTCAAAACATTTTCAAAGCTGTGGGAAATATCCGCAAGTAATCTTTTTTTCTGTATGGCATGGGAATTAGATGATCTAATTAGGCTTAATAATCAAAGCCTCAATCAACCGTTGTTCATAGTTTAAACTCATCATCATCTTCAATTTTATCATAATAGATGCATTTCGCTATGAATTTTGAATGCGTACAATTAGAATGTGAATAGAAAGTAATCAAACAGAATTGCATTGGTGAGCTTGTCACAAAATATGCATGCCAGCAGTCCCCTGATAATGTAGCCACAGTTATTGCACGTTATCTCTGTAATGATAGCAATGCATGTGCAATCTCCAGGCATCCCCTAGTGTATTCTGCATCACTTGCATATCTGGCAACTCAGATATGGTCACATACAGTAACAACACTGCCATGAGTCACATTTTTGTTTTGGATGTTAATGCAAAATTTTGCTCAAACTCTCTGCTGTCACTAGTTATTGATGATAGGGGAATATATTGAAAATCTGGTGTACTCCAGCAGTTTTGTTTTATCAACCAAGACTAAATAATATCATGCCAATACCATCAAGCTGTAGGGGCAAAGCAGGACACAGATTTGCTTCTTCCTTACGTCTTTTGGGAGTAGCACTATGCATTCTCTGTTTCCATCAACACCATAGATCTTTTTGAATATGACAACTCCACTCAATCGCCCTTGTCTAATGGCCTGTATTCAGATACTGAAATGCAGAACAATATGCTTCTGGGAAAACAGATGCAGACTGTCTGGCCAGGAAAAACCATTTTATGTGAAATTATATATTTTCTTAATAGCAATGCCATTCACATATCTCTGATATGAATGATCTGGGATGAACTTTGATTTTTCTTTTTTTTTTTGAGCAGTCAGAAGCCAACAGAGACATTTGTGTTGCCATGAGTTTTTCTCTTTCAGTTGTGTAAACAAATGTGTGCCATGGAAGTGTCTGATGTTCTGTGTAATGTTTGGAGGAGCGATACACAAACCCAACAATGCACACATCAGAAAAACTACAAAGATACTATAATAAAAATGTACAGTCGATTCTAGGCGCCTTTGTTGTCGTTGATATGTGAGATTAAAGGAAAGGTTATGGCGGAGAATGTTTAAATTCCATGTCGGTAAATACAAAGGAAGAAACTGAAAAGATCACACAGCTGAGGAGTGATATTGCGTATGAAAATGGAAGTGTCAAACATGCATGAAAACATTGTTGAATCATTCTATAATGTGTCCCCGATGAGCAAAAGTGTTGCTATTTGAAGTGATCAGACTGGAAAATGGGTCTGACAGACTTTTTCTACAGGAAAACCAAAACACATATGCACTAGAAATATGGGTGATATTAGAATATACTTTTGGTATATATAACTTTTGCAATACAAACTACTAGATTTATAAAAATGTGTTTCTAAAGTTGTTACAGTTTGTTTTCTCACCCTGAAATGCATGGTGAGATGAATATTGTATATGATTCATTTGTTTTCATGACAGCTGCAAATGACTGTGACTGCAAAGAGTCAAACATTTTTGGAATCTAATGTAACTCGAGAAAGGTTGTGATCAGTGGCTGTTTTTTAAAAAACATATTTCTATGGATTCTTTCTTGTGGCGCTCAACAGCAATAATTAATGTGCCACTCTCCTGGCAGCCGCAAAGTTTTGACCTAATCCTGCTCATAGTGCCATGTTTTATTTGTCAGTGACCACAGAACTGAAACATTTGCTTCATATTTTTTTGCTTAACATGGAAAGATTGGCAGACACAGTCGATGGCTTTGAATGCTGAGTATTATTTACTTCACATCTTAATAGCAGTCTTTTGTGATTTATTCAGAGCTGCCATAGAACATGTGCTTTTGAAAAGAAACCCACAATCTTTCTTTTTTCTTTTTTTTTTAAAATATATATATATAAATATATTTAAACAACAATTCCAAGGATCCCTGGTTCCTGGCGTATTCAACTTGCAATTTGTGCTATCAAAGCAAGCACATGAATATCTTTTGTGAACCATGTGTGACATATTGCCAAATACCAGCATGGGTTGTAACATTAGAAGTGTCAAACTCTCCTCAATTCCTGAATGAAAACTTGACACAATATAACAAGTAGGAATGACAATCACTTATACATAAAAAGCATGGCCACATTTTCAGTGCTCCTAAATTTTCAAGCAGTTTTTGTTATTGCTGGTTTCGAATTTTGATTTGTTTTGTCATTTCAGTTGTGGTTTCTAGGGCTTTTCAAATGTCTATTCTTCAGATGTTAAAGTAGCAATGAAGAAGACACAGTATCTATAATAGGCTATATATTATATTATATATTTTGTGAGTGTATGTATGTGTGTGGTCAGGCAAAATCAACTTTTAGAACGTTTCTGACATGATGACAGTTTGCCTGATACATTCTTGTTCTCTATTTGGTGCCTTGTTAAATGCTTAACAGTGCCTGTGTTTGTTTATTCTGCCTCTGAGTGACAAAATATTTACTGTTTAGTCTTACAATTTATCAGTATCTGCAAGAGGAAGCCTTTAGCCACTGTTCCCTTGCTTCTGTTATCAATTTCCCACAGTCATGCAGTCATGGTGCTTGACATTTTTTTTTTTTTTTTTTTTTTACACTGCATTGATCCCCTAAGAATTCAATTATGGCTTGCTTCTGTCCAGTGGGAGGTCAGGAAGCAGTGTAAACAACAGTCTCTTGGGGTGAGAGACTCAGGTCCTGCTCAAGGACACTTCTACTGGTGGATGTTTGCTGTCAGTGGTGCTTGAAACTGGGCTTTCTAACTATTCTTTTAGCCACCTTGCTTCCCAGTCCGTGATGGATGAAAACTATTATGTGTGAAGTACATTTCAACCAAGAAGCAAAAGCCTGGAAACATTGCCATGAGTTATCAGTTGTTTGAATTATATTTACAGCAAATGGGACAAAACAATCAAAACATAAGACTACACCTCACCTGTAAAATGGATGAATCTTCTCTTCACTGTAAATAACTACAGTGTGTCTATGCTCTGAGTGCACCGAGGGAATTTTTGGGGGCTTTTTTCTACACAACACCCATTTTAGCCTCATTTTGAAATGTGTCTGACAGAACAGATATGTTCTTTTTTAACTACTTTCCAAAGGTTATGTGTTTTAGAACCTAAGATTTATGTTCACATGCAGCCAATCAGAATTATTGATTCACTGTATGATCAATGGCATTTTTTCATAGGATGTGTAATGACGATCTTATGGTGAAACACAGACAACATCGACATCTACGTTATTTATCCACCATCTTGACCTTTTGCAACTCTTATACATACTGTGCTTTAGTTGGTCACCACAATCTTTCTTAAGCTTTGTCTGATGTCTCAGGCTTAACCAAGCTTTAGTTGCCATGAGTAGATATAAAATATTGAAAAACCCTAGCATTAACAGCGTTAACCCTAGAGTTAATGCAGATATGTTCAATATGAATGCTCTACATGGTACTATATATCAAAGAAAAATGTATTCCTGGTGGCTGTACACATCTTATCTCTGTTGGAAATATTAAAAGGATATCAGGTTGGTGCTTTCAACAGTCATACACTTATGAATGCCCCTCTTGCTTCTTGTCTCTTTGACATCACTGTAATGTCAAAACCAAATGCTTCAAATATCCACATTAACAGCAATTTAATGAGGGCTCGGACTGCCTTACACTATTACTGCTCTAATTATTCTCAAAGTGCTTGGTGTGTGAATATGATCTGATCTCCAGCAGAAACACGCAGAGGTTCTGGAACTGCATAAAATCTTAAAGGAGCTCGGCCTCTTCAGGGGATAGAGACTTAACGAGCTCAACAGCCTTTGAGTTGCCTGGAGACAGTAGCTGGGTTATAAAGCATTAAGGAAGGAAATCAAGTCCTCCTGAGCGCAGAAAAAAGAAAGAGGCTGCAGAGATTCTGACTAAGCTGTGGGTGGTGGCTGTACATAGGCTACAGGGCTGCTGAGGACAAATGGTGAAGGACCCTGAAGAAGAGACAGGATTTGAGATCAATACGGGCAACATAATCGACAATCACTACAGCAGTGGCATTTAGATGAAGCCCATTCGATGCCATATTCAGACTTAAATCTTTAGGAGACAATTCCCCATAAGATACTGCTCAGCGAGTTGGAGGCTTAGAAATTACATTTTAAAGCATCATGCTACCATGTGGACCATTTCCTTTCTTAATTGCAGAGTGAATCACAGCCGTGTTTAATAATATAGGGTGTCAAGCGCTGTCAAGAGGTGTATTTCTATTACTAATCTCTTTTCCCTTTTTTTCTGCTTCTCTTTGTCCTGCACGCTTCCCATAACAAAAACTTTATCACTCTCCCTCTCTGATGATAACCTCAAAAGCCTTTGGTTGAAAAGTCAAATCCTCATATGTCTCTATCTAATTTTCAGTACTTGTTTCTTGGGAAACCAGTGAAGAATAATTTAATCTAGGGCATTGTGAACTTTACATTTCACATCCTTTCAATCAATGCTCGTGGCATGGCAATGTGATTTCTCATAGACAGAATAGAATAGAACGGACGTGGCGTTCATGATTCCCAGATGATAACTTATGACTTTGCTGATCCCACCCCACCCCCCAATTGCAATCAATTTGTCCAAAACTTTGCTTTATAATAAAACAAAAAACCAATGACATGCCTATCAGACTCATTGTACTTGTACTGTACTGCGTTTAGTGCTAACTAGCAAAAGTTAGCATTCTAACATGCTACACAAAGATAGTGAACATGGTAAAGATGATTACTCGCCAACTCAAACATGAGCATGTAAGAGTTGTCATTGTTAGCCTGTTGCCATACCAGCATTAGCATTTAGCTCTAAGTACAGCCCCACAGAGATGCTAGCATGGCTGTAGACACTTAAGCTTGATACAGAGGTGCATTTTTATTAATCTTGTATTTTGCGTTTACTCACACTACACATATTAATCTGCCTTTTCTCCACTACCAGCTTGTCTGTAGACTTTTTGTCTTTTAAGTCTATTAAGTGTTCATTTATTTCAAGGCTCAGTGAAAAGGCTAACCATTGATATAAATCCTGGGAGCATTTTCTTCATTAAAAATTTTCAGAGGCTGTCCATCGTAGCTGTTGTTGAGGTTGTGCTCTCCTAGAAATTCTTCCTCACTCTGTATTATATGTATGAAGAGGGGTTATGAAGATTTCTTTTCCAAAAACGGATCTGAATATTTTATAGGGTCATTTGGGATAACAGCATATCGTCTGAAGGAAATGAAAACAGTAAATGAGAGAGAGTGAAGAAACCTTCTGGGGATGATTGTATAGTCTTGTCTTCTGGGAGATAAACAAGGGAGAAACACAGACCTTGGCTAATTTGATTGGCATCTATTTTGATGGCTGCTGAAGTGTCCAGGTGTCCTCTTATCTAATTCTCTGTTCGGCTGGGAGGCTGGAGTCTATAATAGCCTCGTTATGGAAGCCTGTTAAATTCATTATGAAAGAAGGAAGCAGGAGCGACAGTGGGGGCAAGAGCTCGGTTGTTCTGACATTCTTCTGGCAAAGACCCTGCAGGGGGAATAGTGTTTCTCATTTTCATTAGATTTCATTAGATAACACCTCGCTTTTCACAAGCAGTTAAAAAAGATGAAATGCTATTTTGCACTTTTGCTGTGCCCTCTGCCCACACAGAGCTGCTTCCAAGACAGTGCTATGTTAGAGATGGGGGGAAAAAAAGATTTAAACTAAACTCTGGTGTTGGTTAAATGTTAGGAAGGGGATTTGAATGTCTCTATATTTACTGCAAGTAGTAAAATAACAAGCAGCACAATTTCAACTGATATATTAAGCTTTGTAGATCATCTGGACAGAGCAAATGTAAAAAAAATTTTTTTTTGATACAGCCACCCACGTTGTATCACTGAGTACATGCCACAGTCTGCAGCACCTCCTCAGTCGCTGCATAAATTATCATGGTTCCAACTAGGAGATGGCAAGTGTGCCATCATGATCTGCTTTTGTCTTGCTTCTGAGAAAATGTTAGATTGAGTTTGACAAGTAAGAATCATATTCCTGATTTATGAGCACACTGGTCCTGTGTGACACGCTGTTGGCTACATTCCTCACGACTGAAACTACTGAAAATTTTGTTTTCAGACATCACACGAGCACACTCATAACCACCACACTGTCACCAGACAAGAATATAAACATTGTAGCAATGTATCAATGGCTATGCATATTGCAAAATCATATCATACTGTGCCCATTGTACTTATAATGACGCAGAAATTATTATTATTTCGGATGCTAAGTATTCTACCTAGTCTGAGCAAAATTAAGTTCACATTCACCAAAAAAAAAAAAAAAAAAAAAAAATTAAAAACTTGCTTAGAGTTTTGCACATTGAATGCACACTGGGTATAAGTAGGCTACAATATAGACTACACAGCTGTTGATGTCAGAAGCGCATTTCTCTCCGCCGGTGAACAAGCAATTACACTCCCCTGCTCTGTTCTCTGCTTTCAGGCACTTAAAATATATATAAATATCAACTGGATTATTAGAACAGTAGATATTTTATTTCATCACTTGGAGAAGTGTCGTTCCGGTGGCGTCTACACCAATGGAGGGAAAGAGGTGTATCCCATGGCCGCGGGAAGTTTGGGTGCTGTGCTGCAGGTGCTGCATTGTTTGGCATCATCAAGGTCACGTGACATAAGTGCTGTCCCATTCCTCTTTATACGATTTTCAGCCTTGCAGCCTCGCGCACTCAAACACTCACCAGGTGATGTCAATTAAGTCTATGAGGGTTCAGGTCTCAGGTCTTCAGGGGGACATTGGGATTGGGCCGCCGTTTGCTCGATAGAGTAGCCCAGAGGCACGATAGGAGTGACACTACTGCGCATATTCAGTGGGCCGCATAACGCGGAAGTAACCAGGAAGCCAGAAACTTTTTCGGTGTATGCGCCAGGCGAGCAATTCCTATAGAACTGAACGGGTGCCATTTTTAGATCCGGCATCCTGGTTTTTAATATATCTATGGTCTCTGCCTAAACCCTAACCATTCTCAATAGTCAACCAAACCAACGATCACTAGCCAATCAGAGGAAGAGTAGGGCGGGTCATGTCAACTCTATGGTAGGATTCCTGCTGTAGCAGTGACAGCTAATTGAAGAACTAAACCACAATGGCAAAAAACGCAGATTTTTTTTTTTTGGCAAAGCACCAGCTAAAGAGTCTAGCTGAAGTCCAGCCAGCCCATGACAGCAACATGACCAGCACTCCGTCGCTTTCGTTTGGACTTACCTCTGTGTCCAAGAAGGATACCGCCGCTAACAGCACTGACCGCCACCACCCTCAGTATCCGCCACCACTGAGGGGCCTGCTGCTACCAGGTGTCAGGCTAGGACTGACATGGAGGCATTTAAGGAGCCTTTCCAGCCGTCGAACTTTTTCCTGTTAGAAGTTTTGGGAAACAAACTTGCTGCGGCATTTATACCAACTTGGTTTGCTACATGGAAGTTGCTCCATTACATGATGGAGAGTGTTCAGGTTGTGTGTTTTGCTTGTATGGAAACAGTGGGGAAAAAAACGGATTGCTGAAGACTGTTTTAGGGCTGACAACCTCTTCGTGAAGGGCGGCTTTTCAAAATGGTGTATAGCAATTGAAAAATTCAAAGAGCACGAGAGATCTAAGTTGCACACTGACATTATACAAAGGCAGGCTGCTTTAACTTACCGATCAACGCCCTCTTGTCTGATGCTGCTGCCAAACAGCAGGGAACCGCACAACACGTTTTGGAACTACTGTTTGGAAGGGAATCGTCTTCAGGGTGATACTACACGTGATGGAATACTCGTCTGCGCCATCTCTGTGGCGTCATCCAGCGGACCTTCTCCACCTTGAGTCACTTGAACATCCAGGCTCTATCCCTACCCAACGCCCGAGCGCAAGGCCACCTTGGATTATTGGAACTACTGGAGCACATTGTCTGCAGCTCAAGGTAAGATATTTGGTTTATTACAAGCTGCCGCCGAGCAGTTCAATCGTCCGTTGTCAATACATTTTAACATCACACGGATCAACGTTTGCTGAAAATGTGCATATTTGGATATGGTCTTGTGTGCTGTGCGCAATGAGCTTTTGGACATGTATATTGCAAAGCTATGGCATTACTGTTGTTGTTTTGGTCTTTGTAGCAGCATTGTTGTAGGACCTGTTACAATAGAGGCATACAGTAGATCGTGCAATATTGTAAGCTGCTGCAGAGCAGTTAACAATTTAGTTGTCAATAACTTAAAACATCACACTAATATACCTTTTGTTGAACAAAATGTGCATATTTGGACATTATATGTTCTTGTGTGCCCTGCAATGGCTTTATTGTGAGCTATTATTATGCAATAGCATTTGTACTGAGTTTCTGTGTTTTATAGACGTTGTTGTCGTTGTTGTTTTGGTCTGTGTTGTAGTAGCATTGTTGTAGGCCTATTTGTATGGAGAGACACCCAATATGAATTTTTTAAAAATAAGCCCCAACAAGCACTCCCAACCTAAGACATCTTCCTGTGGCCCTGGTTTGTCTCGTTTTGCTGCCTCTCTCCCTCATTGACTCCAGAAGATCTATTTACAGCCATAAAAAGCAGCAGAATAAGAAACTGAAGTAAATGACGTGTTCTGTATGTCTGTCTGTCAATCTCCTCCGCTCTTAAATCACAGCAGCTCCTACACACAAGGAGCTTCATTACAATCAGTTTATCGGAGTGTGTGCGTGCGCACTTGTTGCAAGCATCGGTTATATGCGATTATATGTTAAACTGTGGAAGGCAAAATTTGATTTAGTATTAGTTTAATACTATTAATACCCATTACTATATTAATGGGGAAATAAGTCGAATATAGCCTTGACATTTGCAAAAGCATGAGCAATCTTCGATCGTTCTGATGATCGTTGATCACTGATATCATCGTCCATGGGCACAACCCTACTGAATACAAATGTTAAATTTAGCAAGAAAAACAGGCGCTTTGTGCACTGTGTGTACTATGGCTGCTAATTCCAAGAACATCAATGTAGTCATAAATAAGCCATGAATGAGAGTCAGTAATTGCACTCTCAGCCCATTAAAATACATATGATCAGGGATCTTTAATTATTGTTGACATGAGCAAAACCTTTCACTTAGTGTTTCATGAGGCTCAAGAAGAGATGCAGTTTAAATAAGAGAGCACATCATCACCGACAGTAATTAGAGATAGTACCCACATATGCATGAACAGGGATAATTACATGACACATGCAATAAATGTGAGTACAGGTAAGTTATATCACAGCTCTCTGTGTAGCAATACCCAGAAACCACTATGCGATTATTCCTAGTTAGTTTATATATTCCTCAGCACTCCATATTTAAATCCATATGTTGCATGAATTCACATAATAGTGGATCATAGGGCTGTCAGTAAAGACTGCCATGAGTGAATGTGGATTATTTTGTATGACACTATCAGCAGGTGATGTTTAGCAATTCTGGAAGAGCCTTCTCTTCTGTTAAGAAGACCTATTATGGTTTTCTGAGTTTTCCCTTTCCTGTAGTGTGGTATATAGCTTTTTGTGCATGTAAATTGGTCTACAAAGTCGCAAGGCTCAATGTACACACCAAAGGAAGTGCTTCTGTCAGGGCGAAAAGCACTTTTCACATTTGCATGAAACACCTCGTTGGGGGTCCAGGCCTTACTTCCTAGACCTATTGATGTCAGTATGTCACTCATTGCCGCCGACCTGTAAATTGGACACTTGCTGCAAGCTTGGCACACCACACAGCACACAACTACTTCAAATAAAGGCCAAGAATTTTTTTTTTTGTTTTGTAGCCATGCTGAAAAGACACTGTGTTCGGAACTGCCTGGAGCAACCTACTATGTATGCTCTGCTAAAAGCAGAACCACAAAGAACTCAGTGGCTGAAATTCATTTTTACCGGGTTCCCTCCACTGGTCCAAACATTTTACTGTTGACTCACATTTCAAGGGGGACTGCTTCAAAAACCGCGCACAGTTTGATGCTGGAATTATCGCGATTATACTTTTTGGAGGACAGGGCAGTTCACACTGTATATTGCCCAACAGGAGACCCAGGCTCACAACTTGGGAGTACAAATTATTATTTGTGGATTTGTGATGTTTAACTGGGTCGCTGGCGACCCAATCGAGTTAGTGCAAAACAGCATAGTAACATACGTACACAAAGATAAACCAGCAAGAAGGTAAAGCCTTGGTGATTCCCTACCTTTGATTTGAAGTCTTATCCTCAGTCCATAAGTGTCCACAGATAATAAAAAAACTAAACAAAATGGTTTTTCAAAGAGGTATTCCAAATTATGAATATTGTCATGTGAAGTCCAATATAGACTATCAAGCAACTTTTGTAGCACTCCGTCTTATGACTCCCTGGCAGTTTGTATGCTTGCTTCCTCCAGCTCCAATCTAGCATGTGAAGGTGGATCGTGTCTATCATCTTCTTATTCAAGATCAGACTTGGTCTCAAACTGATAAGGCAGGACAGACGCCATTTTAACAGCCACGAGAGTTTGTTTACAGCTGCGTGAGAAAACCTGATGTAGGCAGAACATATAGTTGCTGGCAAGCTTAGCGTGCTCTGATTGGTCAGCTTTAGAGGCCAGAAGAGGGGCCTTAAATAGCCCTGACAAAGCTTTTAGACAGAGGGTGAATAGAGTACAGTATAAGATGTACCGTGTAAGAAAAATAATGTGTTTTTGGAACATTTAGGCATGTAAATCTATTTTAGAAGACACCAAGACTGAAATGATGAACACTAAAATGGCCATAATATGTCATTGTTAGTGCTGTATTAGTGTTTTGGGTTTGTGCAACTTTTGATGAACAGTAGTCACTGTGGCCATGGGGGGTGATTACAGGATAAAAGTTAGTATAAATGCAGAGCCAAGTCACTGCATACACTGTAACAAATTTGACCTTTCATCTGCAAAAGGCAAATTTCATTATTTGTTCTTTCAAAAGTTACATGGTCATGCTCTGGCACTGGGTACTTTCACAAATTGAATTACTTGATTTATCAGAACTGAGGGTCACCTGGGCACCTTTAGAAGAGATGCTACCTTCAACCAGCAGTAATAAGTGAGTCAGAGTTAAAACTTATATTGAGCTGGTTGAAGGCTAAAATTTATTCTGTTTTTAGCTTTTAACTAGCAGAAAAGATTTCATTTCAGCTGATAATAACATCTGTTGGGTTTTTGGATGTATTTTTCACACCACAGGCCAGGCCTTCATACATACTGAACATTATGCTACTATGTACTTTGACCTGTTAACTTCCTCCCACCAAGTTTAACTAGTCTTTTAAAGTGTGTTACCTATATAAGTAATAACCTTTGGAAACACGTCTATGAAAATACCAACTGAATTCTTCATAAAGTTGGGGCATAAGTGCTGATATCAAATACTGGCTCAGTTCTTTGTTCTGCTGCAGCCCTTTTAACCTCCAAGCACCAACCTCTCCTGGTGCATCTCTCTTTCTGAGTGTTGTGTTTGCTCTGCTGTTTCTCTGTCCTATTCTGCAACCACATAACCTCTATCTGCAGAATATCAATCAGGCTGGGCCGTAGCATGCTTCATCATTTGGCTCTTCAACTCAGCCTCCTCTACTTTCACACAAGCAATCAACTGATTGTGCTTCATCCTCCTAACCCATTCCTGAGTCACCCCACAGACTTGGGCTGAAATGTCAACCAAATTAGCAGTCAGACTACCTGCGAGCATCACTAGCAAACAGAAATGTTCTCAGTCCTGGCAACACTACCACATGGAGCTTACAACTGTGCAAGACAAAACAATTACACAACTACACCATTGGCCATCAACAAAGTTCCTGACATGCTGTTAATGTCAAAGGTGCTCCTGTTTAAAAGTCCAAACAACCCCTCTGATGCTATTGGCAGAAGCCTCCTCCACCCCAGCCTTTGTATGCACCCTGGTGTCTGTTTATTTCTAAATTTATTCCCATTTGGGGAGTGTTTGCAGTGCCCTCTGCATATTATTTATTATGCTGTTGTTTTTCTACTTGCCTTGCTATGTTGCAGCAGCAGGGAGCTTCCCACAAAGTAGAACCATACTGCCATGTCAAAGTGTGTTGACATCTGTATTTGCAACACCGTATGAGTGTTCTTGACAACAAAAATATTGTAGCCATATATAATATACCAAAAAGGTTATCTTTCTAAAATTAGAAATTATTTACCTGTGATCATTTTTGTGCTCTTTCCATTTTTTTGGCTACTTAAGCTCATAGTAAGAACTAAAAGAAAATCTCATGTATTGCTGATCGTTTTGAGAAGAAGTATTTCATGAAATGATATAGTAGTTTTCTTAACTTTCATATTTCACTGGGGTGTAGGAAGGAATATATGATATTCCATTTTTCATTGCCTGAGGTATGATTTTCCTGAGCTTGTAATGGCCATGGGAGGATGATATGAACTACAGGTTATCATAGTAAACACTGACTGTGGGATATACTCTTCCAATCAGCAGGTAAAGTGCAGCAACTGCTTTTCTATTCTCCTCTAATTGTGTGGTGGTAGCGGCATTGTAGCTTTTTAGCCCTTTCCCCCTGGATGCTACATGCAGTGTTATCAAACAGGAGCTGTAAAGTAAAATGAATATCTTGCTGTATCTCATTATTGCCTAACTCTGAGGCAAGTGTGATTGCATTAATTATTATTATTATTTTTTATGATACTACAATAATTAAAGCAGGATGTTAAGCATAGGCACATGATGAGGCACATTTGCTGATGCTCAAGTACTCACATCTAGGTCAATACACACAAAAAACAGTCACATTCATAGTAGGGAAATAGAGTTCATTAGATAGACATTAAAATTATGACATTTACCAGGGCTGAGGATAAGCTTGGACTACATTCAAAACAATTACCAGCATTTAAAAATGGATAATTTGGTTGACTTTTCTTCAGCTTCTGTCTCCAACTGTGTGCGATGTCAACTGCAAGAGAAGGGTTCCTATTAGTAAGTATCCTGTATCTGCCAGATTTTTCAATGCTTGTTACAAAACCAGTAAGCTATTTATTCATTTTTGCACAATTTAATTAGGGTTCCTTTCAGCATGATTTTTGGTTAAGGTGGAAACGAGCCATCTATGCCATTTCATTCACTGCTGATGTCCTACTTAATTATCAAGTTAAATTTACAATGGAGGCTAGGATATTAAACACCAATGTTAACATCAAACTTTTTCATTTAAGTCTACCATAATTAAATTTAATCAGTTACTCCTGTAAAAGCATGTAACTAGAAATGTGTCCACTATGATTCAGCTGAATAAAGAAATGCCACAGCACTGTATTATAATTAATTCTAGCCAGCAGGGACACATTTCCTTACTTGTTTATGATTGTGCCATAATTCTCAAAAGCCCTGTTTAACCCCCTCTGTATGTGTCATGTTTAATCAGCAGTTTATGCCATGAAAAAGATGTAGGCTGGTGCTTACCTAAGACAAACGGTGCTTCTTCTACATCCTTAAATTACACTCTCCTAGTCTGACACAGGGGGCTGCCATTCTACGGTATTCCATGTTTTCCACGGCCGTAAACAAAATTATCCTAAGGCATTTGTTCCCTGCCATAAAGTGTCTGAAAACCTGTCCGATACCATATTTCACACAAACAGCAATTTCTTGACAGGACTTGCTTACAATGACAGCCATACTGCATAAAGATCAAAGCTACCATCAGGATGGATTTCAGGTCACAGTAACATTGTTATGCTCCTGCACAGCAGGAGAAAAAGCTTTTCATGTGTTGTGTTTCATTGGGAGATGTTTATTACCTTTCCATCATAGGGGAAAAATATGGTGCTTTACTGTGACAACAGATGTATCTCAAACATTATAAACAAACCTATTGAACTGTAAAAAGGCTAGCTTCAAATAACACAACAGTAGGTGTTACAACTTGAATGCAACTGTACATGAGATATCATTACAAGCTGAAGACTAAGTAGAATTTAGTAAGTTGAATAGACTGTGATTTTAAGTCAGATACTTCCTGATTGTCTGTCTGTTCCTTCTTTTATTCCCTGGAGACTGTTCCCCAAGAGAGACACCTTCAGGTACATCGGTTCAGACTCTCCTGACAAATGTTTCATTGTCTCATCAAACCGGTCTGTCCTCTGTATAACAGAGGCACCACCCACGTGCTGTGGAGGCACACAGTGCATCCTGTTGTTTGTTTTAACAATACAAAACATCTATACTGTGTTTCAGAGACACATTTCAATCAATATTTTGTATGAAACAGACTTCTACACTTTGTCCATGTAGAATGACTGGGTCACATCCTCATTCACTCCTCTTCTTAATGTTCTTTGGCTTCCATGCATTTTCTCCACTTTCCTAAAATGTATGGGAAGCTACAGACAACAGAAAAAGCAAGTCAGTGGGATATGAAGAAAACAACAACATACAGACACTAAACCATGCATTTTTAAATCTGTTTTTTTTTTGTATTACATTTGAAAATCTCAGCCATCTCGAGAAAAGGGCCCAGAGACTAGGATAACCCCTGACCCCACTAATAGTCTTAAATGGGATCTGTCTTATACTGGTCTGGGTTAGAAGTATCAAGTTGTCCCTGGGTACAGCTCATTACAGGTCATTCACATCCAGGTAAATACTATTTTAAAGGGAAAAGGATAAGGAGCGTTTGTAACTCAGAAATATAATAAACGGCAATGAATACAATCTCTGTTTCCATGTTGCCCCTCAGTATTTTATGTAGTCACATTAGGATGTTATGTCATGGTTTCAGGGTTGGTAATTAATACATTTTGAGCAGAGTGATAACAAAATGTAAATGGTGTATCGAAATAATGCGGCACTCTGTTGTCTAGTGGTGTAATTTTGAACAAAAAAAGGTGATGACACCCTGCCACAATAATGACCTCACCATTTCCAAACAAGGTGTTTGTATTACCCATTGCCATTGGCAAAGTTAAGCAAAATGCTTGAATTCATCAAATACTGGAGACGGAACAGATATTAGCAGGATGGAAGATTAATGTGGCCAAACTTTGGGCATAATAACAGTCTATATTTGCATGATTCTGTAATTTTTTTCTCAGTAAAAATGATCTGTTTTGTTTTTAACCAAACTGCCGGATCCCTGTCACTGTTAAATAAAAAATGTCTCTGAAGTAATGAATTATTCTGAAGTGATGCAAAAAAATCCTGATTTTTAAAAATATAACAGACTCACTGCAACAAGTGGTCACTGAGTAGTCTGCACAATTAAGTGCTTCGGGCAAATGAAGTTCACATTGAAATGATGCAATAAAGAGTAACAGTGTTTCCATTATCAGTAACTGCTGATGTCTAATCTACTGTATGAAGGTAGTGTGATTTTCTCTACATAGTTTCCGCACAAAAGTGCCTAATTAGTAATCAGTACAAGTGCTCAGTGCTGATAAAATACAAAACGATGATCTGCAGAATACCTTTCATTCTTTTTGTGTTTTTTTTTTTTTTTTCCCTGGTTCAAGATGGGGCTTTCAACAAAGTGCTGCTATTTAAATCAATACATCCCTCATTACAGAATGATGAATATTTCATCAGCAAGACTATTACTTCAAATGAATAATTTAACTATGTTATATCAGTCAGGGTTGGGGGTTCAGTGGTACCCTGGTCCCTCAGCTTTTAAACCCAACCACTCATTATGAAGCTCTTTAAAACACTGCATAACCCCACCAAAAAGGTCCAGGATTAAGTTCAGAGATTGTTCTCTCTGAAAATGCCAGGGTCGCAATCGAAACCACTGACAGTAAAGGTATCCTCAGCTCCAATTAGCCGTGATATGTACACCGTATTGAAGGCATCTCTCTTTATTATAATGAACTCTATGCATGGTTAAATCCCACATGGATGTATGGCTTTTGTGCTCATTATAAATACCAAAATCCCCCACGACCGTCTGGTTTATAATGAAAGCTCTTTTTGTAATATTTTTTTATTTTTCAACGTGAAGATTGTTGTTAATGTGTTTTGTTATTTCATACATACAAACATTTTTGTCGGGATTTAGGGCTGTTTTGCAAACAGATTACTATCGCTATTTTTTGACCTCCTGCTGCCACGGCTTAATGGAAGATAGAGCAGCTGTAACAATCAATTATTTTGATAAGAGATCATTTAGGTTTTCCTGGTAATTATTTAAGTAATCGCATATAAATGTTTTCAAGTGTCTATTGGCAATTAGACACACAGTTGACTGATGAAAATGATTGGTTTCATTGCAAGTAGCAGATAATATACATAAAGATTATTTCATGTTCAATTACGATAAACAGTACTAACAGTAGTAATCTAAGGCTGTGCCTAACCAAATCACTAAACATTTACATTAAAAATATTGCTTATACATTTTGGAAGACACTGACAAATGATGCTGTCCTTTTAGAAGCAATAACAAACAACCTCATTTGTCTTTCAGTCCAGAAAAACATGTTAGTCACAAGCATAACATGGTGCCTCTTATAAATGTCTGGCGCTTATATTTCACTGCCAGTTTTATGCAGCAGGTGCTGTGGCCTGGCCGCTTGTGCAGCACCACAGATGCTTTAAACATAATGCCCCTGAAACTTTGACAGTTTCTTGTGTTTTGATTTCTTTTTTTTTTTTCTCATTTTACTGCCTGTCTCTTCTTTTTGCTCTTCCCTCTTTCTGCCCTTTCTCAGTTTTCAGCTTACACAATCAATTTAGTGTCAGCTTGTACTGCTGTGGAACTGCTCCGGGATGAAATAAGGATTTAAAGCAGAGAAGTTTAGATTTTAAATAAAAACCTTTTGAGTCATCATTTCAGCTCTACCAAAGCAGTTTCAACGGAGAAAATTCTGGTACCTCAAACGTGGACTGAGCTCAGTAATACTACAAAAAAAGCTGTAGCTGTATTATCACACACATCAAATTCACGATCATACATTAAATATCAAGTGAGTAGATTTTAACCTTCAGGATTTCCACAGGGGAAAAAAAGGGATGAATCCACTTCCCCCCTCTGAACTTCATCAAAATGGAGATAAGATTTCTTTCAAGTGTTGAGCTGTGCTGGGTGTTAAGTAACACACGGTCAAAGTCAGCGTTCATGTAAGATTATGGAAATGTCAGTCTTTTCTATTCCTCTCAACTCTGTAGTTGAGAACACTGACACGGAGAGCACAGTCGTTAAGTATGTCGTACACAGATAGATATGTTGATTGTATGAGGAGAACCTATTTCAGTCACATGCCTGTTCATTTGTAGTCTTTCACTCAGACAGGTTATAATTTCTGTGTAATTACCTCCATTAGCACGAATTGCTCTTCTGAGGCTCGAGTATGTAATGACATATTGTGAATGCAGATAGTGGAGCATGGGCACCATGAGCTCTGCAATCTTCTCCTTCAAATGACTGCACTGACTCTCTGCAAATAAGGCATTTATCGAGTTAATTCATCAGTATCAAAGCCCAAAATTCTAATATCTACAGATATATAACTTTATACTTTTTTGGAAAAATGTAAGCTGCGATGGATGCAATTTCCTGTCTCTTCTACAAGCATTAAAAAACACTCACATTCAAGCTGTGTTTTAATCACATTATAGTGGCCAAGATGTTGTGCCTCCACTGGGTGTTGAGATTTGTGTAGACATTTAATTTTTGGCCAGTGTCTGAGTGTTGAAGTACCACTTTTGCCTTTTTGCCTTTAATTTGATGTCCCTCAAGACTCTTTGATTAACAACTGCATTATTAAAGGACGGTGACAATTATTTTGTTTTAAAGTGATAGTCCACCCCAAATCTATCTGTTTAATATCAAATATTCATGCCATTGTAGGCTCGAAAAGCAGCTTTGCCTTCAAGGATAGCAGCTGTGAGCTTGAATTCATGTCGATTATATCAGTTACAGTAGCTTCAAGGTTTTTCCAGTGGAAAAACATATCAAAAGGTCATAAAATCATCTCAAACCTCCCCTGCAGCGTTGCACAATTCTCCACTGTCCATCTGTAAGCTCAGCATGTTGCAAACAACCATGGTTTCATCAAAATATCCCTTTTATTGGCTACTAAGTAAAACCCAAATGTTTCACATGAAAACAATGTTCAAATGTCTTTTAAGAAAGCAGTTGTGAGAACTATACTTTTTAGTATTTATAGCTAAAATAATTCTTTTGTGCAGAAAAATCGTTAGTTCAGCAAGTGTGCAAATAGAGTAGAATAGACTTTTAAATGGGTTCATCTGCATAACTAGTGAGATTCAAAAGCTTTTCATAAAATTTAGATCAGAGGCATTTATTGAATGTAAAAAGACTTCATAACTTCTGATTCTAAGTCTACTCCATTTTTTTCGTTGTTCTAAATCTAGTAGAATAGAAGTTGCTAAACATTCTAAAAAGTCATGTCGTTTTGCTCGTCTGTGTCTGCTAAGAAGTTAAGACCCTGACCTTTGATCATCCAAACCAATGTATTTTGCATTGCTTATAAATCTTTTTAGCAGTGATCCATCATATCCTCTCTAACAGCATGTCCTCCCAGACTGTACGCTGATAGCGATGGCGGAAGTAACTTATCTGGATCTATCTGTCCCTGGACTCTCCCCCCTATCTCTCCATCCTCTGTCCAAGAGACCCTACTGAATGACAAACTGTACTGTTCTCTGTGGATCAATGGCTCATAAGTATAAACCAATTTCCTTTACAAACTGCACTCTGGGAAATAAACAGACACACTGCCTCAGGAGCCTGATGCTGTGTGTGCTTCAACAGCCCATTATTCACTTTAATGTTGTGGAACTTTGGTAGATGCGCCAAACTTCAGAGATTAGGTTAAATGTTAAAAAGTGAAACTCATATCAGAATAATGGTTTATATTAGAGGCATCAGGAGAAATAACTATTGTATATGAAATCTATTTTAGACAACTACAACTACAATATCTCACAGGATAATACATGCTGTACATATTGAAAATATGATTATGGGGGGAGTATGTGATAAATGAAGCTTTGGATCTTGAATTTTATTACAATAATTAAAGATTATTTGTGTTTTACCTTACTGCCAGCCATTTTCCAAAATATAAGTTTTAAGACTACAACATGAAAATAGAGTTTAAGGGATTTGAAACTTGTTTTATTCCACCACAATTAAATGAAACCTCTGAATTTCTTCATTTTTTTAATCCAAGTTTTTTTCATAAGGGACCAGAAAACTCATTCAAATGTTCAAGGACACCCTTATATTTAAGATGGCCTAGTTTGCTGCTGAACATAAATCTTTCAATACACAAAACAACCAAATTCACATCATTTTTTTTCACAACAGTTTGCTTGTTTGGCCTTTCGATTGGATTTTCTGACAATATAGCTCATCAGTGCAATGCTTTTCCATTGGCAAAAACCTTTTTTTGAGTATTGAAGAGCCCTTGAATGCACCCGCCAAGGAGAGCGTTGAAAACAGTCTTTGTTTGCAACTGGGATATAGTACCACTCAAAATGTTTGTGTAGATACATCTCATTCATAACAGCAGCATAACACTGAAGTTCACTTGAGCCTTATTTCTACAGCAAAATGGGTGAAATGGCTGAGAATCTTGAAAATATTAAAGGAGCCATATGTACGTTTTGCTATTGCTACATAGCAAGAAACGTTGCAAGTTCGTCATAAAACTTTAGTCCTTTACTCACCAAGAGCTGTCTCCAGCGGTGGAAAACAACTCCCTGGTTATGCTTCTATTTTTATCACTTCTTTTCTTCTACTGAAGTTAGCATGCTAACCAGCTAGCCCCGGTCCTGCGGGACCGTCTCATCACTTTTAAATACAGAGTCAATGTATTGTCCAGTCTGCCCTGAAGAAGAAGTGTTGCTCAGAGGGCGTATTATAACCTCTTGTCTTGTAAACATGATGACGACCGAAGCTCTTGGCTGGTAAGTAAACAGCTGTTAATGCTAACGTTTGCTATGTAGCAATAGCAAAACTTACAAATAGCTCCTTTAAGAACAATATACTTAATGGAAAAAAACTAAAAGAAAGGCTAGTGACTAGATGAATCCTCTGTGCTACTGCATTTTTATATTGTAAATGCGAGAGCAGATTACAGTTAAAAAAAGACAAAAAAAAAACAATCATCTGAGCAGTAAAGATGCCAAAACTGCTGTAGAAGGGAGAGAAATAGTGCTTGATATGGTTTGTGTTTCCTGTTCTTTAGTTTGATGGAAAGGTTTGGTTCAGCTCTTTACAAGTATCTTCTCCCCAGTCTACCAATTGTTTCTTCCGATGTCATCACAACAGACAGCTGCTGGATGTAATTGGTGTTTTTTAGGAAGCCTTTTTATGGCCAGGTTTTGAATGATAGACCCTTTGCTGCTGGGGTGACATTAAAAGAATGTCCGTACTTTTCAAGACTGATCTGTTTCGTTGCTGCTGCTGCTGTTGTTGTTGTTGTTATGCTTTCCTGCAGGGCCGCTTGAGACTTAGTGCACTGATGATGCAATTATGATGGAAGAACTATATGTAGAAATATTTTTGAGTAAACAAAGAGTGTTTGGAAAATTCTGACATACAGTAAGAAGAAGAGGGAGTGGATTATGTTACAGATATTTTGTGTAAGTTGTGGTTAAAACAAGTCGTGTCAGTAATTAGACATCCCTCTGCTGCTGTCTTTGGCTATTTGAAGTTTGCAGAGAAATAGAGTGCCATTGTGCTAACAAAGACCAGAATGCATACGGATAAGCTTTAGAACAGAAACAAGTTAAATGGCTATTACTGTAATGAGAGGAAAAGTATCAAATATGGTATTTTTAAGGACAGAAATCTTAAGGATCTGTGCTTTATCTTTCAAAAAGTAAAGGGTGAATGGACTTTAAATAAGGACTGCTACACCTATTTAATGTCTTTTGTTAGGTATGGCGTTGCTCTTTCTCTGCTTCTTATTCTTAAATTACTTCCACACTAATTAACAGGAGCTCTGCAGTCTTCAACATCCACCTACACTCATTATCTCTCTCCTTGAAGTTTCACTGTTTCCTTTCCAGTGTGCTTTACAACTACTCATACTTCATTTCTTCTTCTTTTTGTTTTGCCAGAAGTCAATCCTGCAACTTCTATTGCCAACTTTGCATCTGCCAGCAAATTTACTGAAGCTTTTTTTAAGCCCCTTTCTCTTCCAACTCCGCTTCTTTGCTTCCACTCAGTTCTGAAGAGTTTGTTGATTGCTTTAACAGCTCTTGCCTGAGTTCTCTTGATGCTGTTGCTCCTTTTAAGAACAAAATTATCAAAAACAAAAATCTCTGCCTTGACAAAATAAAACCACTACAGCTGTGTGTAGGGGGATGGCTTAATGTTGTAGTATGAATTGACATGATGTCATCCCTTTGGGTTCAAAATACATCTGAAAATATAGTACAACCATTTTCACTGTTACACACTTACATTTGCTTTTTCTTCCACAGCTCCATTTACATAAATCAGAAAAATACTTCCTTCTCATTTACCTACTGCTGCTACTGCTAAATGATAAGTGCCTTTCTAACAATGTAAACCCAGCAGCAAAAACAGCCCCATCACCCATCTTATACTTGTTATCTGCTTCATAGGTTTATATCAAAACTCTGTGATCACAAGTTGAGCCCTGTGGTAGGAATCTCCTCCTGAGATCCTTAAAAAAAAAAAGGAAAGAAAGACTGAGATGACTCAAAGGACTTCAGCTCCTCATCCCTGTGTTTCTGCACACAGCAAGATGTTCAGTCAGTGAAGATTCTCTGTCTTAGTGATCACAGGATATCCAAAAGTACTAAGTCTGGGGCAATTGGTCTTAAGAGTTTGGTCTTGAATTCAGTTTGCTGCTTGTTGAAAAGGTTTCAGTGGCTCTACATCGATCCTTTAGAAGTGACTGTCCAAACTGGGACAGCGTGGGCACACAAGGACACGAAAGTGTAAGACACAATGTTAATGTCCCCCTAATGCTAAACAGGCTCTTCTAAAGCCTTCACTGCAAAATAGAACACATTTTTTAAAATATGAAATAATGAAAATAAGTCTTTAGTTAATACTTTTTACATAAACAATAGTTCAAATGTGAATTATCAGCTGCTATTAAGCTCTCGATGCTTAACAGCATCTTTCAGCTCATTGTTCTTGTTTTCATGCAGGCAAATGTGATGTTTCAGTTCACTTTCACTTCGCTCTCACGTTGTTGTTTTTGGATGCAGCAGGCCGCTGTTTTTCAGTGACAAAGCTCGAAAAACACACTGCGCACACTTTCAGCCTGGCACCAAGTAGCGGAAAGACAATAGGCATGCTTCCATTAACCTTAATGCGCAATTTGCAATTGCGACCCTAAAACAAGTAATGGAAATGCGTGAATTGAAAAAATGTATACACCTCTATGACGTGGTTTTTCAGACTATTCAACAAAGCATTATTTCACAACATTGAAATGGAAAAACTTTTTTCGCATTCAAGGCGTGGCACCTGTCGTATCATTCCCCAGGGACCCAGTTCCAACCGAGAGGCAAACTGCTGGAAATCCGTCATCACGTTTCATTGGAATGTTATAGTGTGAGAAGAAAAACAAAACAGCTTTATTTGCTTAACATCACTCAACGGAAACACAGACCATTTGCAATGGCGTTTTGTCGACTTTCCTAAAAAAAAAAAATCACTTCTATGCTGTAATGGAAACCCTGCTAATGTTAGCGGTTGGCAGGTGAACATATTGGAGTTTAGAGCTAAATAAGTTTGTCAGGAATGACTTGAGACCAAAAATGGAGCTAAAAGGAGAGTAAATGCCAGAAATGTGAATCCAAATGAATGCAAACGTTGCTCTGTGTCTGCTTGATGTCTAGTCAACTAAGTTTGCTAACAACTTATAAAGTGACAGTGTTTTATTCACAGCTTCTATTCACTGCCATCTAGAGACCAATTAGTTACTGCAGGTTTAAATGTTGAATCACATTCGGTGCAATTATTTTTTACTGTGGTGCACATTTTCATTCTCATCTTCATAAAGCTACGTGTTGTGAGTGTAGAGGCCTGTTACTAATGTCAGCATACCCTTCCATCAAAACTCCTCAAAGTGTCGCTCATCCCTTTATTTGTTTGTCAGTGTTTGTTGCAAATGACTCATACAAAAGGAATTGGAGGGAGGAAAGTGAAAGAAAAGATGATCAATTCAATCTCATCCAAGCAGGGCCTTTTTATGAACACGTCTTGCTTACAAAATGCATTTCTAGACTGCAGTGGAGACATAGGGGGAAACCAGTTCACACAGAACACTGAAAGGTTTTTGATCTCCTGCAAGAGCCATTTTCTCTGAACCTCCTACTTAATGTTTTGACACTGTTATCCATGTAAATGCTCGGCACAGTGCTTATGAATACTGAGAGCTCTCTTTTGCACATGAATTGTCAGAGTGGTTGAAGATCATTTAATTCTTAGGAGATGGTGATTAACACATGCATTCATTTCAGGTTATGCACCTCTTTGATGCCAGCGAAAAGAGAGAGACCAAAAAGAGGAAGGGGGGGGTGAAGGGGTGGGAGAGAGAGAGGAGGAGGAGGAGGAGGAGGAGGAGAGAGGAAGAGTGGGGAAGGGAGGGAAGCGACGAAAGAAAGAAATACAAAGAGACGTACAGAAAGCCACACAGGAATGGGAGCTGCAAATCCCTCATAACCATGTATTACTGATGTGTGGCAATGTGCAGGAAAGAGTCTTCATTAACACTGTTGATACTAAGCACAGCCTCATTCAAAAGCACAAAGAGCACTTTGCATTGGCAGACATTATCAACAGTGCTCTTAGCCCAACAAAGACGGGAATGAAAGGAGGCAACCACGTATTGTACAATAAAAGCTGCCAGTAATTGCTTCCCAATTTCCTCTTTAACAACATTGTCCTTCCACTGACATCATGTTCAATTAAAAGAAAATTTTCTGCATTTTTTTCACGTTCAGTAAATGCAGTATATGTGGTGGGTGTTTGTCTGAGTGGGGGAGGGGTCATTTTTAAAACCGAATAAACAGATGAATAAATTATGTGCACATAAACATCTAGAGAGAGGACAGCTATGGGTGAAAAGTTACTGATGCGCAGAGAAAAGATGAAAGAATTTTATATGGTGGCTTTGCATCATATTTGTCAGATTTAACCATTTAAAAGGCTATTTAGATGGTCATTATCCTCCATGTAATGCCTTCAGCCAATCTCATACTGTATGGAGATATTTTCACCGCTTCACCACTGATAATATGCCAACACCTTCCTTTGGGTAAATATTCCATTGTTTTTAAAGGTCATGTCCCAAATACTGATTCATAGCTCATGCAAAAGGGCAGATGTTCTTGAATAAAATCATAGCTAAGGTCATTTGCAAAGAACAGCTTTCATCCTTACACTGTATCTGCTCTGTTATCTTCCAACCATCTGTGCATCTTATCTTTTATCCATCTATATATCCATCTTTGTGGATCAGCTAGCAGCAGGTCATAGTCGCCATTCCAGCAGAACACTGGAGTTATGTTTTTAACAGACTTTATCCATTCTTTTGGTCTCTTGCTCTAGATTTCCACCAGTAAAATTTTATTCATGCCAGCCAGGGTTAATCCATGTTAATGAAATTTATGTGAAAAGCGTCCTTGTTCATTCGCTGATGTAAATTTGCAACTCACAAGATTTTCATTCTACCCTAGTGCTATGTACAGTACAGCTAGGTAAACAGTTTCGAATCCTCAAATTATCTCCCGCTCTGCCTGAAATCAACACAGGGACATAATACAGCAAGGACCGACTGGGCAAACTGTCAAACTGTCAAACTGCAACTTCAACTTACCATTTTCTAAGGTAGTGCAGTCTATGTTTTTACCTTTGAAATGGCTATTCATAGATTTTAATTCAGCATTCACAATTAGTCTCCTTTTACAATTGTCTTTACACTCAATGTAAAAGCAGCAACAATTTAAATGAGAAACTATTTAAAGCATGCACGGTATTCATCAATCTTTAGAAAATAAAAAAGATTTACAATTTACTGTTTAACAAGTTTAAGAAAAGCAATTACCTACCATCCAAACTCTTTACAAACAGCTTGGGTCTCTTAAAACAGCCACATGCACTCAACTTTGTCCAGCATGCAACAGGAATGTACCGCTACAGCTGCGAAGACTGGACAATAGCCGTTTGGGGAACGGGTTTAGTAAATAGTCAATTGTTGATCCAATCAAGTCACTTCTTATGATGTTTCATAAGAAACAGGTTACTTAGAGTCCTGTAAATACTCATGCTCTGTAAATATTTACATCCTAACAAAATGAATGTTTGCTATTACAGTTGGATCTGCATACACAAAAACCACATGGATAACAAAAGCTCACATGCAACATGGATCTGGTTTTTGCGTTTTTGACACTGACTATTGAGCATTTCAGAGATGGAATTCGTGTGAGTGTTGTTGTTAGTAACAGGCCTGTGTGTTGGTTAATGTACGATATCTGTGACTTCAGTTGTAAACATCATTCCAAACCAAAAGGGTAAAAAATCACGACAGTATTAAACTTTTCAAAGTTAGAACATGAAAAAGTCTTTCACAAAACATTAAACCAGGGATACATGTCGACAGTATAATGCCCATCATAAAACAACAAACAGGGGTCACTCCATGAAAAGGTCTCTTGACAGTGAAAAGGGCACTGACTTTATAGACAATGTGGTGTAACTATATTCCATGGATATGCATTTTCTTCTCCTCCTTGTGGGTGTAAAAGCTCAGCCTGCCAGTTTGCAAAGTCAGCTTAACGTACCGTAAAATATTGTTTTATCATAACTTCAAAAAAGTTGCCCCCAGTCTTGTTTGGATTTTAGCTCTTGCAGTGTAGCTTTTTTTGCCTTGAGTGACTCCCATTAAAATAATTTACATTTATATATGTTTTCGCTCTTACTGTCAGTTAGAGTGTGAACACTCCTAGATACTGTGAGTATTGTCATGATGCTCTCGCAGCGCCACAGACAATTTAATGATAGATGCCTTCGTAAATAAAGGATGGTGTTCTACCTAACAGTGAACACAAACTTCCAACTTTGTACATTTTGATCCGGATCAAGGGTTGGCTTTAAAATGTTTGTGATACTGATGAGATATTTTGGCTCTCGCCATAAAAAGTTGTAAGCGTTCGCTCTAATTTGTCACATTCTCTGCTTTCAAAGGGATGCCCCACAGCGTCCACTGCTGCGTACCTCTTTCCCAAGGCTTGTGTAAATTTGCAGAAAAAAATAATAATTTGTAGTGCACCTTTTAGTTGGAAACCTCTTTATATTTTACAAGAGCACTTTGACCAACAGGAGTCTTTATAAATTGAATTACCTTGTGTCCTTGAATGTTGATGGTAGCTTTTACTGAGAGGAAAGAAAGTCATATAAATGCAAAAACTGCCAGTTTGTCTTAAAATGTTGGACTCATTTAAGTGTTTATTTGCAAAAGAAATCCATGCTGATATTTTTTTCATTTCTTTTGAAAATAGAAAATACAATTTCCTTTCATCAAATGTTGTATCTGCATGTGATGGCATATTGAGGAAATAAGACGGTGATTAGGGACCTGGGGAGCGAGGAGGAGGAAGAGGAGAAAGAGGTGATGGTGCTACTATCATCATGACTGGCCTGTCACAACGTGTGGACAAACTGTGTGGGGATGATGGGGGACAAAGGAGGCGATTAGTTGGACAGAGCACTGCTAATACACTCTCGGGGGACCAGTAAGTCAGGCAGCTCAATGCTACAGCCAGGTTCACTGAGCAATTAAGAGAGCTGGGAGAGTCAAAGTGGCTTAGCCTGATGCTCTGCAGCTCTGCGCCAGTGTTGAGAGCAGAGGGTCACTTTCAACCCCTATCACTCCACCTGTGTGTCTTAATGCACCCATCCACACTGGCTAGAGGAGCCGAGAACAGAGCCAAAGAGACGAGTGGGGCCAAAGAGTACATGGGAGGAATTATTCTCCCCTTTCCCCATAATTGTGTCTGATATATCCTTTGGCTTCTCTCCCAGATCACTAGCAATACATATATTTTTCTTTATACCCTTGTTATCCCTGGCTCCTTAATGAATTATTTATAGTGGGGAGAGTGAGGGGGTAGAGAGCATTTCCCTCAGAGTAAACATACCAGTAAAAGGAGAGATGACTGCAATAAAATGATATGGAAAGCATCATTTGCCCTTTTACCAAAATGGGTTTTAAAGTAGGCTGTGCACGATTTTGTGAACTTTATAAAAAGAGCCAAACTCTTTAGCAATATGATTCTCAGGGAAGACGAGGTCTGAGTGACACTGTGGAAACTTTCAATCAAAAGCGGTTCATTAGCGTTGCAAAGACCTATAAACTCCATTGCAATTAATTTGTGATGCACAAACAATTGATCTTAACTGTAATAATCCTGCCCGCTGCATAAACTAAACTGATTCAATCCTCTTAAATATTCCATTTTCTAATGCAGTTTGACCTCAATGGTGGAGTAAGTGCGAATGTCATTAAATTGCTCTTCTGGTTTCAGGTTTCTACCAATTTAAGATGAGTGTCAAATATTACCGAATACTACCTTGAAATCAGAAACGCCAATAAAAAAAAAGAAAAAAAAAGCAACTTTACTGGAAGCATTTTAACAGTAAGGCCCCAGGGACAATCCTCTATATGTGTTTTTTTGATTTGCTTGTTTCTTTTTTTTTCTTTTCTTTTATGTCACCATCAGTCCACAAGACAAGGGAGATTACAAGACTAAAGGCAGTGATGCCTTGAGGGGAACAATTTCCAACTTACCAGCAGCACATCCATGAGCACTCTCTCACCTACTGGTCCTCAGAGAAATGTGCGCTCCGATTTACAGCTTCTGCAAGAATGTGAGAAATAAGTGTCCATAAATGGGGAATCAAGCTCTTTGTAACATTTCATTAATTTGGAGGAGAAACCGTCAGCTTCATGGAAAGATGATAGGGTCAGAAATGAGTAGCGCTCGATGACTCTTCCTCTCCCTAAGCATCTATATGTTCTGAAGTCGTAATTTACACTCATTCTCATTCGGTCTTAAGTCCTCTCAATGTGAGAGTGGATTATTCTCCCATGTATGAATGTGCATGTCGTTATTTTTTTTCTTTTTTTTTTCTTTTGCTCATTGAGACGCATTTGCTTGCTGAGTTCCAGTGTTTGAGAATCGCAGGAGAGGGCAGTGATAGGTCAAAGCAGAGAGCCTGTTAATTGAAGTTGTACATAATAAAAGAAGGGGGGGAGTGAAGTAGGGGAAGGAAGGAGGGGGGGTCTGTTCATTAATAATTGATCAAAGAGCCGTTAAATTGGAATGTGTTTGCATCAATTAATCATCCCCCCAGATGCCACTAATCAGCCTTTTCCATCGCAGCATCATAGCAATCCTGCAGACTACACCAGTTGTTGCCGAGCCTAAGCCATCATTCATCATGTCTCACTGTGCTCTTAAAACTGGCCTCAAGTCTGTGACAGAGTGATTAAAACACTATTGCCATTGAGCGCTGCAGGCTTTACTCACAATCTCCTCTGAAAATTGGTTGCAGTCTGTACTGTGTAGAGTGTGAAACTTGATTACCATGTTTCTACGAGTTATTGATATTCTTTGAACTTTAACAGGGCGGTGAGGCGTTCTGCAACAGTTTGTGGCGACAGTTCGCGTTCTCAAAATGTTCAGTTCAATCACTGTCAGGCTCTTTGTCGTGGTAGGGGGGAGGGGGGCGCCATTATGCCATTAGCAGTTTATGTGGAAAATAACATGTAAAGCAATGCAATGACATTAAGGACTACTAAATTAGAGTTCACAGTTAGGCCTTCCATTATCATACCTCTGTTTTACATATGCATGTACTTTGACTTTAGCTAAGTGAGCCAAATGAAACACAAGCACAGTGGGATTGTGGAGCCAACAGGTGCGTGCACGGACGTACAGCTGTTGCTTTAAAAGGCAAGAGAAATTGTGAAATTTGGAGCGTGTAGTTTGAAAAAAGGATGACAGCAGCAGCCACTGCAGCGAAGCACTGAGCAACAAAGCACAATATGTGAGTACTACACAGTGTGTGAAATTGTGGGCTGCACTGTTCATATTGCTTTGTGTTGTCAGTCTTGGTGAAGCTCTTATTTTTTTGTTGTTGATTGTACGAGCTGTCAGGTATTTATGCCTGTTGGACGTGATATGTGTCCACAGGCTTTTTTTTATCTGTTGTCATGAGTTGATTCATTCTCTTGAGGCTATCCTGAGAAAGATGATTATAATTGGCAGGCTGGTGTATCCATAAGATGCAAAGTGCCCATCTGCAGTATGTAAAAGGAATTGATATTTTGGCTCGGATATGTAGCCCTGTGGTGCAGCTTGCAGAGCATGACATTGTTAGTCTTGTCCACACACACAGAGATAAACACACCAAACAGTAACGCTTGTTATTGTCATTATTACGCTCGCCTTTTTATCATATATATTTTTCTCAGTGCTGCTGAATGTTTACGTAAGTTACCTGAGGATACGGGCGTGACAAATGTGATGTGTTCCAAAGAGTCAGCACCATCTAATCTGCCCGAAATCAGAGCCTCCATCTTTAATTACGATGAAAGCACAAACTGATGCCTTTTTATATTTACTACATCAGTGAGCATCCAGGTTAATCCAAGAAAGGATTATCTCCAGTGACTGAGAGTGACCACTCATGTAGTAAACTCACAAGTAAGGTGACTCGGCTTCAGAGGGCCTGTGGAGTTACAGGATGGCCCAGCCACAAGTCATAATAGTCAGTCGCACTAAGCCATGATAGGAAATGTCCCCATCATCTTTATTTAAAGTTTAATATCTCCAGGCTGTGTCTCAGCCCCGATGCTGGTGACATAAAAATGATCAATGACAGTAGATCAGCCCCATGGGAAGTGCAAGATACACATCACATGATTAATGGCTTTGTCAGCTGTCATGAACTATACTGGACCAATACAGTGAAGGCTTCATAAATCATAAATTTTCTGACACATGAAGTTTTTGTGCATTTTATAAAAGCCAACATTTGGTGTGTTGTCATTTTTTTTTTGATTTCGGCAGCACTCTCAGGAACATAACACGATCAATTTTGCTTCCCAATTTTATCTGTTTATAGTTGCTGCATTCTGTTGACGGCAGCGCTGTTGCAAAATGCCTCCAGTCTAATGATGAATTAAACATGAAATTTAAGAGTACATATAAGATGTCCCTCAGGACAGTCTGTCATGCGCTGTCATATGCTAATGAATGTCTCTTAAACCTGCATTAAGTGTTTACCACTAGAGAGAAGAAAGACTCCAAAACAAATTCACAGTAACGTAGCGCTGATATACCATCAGCTTATCAAGTGCTTAGGGCTAAAGTATTCGTAGAAAATTGGCTGCTTACACATCCAACAGACACAGAGCAGCACAGGCATCCCACTGGAGTCTTTTTTTCTGTCTACCTGTCAAATATCAGCCCAATATTCGCTCACATTTCAAGCCCTGGTTTGGTCCATGAATCCCTGAGGAAAAAAAAGTTGAATTTTTTTTTTGCTTTCTAGATGTTTAGCTGTAAAAGATGTAAAGCGACGGGAAAGCTACCGAAAGCTATAGGGCCAGATGTTGGTTTTTGAGGTTGGAATCCTCAAGATTTCAGCGGTCACTATGATATCGGCAAGAGCGGGTTAATATACTACAGGTCCCACAATTCTGTGGGCTGCAAACACTCCTTGAGAAGCTAGTTTGTCAGAAATACAACGGAGGGACAGCTGGTGTTATCAGTTGGCAGTGAAACCAAACAAACTCACATTGTTTTAATAAAGGAGACAGTTGATAACAAAGCAAAAGCAGTCTGATTTCACACAGAGCGAGGGCTTCTCCACACAACAGCTTGGCACAGCGAAGCTGCTTCCCCTGCTGATGAGTTGGATGTGTTAAGCCCATCTCCAGCAGCTCCTCATTACTCTGGCTGCCCCTTCTTGTCCATGTAAGAAAATGACCAAAAATGAGACTTTTGCCTAGTTTTGTAGACACACTTTTAATGAAAAATTGCATTGTGTTTATGGCTGCTTCACAGTAAAAGCCACCCTCATGTTTCATCAGTTGAAAAGTTTTATTTAGTGAGAAGCAGAAGCAGCATGAAATCTTCTGTTTGCATTAGCAACTTAAAAATACAGGCAGAGTGTATGCATGTGTCGTTTCGTGTGATCTGAATACATAGCAGATTCCATCACTTACAATGAATACTACTAGACAGAGAGGTAATAACTGAATGTAAATACAATGAATGGCTATTGCAGCTATAAATAGTTCAAAAGTGAGAGGTTTGATTTCATGAAAATCTTAAGAATTTAAACTTAAAAGTGATTAACAGTATAAGCCCCCCCCCCCCCCGTATTACAGGAGTGAAGTTATTTGAGACAGGGTAATCAAAAATGTCACTTTATAAAGCTTGAAATTATCTAATATGTTTAATCAGTTGTAATTAAAATTCCTTTCTTGCTCATGGTGTCATGTCCACTGATGATTATTAGTTTTCTCGATCCAGCTTTTTGCATTTATGTGTGTGTGTATGTGTGTTTGTGTGTGTATAAGAAACAATTTCCTCTTATTATGTTAATAAACTTGAGATGCCGTTCTGTTACATTTTTTACACATTTGCATTCCACACGAATCATTATGCTGCCATGTGGTCACAATAACTCTCCTTAATGGCCATATTAGTAAGACAGGTCACCAGGGGTACAACTTGGGAATGATTACATATCCACCCACCAACCACCTACATATACGCATGCACTGGTTCATTACTAAAACATGTATGTGCGCGGACAATCTCTGCAGACAGCAACAGAAGGAGGTGATACAGAGAGAGGGAATAAGAAAGAAGGAGAGTGATAGAGGTCAGAATTAATAGAACACTGAACCTTTAATAACACTGTACAATAGTGAGGCCATTACTATTATAATTATACTCATTAGCCTAATATCTCCTCCCATACCCTATCCAGGATGATATGCACCACTACTGAGAGCCATCAGCCTTATTCCCATTGGGACTCTGAGAACATATGGTGCATTTAACAATGTGGAAAAAATAAATAAATAAATGAAAGATTTCACATAAATCTAAAATAATTGTTTATCTGACCATACCTTCAGGATTACCTGGTATTTCTATTAATACATTTTGTGTTCAGTTGCTCATATTCCTGCGCAAGACAGCAATCCCTGTATCACTTTGCTATGTTTTGACGGTATACAATAAATCTATAGCCTAACTAGCACTTACAATACAGCATTTCTTTATTCACATAAGGGCAGCCATGGGTGATTGTTTCAGAATTGAGATGTACAAGTTTGCGGAAGTCGTAATGATAAGATGTTTCACTTGTTTTTAAACTTTAAATCAGACAATTTCCAATTTCTGAGCAGCGGAAGGTCACTCCTCAAACCACCTTTTCCACTTCTCAGTCCAAACAACAGCTTGCTTTGAATGTACCGTGGCTTAAGTCTCAATCTAACACAGCAAGGTCAACACACAGTGAAGAGCAGCTACTATCACTGAGTGGATCTGCAGAAATATTTGCCAATACCAAGAGGCAAAAAAATAATGTTGGAAAGAAATAATCATAACTTTGAATAAAGCATGTCAAAAGCTATGAATGCAGTTCTGTGTGACCTGGTAAGTGGAATAGCATTACATAAAATATGTAGCCTATGTTTACCATATTTTTAACATTAGTGTATGCACGACAGATGTCCATGGCTGTTGTTTGTGTTTCCACCTGTATATTTTTAGACCCTTGTGATAGAGCTGCTTTGGGTATACGCTACTCTTGGCCAATGCATGCTGGGACAGGATCCAGCCCCACTGGGATCCTAAACAGGATAAGCAGCTATAGAAAATGGATGGATGGCTGGATGCAGTGGAGTCTCCCTGGAGAGAAGATGTGCACTACCTGTTATGAGAATGACAGGCAATATATTTTTACCTGTGTGTATGGCCGTGGTCATTCCCAAATATAAAGTGTGCATGTTTGTGTATGAAGGATGTTTGATAAAGACAGCTGTCTAGTTTGGAGCAGATCTACAGTGCATAGCATGGTCAGCAGTGTTGGCAGCTTTGTAAGTTGCCAACCACACATACACTGGCCCAGAGCCAGGACAATGATGCATGCATGTTAACACAAGCAGGAAATAGTTTGGTGAAGTGAAGTGTGCTCTGCGATGTGAAGTAGTGATCCTTGCCACCTCAGCAGAGAATTTGAATGTGATCTCAAACTGCCACAGCGTGGAGAGGAATCTGTCTCCTGGCATTGAAGTGCATCTTTGGAGGCAGAGGCAGGGAAGTGATAGAGAGAACAACCAACACCTGGAGTCGAGGAGCTCTGCGTAGCAACAATTTGCAAACACTATTTTTTTTCTCCACAAAGCTCAATTATTTCCTTCACAAAGCCACCCTGAAGCGACACGATTGAACTCTTAGCAGGTACGTTTTTTCATGAAAAGCAACAAGAGCAGTAGCGGTAGCAGCAAGTGTTACAGCAGTCTTAGCAAATGAGCAGTGCAGCCCAATAACCTGAAACCTGAAATAAAACCCACTACAGCAAAGGGTGTATGTATATTTCAGTGAGTAGAGTAAGTCACGAGTGGCACTGCAATTTAAGTAGTCTGCCTGAACGGGCTCGCAGGTTTCTCAACTGATATAGAAAAACGTGAATGGAATTGTTCCAATTTTAGAAAAAGAGCAATTTGCTGTGGGTATAGGCTCATTTATTTACCATGAGTCACAACCATGTCTGAGCTTAATGTTGTCCACATTCTCACTAAGAAACTGAGATTTACTGGCTTTATTTATTTATTTATTTTTTGCAGTATCCACATGAGGTTTGCTATTTTGGACATTTGTTTAATTTTATTGTAATTGTATTGGGCTTAACATGCTTGTGCTGTTAAGTCGTTTCGAAATACCCACTCTTGCACCATGTGAGAAATATCCAGGTATTTGGATTTAGCCATCTAACAATGAGAGATCTTACTATCAAAGGTCTGTGAAAACTAGAAAATAAAGCGCTGTAATCAGCGCAGTGTTAGTGTGACTGAGGGAGCACAACATCCTCATTAAATGCTACGTCTCTGGCTGTGAACAACAAGGCCTGACCCTTTGATTACACCAGAGCCGGGGACAAAGGCAATCCAAAAAACCTCCCTCGCGACTATGATTAATACTGGAAGAGCCAGGGCTTCCCTTTGCTTTTTTGATCATATCAGATCATTTCTACCATAGCAGCTTCCACAATAAATAAATCAATAAAACAGAAAATGAAAATATAAAAACACTGTGAACACCATTAGGCAACATGGGAGGGAACTGAGTACAGTCTGCTGAGATGAAACAACTCTCCACAACAATAGATACTTGACTTAGTAGAATCTGCAGTTGCAGTTGTCTTACAATGTTAACTTGAGTCAACATATCTTACATCATTAGAGTATGGGACTCTGCATGTTAATCAATATTGTTAGGTATGTGTTAAAATGCACCCCAAAGGCTATATATACTTCCAACATGGCAACGTCAACTATTCATAAATTGGATATTAGCTTCCAGACAGACTAAAGCCTCAGTTGACTCTGTGCCATCAGACGACTGAATAAATAGAAATTCACCACAAAAGTAAAATAGTGGTGGAGGTTCAGCTGAGGGCAGGTCACACTGCGTCTTCCTGAATTAAACATGGAGGACGAGATAACAAATGTCATAGGAGGACAATGGGGAGTTAAATGCAAACCAAGCGATGCACAAAAGAGACATTTCCGAGGGGTTACTACAAGCTTCACCGCCACAATAACAACATGGATATACAGTCTATACATTTATAATGTGTATATATGCTGTATGTATGGACATCATATCGTGCGCATGTGATAAAAGGATGAAGATCCCACAAAATTACTCTCCTCAGTTCAACATTTTTTTTTGGTTGAAAAACATACGGCTTACATTTTCTCAAACATCCATAATTGATAACTAAATATGTACATAATTTTTTCCCCTGGTTTATGCGCTCACGCTCGCTGTTGCTAGCTATGAATTATTCGTTTAATCCATTAAAAGCATAGACTGACGCTACTATCATGGAGCTTGACAGTTTAAGCTCTTCCCCTTATTTTACAGCTTGATGCTAGAAAGCAAGTGGTCAATGCGTCCTATTGCAACACAAACAAACACTCAGTCAAGAGATGGAACTGTAGTGAGATGGAATTTGTTATGTTAGTGAAAGGAGGGTCCTGGTATATCAAGTGATACTGAAGACAGATTACATAAGATCTCTTAGACCATTGAAAAATTCACAATAATGTAGAGAGATAGATAGTTACTTTATTTATCCCCTAGGGGAAAAATAAAGTATAGGGTATATGGAATAGAAAGTTGGGTTAAAAGCAGAGATGTGAACAGCTGTGTCGTTCAGCAGAATTTCGTTGGTTTTTATATTTTGAAAGTGTCCTGAGTGACTTCATTTTACACTAGTAGCTCAAGATAAGGGAGGGAAGACTACCAGTGAAAGGAAGCTTACGTTCAGCGCATTCAGCCAGTTGAAAATGTCTTTATAGGAACAATGTCTTAGGCCTGAGAAGTAAGTGGCAGAGAAAATTGTAGACGGTGTAATAACCCCAGATGATGTTACCTAAGCAGATTTCTGTGCTAATGGACAGAGCAGCAGGAGGTGCTAAGCTCTCTGGTAAACATCTCTGAGTTTACAAAGTTGGTCTTGCACTTATCGATGTAATTCAAGCTCACTAATGTTACATTTTTTTCCTTCTTACTTCAAGAAATATGCAGTTTGTATTTACAAATTGAAATGGTTGCTTGGAGACAGATAATTGCCCCTTACCTCTAAGTATGAACTGATGCATGTGGTTCAGTTTACTTCAGATGTCTTTTCATCAAACCTACTCTTTTTTTTTTTTTAAAAAAGGATTTAGAAATACAGTGGAGTAGCCTTATTAGTAGCTCTGTTAATGGTAAATCATGTAAGGTATTATGGGTGTGTGCAGACAATTTATTAATTGAAAACAAAATAAAGTATTAGAACTTTAATTGATGTTATTTGAAGTGGGTCTATAATGTAGTTAATAAGTTTGTATCCTTGATTGCAGATTGTATAGGATGCTCCTATAATAGATGTTGAGCTTTCTTGGTGGTTTCATCATGTTCTTACTCCACTGTCTCAATTGATTATTGATTTGTTGTCATCTGGTGAGGCCAGTCTGCATCCATAGCTCCTCTTTGATCATTCCTGTTGGGGAATTCTCTTTGCATTGGAGAGAAGTTATACAGCGTGTCATTTGTATTATCTATTCATCATTGACTCACGCTGCACTTTACATTCACAGTCCCAGAGTGCACGCGGGCAACCCTGCGCGGATGTGGTCAGGTAATTTGTGTCCTCAGAGAGCGAGCCACAGGAATGAATCGGGGCAATGTTCTGTTCATTGCTGTGAAAAATCATCTGAGAACATTCTTCTGAAAGCAGACAAATACAATTAGAGCGAGCTGATCGAAAAAGTGTCAAGGGTAATGCTTTGGGTTGTTAACACTGCTGATTTTGGTGACCAGACTCTGCCCCCCAGTCAACATGTGGCTCTGATTATAAGCGGCCGTGTGGTTTTGAAAAGCAATGACCCTAACTGCTTAAAAGCTGTTCTGAATCAAGGACATGGGAATATCCTTCCCAAAATGTTTATTTTACATTTGCTGCGCAGCCTGTTCTGAAATATCTTAATATGGTCATCAAGATGCTCTGAAACCCACACAGCAGATACAGTTACTGAATACATTAGTGTGCAAACATCTGGAATCATTAAAATTTTACTTTTGGGGGGGTTTGGTGAAAGAGTCTTAAAGTAACCAGTGCGGTGTAAAACTTGGTGATAACTTGGCAGGTGGCTGTGACATGATATACTGTATATGCTAATAACTCCTCCACTGCGAAACATGAATGAATGGGAAATATGAATATGGAGGAGGGCCATCCGTGCCTGCTGTTTCAGGACACCTGGCCATTACGCTGCCACTCAGAAAAGTTTCTTCCACGAAGCTTCTGTGCTATACCTGTTCTCGCAGGCTGCACGTCTTCATTTCACATTTAAGATCACTAAAGCACGAAGCGTAAGGAATCTGTCCTTCTTCAGGATCCGCTTTTAGAGATATGTTCATTATACAGCACAGCAGGAGATGCTCCTTATTTGTACTGAAACATAAGCCAGTGGCTGAAATTTAAAAAAATAAATAAGAAAAATAAAAGGAAAATATGATAAAATAAAAAACGTCATTTTTATATATTTTGTTTGATTTAAAATAATCTCAGGGGATGTGCAATTTCTTACTGCCCATCATTAAACAGGCGAGCAGTGAGAGGATCAGAAGAGTTAGAATGAAAGCTAAAATCTTGGAATAATTATCATCACTCTGTAACTTTTAAGTTTCCGCAGAGGGAGCTCAGACTCGTCTGCATCTCTTCACACAAGGGCATTGTTAGTGTGCAGGAGATTGATGGACTATATGCAATACACTGCATGGCCACCTCATTATTTACTGATTCCTATAATCCTTTTACCATGCTAAACACTGTAAGTACCCAGAGAGGGCTGTTTTTTGGGGGGGAGGAAAAGTCATTTGATGATGTGAATTATTAATTAAGAGAAAAAGCAACCATTTTGGTCCTGGATTCAGACACCGCAGCATTCACAGTGCACTTGCCAGGACAATAAAATTACAGATGAATGTGAATGTTCTCAAAACAAATGGACACACAATGCAGATGCAGCAAACAAGTGCCACAAATGGGTCTGAATACACCCCCTAATCCTGGTGGAATATTTTGTCATTACTGGCTCTTGTAGGAGCGCGGATACAAGAATGCAGCATCCAGTAAGTGGTGCCCTGTAGCTAACGCTGGGAGAGCCCCTGCCAGCCCGATGTGCTCTGCTAGCAATCACAGCCCACTGAGTCACGGGCCAGTGGAAAATGTCAGATAAACATCACACTGGGAATGAGCTTCCTCCCTCTCCCTCTCTCTGGCTGTATAAGTGGTTTAAGAATAGCAATAGAGATGGAGCTGCTTATTTTAAGTGACACCATGAGAGTCAAGAGGTCAAATGAAATTTACAAGGTTAGAACAGGCGAACACGGTGCTGAGTAGATCAGATGACTGAGGTACATGCCAGGGTGTGTTGTGGGTTTCGCTCTGATTCAAACGCTATGCCGCATGTTATTCTGCCTCACCAACATCTCCGCTGTCATCCTCTATTATGTACTAAGCAACAAAGGAGGAAGGAAGTCCGTGGGAAACAGGGAGGAACTGAAACCTGAGTCTGTGCTTCGAGTTCTGCAGCACAAACGCTGCATTAGGACTCTGAGCCGGGACTTGGCCTGCTCTCAACCATCCAATTCACACCTTCTCACAAACATTCACAAAAAGCTTGTCGTAATTTCCTGTGAGACCTTAAAGAACACAGTCAGGAACAGCTCTCAGTGCAGGCTGTAAATCACATGACGGCAGCTCTGATATTTCATCTGTTCATCGACCAGTGGGAGAAAGTAGACTGTGAAACATCTCTTCCAGTTTCATGACATATTACACAAACTCTGTGTTGTACTGCAAGTGGGACTTACACCATGTAACATTTTGTCAGATATATTAGTTTTTTACTTGTTAAAGTACTGGATATAAAAAATAAAAATCCCCTGACTTCAAAGGTAATACGCAGCGTTGGAAGTACATTTACTCAAGGACTTTGTGAGGAACTTGAACTTCACTCAATGATTTTAATATTATGCTACTTAATACTTTTTTATATTTATTTAACATCTATAGTTGCACGATACTTTGCTGATCAATATTTTCACACACGATACCTTTGATCAACTTATTAGAAATTATGTTATATATATATAAAGTGGATAAAAGAGTGGCTTCTCCTTGACCATCTACAACATCTACAGCATGCACATAAATGCATCAGGAATAATAATCTATCACTACAATATCTATTTTGAATGGACTTCTATATTGTGTGAACTGAAGTAACCTTTTGGTTGGAATGGATGGTTGTGTGTCAAAATTTAATGTATATTCTGTATCAGCTTGCTCCAGCGCTTCACTGAAGCTATACGATGTTTTCACTGAGTGATAGACTTTATACACATTTCTCCAAAATTCAACTTGACATGCTTGGTATTTTGGGAAACTGTGGGATCTCCAATAGAATTAAAATAAAGCACTGTGGGTTGGAACAGTATTTGGCTGTGCTTCCTGGGTTTGAAGGGTAAGGGGTTAAGTAAAACATCTGAATACTTCAAACTATACTGAATCTTTTGAAAAATTGTTCAAAAGTCGCCACATTGTGATCCCTGTATTAATTTGGCTTAAAAATGAGCTTTAAAAGGTCTTGGCAAAGCTTCTTGTGAGGTTCCTCAGCCCCATAATCAATTATCTTTCTGCCTCTAATGATTCGTTCCCATTTGTAAAGGATGAAAAGGATCTTAGTCAATTTCCTAAGGACTACCTCATTGTTGTGCTGACTGTGTGCTGTCCAGCTCAATACTGTATAGCTGCTGCACAGACCAGGGATGAGCCACTGTAGGTGCCATCCACTTCCTCCTCCTGCTCCTCCCTGGCATTCACTTGCAGTGGCAGCTGGTGATCATGGCAACGGTGGGTCTTTGGCAGGACCAGTCATGTCTAGACCGGTTCAAGCTGCAGTATAGTCTGCAGACTGCAGTGCTAAGGCGCCCTGTTTAATTAGGCCCATCCTGCTGAGCTGCTGCTGTTTATTTCCCCTGTGACACTCCGCTGATCTCCGCTGAGCAGCCAGAGTGAGAGAGGGAAAGAGAATCATTATGCATACACCTCTGTGCAAAAGCACCTATACACAAAGTGCTATATAGACATGTACATCAGCTCACACATGTACACACACACACACACACACAACCTCACAGTACAGCAATACTCTCATGTGACCTGACTATGCTTTGTTATATACACATTCATTTTCTGAAAATTTCATTCTGTGCTCACACGACCACTTTCCAGAGAGACATGTAGCCACTCCTGAAGCTCAGCCAGTGATCTTCTGGTCTTAGCCTGCACTCCCACATCATCACACTGCAGCAACGTGCTATAGCTTCTCACATCTCCACAAACCACTTCAGAATTCCTTGAAGTCGAGCTGACATTGGGTATATTTGAGATCAGCTTAGTTGTGATTAAGACACAGTTCGGTGTCAAATGAATTAGTTGTGTGATATATTTCGTGCTTGGAGAAAAAAAAAAATTGAATTAGTCTCATTAAAAGACAAGTTCAACATTTTGGGAAATAAACTTATTTGCTTTCTTGCTGAGAGTTGGATAAGAAGATTAATTTGTTCTCTCACATCTGTCGGTAAACGTGAAACTATAGCTGATTAGCTTAGCTTAGAACAAGGCTACAGCTAGCTTGGTCACCTTAAGGCTGCAAGGTAATCAGTGGAGAGTCCAATAACTAAGTGCTTCCAAGCTAATAAATCGTTCAGCACATAAGGCCTTGTACAACCAAAATCTGTTGTTTTTATTCTTCAGTTTTCGTACAAATTAAATTTAAAAAAAAGATGTGATGTGTTTATAAGTGAGTTTTAGCTATCTTCAAGCCAAGCTAGCTGCTTCCCCCAGTTTGTAGATTTGTGCTTGTGCTAAGCTAAGTTAAGCTAACTGGCTGCTGATGATCCACTCTTGATGATTCCTTCTTCATATTCACACATCAACGGTGTCAATCTTCTCATCTAGCCGTCAGCAAGAAAGTGAATAAACATATTGCCTATGTGAAGTATCTAAAGACATCGTCATGTGAGGGTTAGCTATATGGTCAGAATAGAAGAGAGAGAGAGATGGTTTGGTGGCACTTCTCGGTGCACAAATATATGTTTGACTGCTACTGTGGCATCTCTGTTTAAAAAAAAAAAAAAAAAAAAATTCAAAATGTCAGAAAAGAAAAAACATACACCCTCACATACAACTGTCTCGCACACACACAACACAACTGGAAATGGAGTACATGTCATATGGGGAAAGGCCAGTAGCCGTGTTTCTCTGGTACAAAAATCAATCCAAAAAAAAGAAAAGAAAAAACACAAAAAAGCAATACCTGACCTGACAGAAGTTAAGTTGAGCCTGTGAGTTTCTTAGGATCCCTGCAGGGCAGAAACTCCACTGATTTCTTTTAAACATTAGCTGTTTAATTTAAGTGTGGGTCCAGTGAACTGGAAGAGAATTACCGTTTATCTCTACTGGGTCTCTGTGCAACAGGGAGAAGCATCAGGTCAGCACAAAGCTGCAGCCAAATGGAGAGGCAGAGATAGATGGATTGTCAGAATACCTCAGTACCGAACAGCTCTTGCTGTAGAACACGTTTTCCCTCCGTGCAATTTAAGCTGCTTAGTTAAACAAATCTGAGTTAGGCAAAGATAGACGAACAGGATAATGTGCTGGCAACACATTTTTTTCCCTGATTTTTACCTTTTTGCTCATTGTGTTTCACTAACTGCACATTGAGAACAATTGGAACACATGGCATGTGAGGAATCAGTTTGACTACTCTGGCACCTACCAAACTGTGAAAGTAGGACTGGCAGAGCAACCGTATGCTCTGTGCCAGATCCTTCTTGCTGCACAAACACAACTCAACACACAACGCGCACGGACACACACACACACACTCACAATTATTTAGGGGAAATATGATTGATTTCCTGCTTTTAAATATGAACATCCACTGCTTCATGTCCTCTAGTTTTAATGCCAGGCAAACCTGCAGTTTCATATGGAATGAAAAACATATATACGACAGTATCTAGGTTAGGCTTCACACAGTTATAATAACATAATATTAATATGAAGGTCATGTAGATGTTTAAGTTCAGATGTGTAGCTTATCAATCTACTTTAGCTCCAGGTGCTTAATTGCTCTGACATTACAAATTGCATTCTTGTTTTCTGGTTTCTGGCAGCCAGCTCCCTTGGCCCACAAAATAAGATGGGAATATTTTCCTTGTTAAATGGAACAATTTCTCCTCTTTAGGCTAAATATATGTGAAGAATAATTCATGAGACACACTTTTATATTATCCGCCTTGGCTTGTAATTCATTGGCCACATGGTGTCAATGTGCCTGGATGATAAAGTGACTGAAAGCAGCTAAAAGGACATCTAGGAATTCTTTTGAAGTGCACAGCTGTGCTCATATCAGTTCTATATGAAATATAATGAGGGACCTCCTTGTCACTGTCACCTGTGATAGACTCATCAGACTCCAAATCACAGGGCTAATGGAAAGATCGCCCAGTGGGATACAAAGGAGAGATATTGTTGTACGAGGTTACGGTGGCACCTGAGCGTTGAAATGGGATGCATAAATGCACATTTATTTATGGTGTTAATGTATTAGAGAGGAGCTCATTTGTCTGTCAGTGTGTATACTTGACTGGAGAGGATGGAGATTAGCTGTGGAGTCAATGTGACCTTTCTGTCTGTCATTCCTCTTTGCTTCTCACTATCTGTTGCGCCATGCTTGGGTATTTTTCTCAGACTGCGTGCACAGAGTGACCATGAACTTGGATTAGGGAAGGTCCTTGGCAGCAGCAGCAGCTGTGTTTCTGTATGATGACAAAAAAAAAAAAGAAAAAAAAGAAAGAAAAAAAAAAAGAGCAATCTCAAAAGAGAAAGTGTGTCTACTTGATCCGGTGCCTTGGAAAAGCACATTTGGAAAATGGCTTCAGGAAGGAGCTGATTGCTGCCGGTGTTTACTTAACCTAATTAAAAAATACACTTATCATTGCACATGCATATGAGAGCGGTTACACTTTGGAAACTATGCATCTACTTTTTCTAGTATTTGTTTGCTTAAGCCTGTCATCCCTAAATGTAATAAATATAGAGGAGATAAGAAAAAATGAGATTCCTGCTAAAATTGTCTCTGTGGAAAGTCTTGCAGCTCATGCTTTAAATTATCAGAAACAACAGATGATAAATAATGTAATACCCAAGGTAATATAATGATACTCTGACTGTTTTATTACACCCAGTTTATCTATGTTTACATAATGTTTGGGAAGACAAACATTTGTTTAATGTCTTGACAGGCATCAGGATCCTGAGCCAAAACAGATTCATAGCACTAAACCTTCTTGCCAAATGTTTGTAAAGATTAGCCACAGTCTAACTGGCAGTTTAATTATTTTTGATCGCACATTATTAGCAGGGCTCACAGTGCACTTTTCTGTGTCTCTTGTTTGGCAAATGAGGCCCATTGTTGATTTCCTTTTTTCTACATGTCACCAGAACTCGGGACAACACTGTTGGCACTGAGAATGATTGGAAGGAAAGAAAGACAGCAGTGACAGGCTTGAGCAAACAATCTCTGCATGATCAAAGCTGCTGAGTGGAGGAGAACACTGTGTACAATGATTGGAGAGAGCCAGGGGGAGGGCACTGTAGTGAAACAGAGCACCTCAACACAAAGTTTCTCTGACACTGCACTTCATGGGATGGAATGGGGGTGCAGTTACAATCCATTAATCATAAGTACCATGCTAATGTCAAGCAATAGCTTTGCAGTCTATACACTGACTCGTGGTGTAAACTCACAGCGAGCCGTGGACGTGATAGCTGCAACTGCACATGATTAAAGAGAAGCCTTTCTTTCTGCTGTTATCATATCGTTACCTGAGGTGTGACAATAACGATAACAACAAAACACACGTCAGAGTGTGAGGTCTGGTCATCACCTTACATTGTAATCAACCTGACAAGGTAACAACCTGCATTCTGTGTCATGTTCACAATCTGCCTACTTGCACAATAATTACCACATCTCTCCCCTGCAGTGAGCATTGCCGGTAGGAGCTGCATCCCTGTAGAGGGAGAAAGACATGTGACATCCACACCCACCAGCACAGTCATTAGACACTGAGTGGAGGCAAAGTTCAGCAGACGACTCCTGCATCAGGCTTAATGGTCGCCCCTTGGGATGAGAAGCTGATTGGGGACAGAGCAAGTACAAAACGTGTAATGGGGTGGTGGAATTAAGCAAGGGTAGTGAGGTGGGCGTGATTTAGAGTTAGCCAATTTGTGGGGGAGACTGTAAAGCTGTAAATAATGCTCGCTGATTTCAATCCAACTGCATGATGTCATCCTCCGTCCTCATAATACAGCACCTCAAGGCTTTTGTGATCATTACATGAGCCACACAGTTTGTTTTGGTTTGTGTGTGTGTGTGTGTGTGTGTGTGTGTGTGTGTGTAACTCATATCAATTAGGGGTTGGACTGATATGGTTTTGTTAAAGGCAAAACAATCTTGAATTGAATTAAAATTAAATTCAAAACACAGCAATGTATCTTGCTATTGACAAAAGTGATTAACAGCTGTGTTGATAACTACACTGACACTGGACAACAACTAAGTCTAATCTTCTCGCCTGTTAAAGGTTTGTTGTTGACCAAAGGGCAAAAATAGGCTTTTTTTAATTTTTTTTATTGCAATCTGCTGAGAAACACAAAGTGTATATGTGTGTGAACACACTGAATATGTTATGGTCAAAAAGTTATGGAAGACTGGCTTCAAGATGGAACTCTGTCTGTGTATTAAAAGTTTATATTTCAGACTCTTATTTATTTGTTTTATTGTAAAAAACAGTCTGGAAAATAGAAAAAAAAACAGATTTACAGTAGTTACCTGAAAATTTGATTCATGGCAAGTTGAGAAAACTTTACAGTATAGAAGCAATGAAACCCAAAATATTAACAACAGTGATATGAAAACAACAAATATTTCACATTATTATATCACAAATTAAGAAATGACAACATACCTGTTATAGTATATCACAGATGATAGTGGCAAATTATTATTTATATTCATAAAATATAGATGTAATCCTACATCAACACAACTGTGTCTCTGACATAAAGATGGAGCATTTTTGTTTGTGTTCTGTATTTAAGAGAATTATGTGCCTTATATTGACTTTACATTATGCATACTGGTTTAAAATATGTGTGTGTGTGTTTGTGTGTGTTTGTGTGTGTGTGTGCGTGTGTGTGTGTTATGTGTGTGTGTGTTATGTATACCAGTCTTTACATATATGTGTATAAGCTCTTACTCAGTGGACACTTCTGGGTCAGTTCCTTGGCAAGATTTTAATCCAATCTGTTTCCTCTTTGTACAATTAAAATACCGCTTAGGAATACGGCACTGTGTCCCAATTATATTTCTCCAAATGTTCCCGGCAACATTTCTGCAGTGTGCGCTCTGCTCCCACTCCTCCCACTTCTAAGTTTGGGTGACAGGCATGTGAAATACCTGGTTTGTCTGTAGAGCTTTTCACAATGCCCCAGATCCATCATTGCAGGGCCATTGAGGCTCATTGTGTGCATCCATTAACTGTATCTATGGTGGAACCTTACAAAGGGCCAGCTTGAAGAGGGTCACTGGTGCGTGGGCCCCCGCCATCATAAATCTGGTGCACTCCACAGCTGAAACTCCCCTGTGCTCAACTAATGGCGCTCTGATCGCTGGTACCACTTCTTGGGCGGGACGGAGGGATGTGTGTGAATGTGTGTGTGGGGTGGGTTGGGGGCTTACAAGGGGACAGGGTGTATAAAGCATTACTCATTTGTTTCAAAGCCCCGAGACCAATGAGCCCTAACTAATCACCCGGCTTTTGTCTTTTCTACAAAAGTGTTTCTGAAGAGCACAAATTGGGCAACCATTTTAGAGACACTTTCTTTGTCAAGATATTGATATTAATTATTGTCTTTATCCCCACCCCCAGCACAGTGTTAATATCCATATGAATAAAATATAGACTGTGCACGAGGGACGGTCAAACCCTCGCTTGCTTTTGGATGGAACTCATTTTTCCTCATTATTGAAGTGGGTCAGTGCCTCTTCACCTCTCTGCTCACCTGTAGAAAAACATGTGGGAGACCTGCAATATTAATGCCCTCATAAAGCAGGAAAGACCTTCACTGCAAACATATCCTACCATAAATATAGGTTTATGTTTTGTTTTTGTCCTGGAAACTGGCTCCGTATGAACATAACGGCTGGTAATGTGTTCCTCTGTGGTTGTAGGAACGGCGCTAACAAACATATAATGTGATTGTTTACAGCATCTACAAAATGATGTGAACATTAATATAAACATACATTACAATGTGCAATGATTCCTGCTAATTACCATTGCATTAAATTCGAAAAAATTTGGACATTATACCCAGGGGCCATTCTTAATTAGAAGAATGTGGAAATATATACACTACACATATCAGACAGAATTCAAGAAATACAGGGTTTTTTCACTCTTTTTCACTTGTTTTAAAGAAAGCTGAGTCAAAGTGTTAAAACTGGCATTCATACCAAAGTCACAAATTGTTGATTTGTTTAATATGTTTCCCTGTGCTCTGAATGCTGAGCAGTATCCCTGTAAGCATTGCCATGCAGGTACAAGTGTCCCACTAATTTACCTGCAGGACCCTGGGAACAGTTAATTCCCTCATGCTGTATAATATTGTCTAAATTGGGTTATTTTGAGAAAGCTAAGCAGGGAATGAGCAGAGTCTTTAATACCCAGTATCCCGCAGTTTGTCCTCTGTAGCTTGGGAAAATATTTCACGTTTTTTTTTTTTTTAATTTCCTTTTCTTTTATTATTTTTTCTTCTTCTTCTTCTTCTTTCCACCTCCAGCTTTGTAGGCAGCTCAGTCAGAACATCTCCCACTGGAGTCTGTGGGTGTCCTCTCAAGAAAAAGGAGCTCCTATTGGTTTTCCTCCTGCATCCTACCCACACACATCCAAAGGTTCCCCTCTGTTCGCCAATCAGTCCCTCCAAATCCTGCCAGCCCTCAGTGTGTCTGAAACACAAAAGAAACGTGTTCACCTTAATACTGTCCCTGGGTGCTGAGAGATGCAGAGTGTTGGTATTGGCGAAAAGAGAACAGTGCCTCTGTTTTGTGTTTAAGGGCCCCCAGTCCCCCTCTTTCCTTCATATGGTGGATGATCAAACCTCAGAGGAAGATTCAAGTCAAGTGCTTAGAAGACAATGGCTTTTTCCTGCCAAACACTGCAGGGTTTCTGGTGGAATGTAGCCAGTCATATTCTCACATCAATTAGGCCATTTAAATAATAGACTGTAGAAAGTCCTTCATGTCCAATTATGGTCCCCATGGAGCCCCAGAAAATGACTAAACAAATAAATAAATATGAAATAAATTATCATATGAAGAAATTGTGTAAAATGTATAAACGAACCACTAATTTGGGAAATCATTTCACTCGTGTCAACTTCTCATAATGATATGTTATTTTATCATTTTCATAAGGGTGCACATTTACTAAAACTCATCTCATCTCGTCTCATTCTGTTCTTATTCCTGAGTCTTAATTTAAGGGTCCCATATTGTATAAAGTGAGATTTCCATGTGTTGTTTGATTATAAAGCAGGTCTTGGTTCTATATTAATACTGTGAAAGTATCAAAGTGCTCAGTCCACAGAGAAATGCACACAGCCTGTATTTAGAAACGGAGCCTTAAAACCAGCCGTCAGTACTTCTGTAACTTTGTGATGTCACAACAAAGCTGATGTCACAGCCTCTTCTGATTGGTTCATCGGCCTGTTGTTACTAGAGCTCCAGAGAAAAACCTGAGAGAGGAGACGTAAAACTACATTGAGATGGATTTTGGAACTTAAAACCACAAATGTATGTTCTTACACCGGGAATGGATGCGTGGCGTGAGCATGGCGGCTGACATCGCTGAACTGCTATGGAGAATCACGCGTGTTCACACCGGCTGCGTCTCTGCTGCAGCTCTATCTCTCTACAGAGTTTGCAGGTTACTGGAATGTTGGATTTAATATTTTTATAAGTTAATTTCTTTATTTATTTTTTATTTATTTTTGTCAGAAAATGTCAGTTTAATGTCTAGTGTGTCTGAATCTCTAGATCAAGCCATGCACGCGTGACGCGTGAGACCTGTGTCTGCTCTAACCTGTAAATGTGCGGCGACACATTCCGCAGCCGCCACGCTTATGCAACGCATCCAGTGTGTTCCTGGCCTTATTGATATCAACACTTCAAGTAAAAACACTGTAAAAGTGTAAGATATGGCACCTTCAATCTAAAATATGTTGAAAGGATTTTTTTGTTTGTGCCGTACCATCATTAGCATGGACAACATAAGTGGCCCGACATGAACCTTCACTCCACTGAAATTGTGTGGGTGTCTCCATATGGTTATTGAAAACCTTTAACCTTAAACCTCCAACACTTACTAGGTAGAAAAACGCACAATCCATTTTAGTAAAGTTCTTGTGTGTTTTTTACACGCAGTCTTCCATCCATTCACCCACTTGCAAAAAAAGTATTTTTGAGGGTCCCAGCTGACATTGGGTGAGAGGGAGGATACACCCTGGACAGGTCACAAGTCTATCACAGGGCTGACATAGAGAGACAAACAATCATTCACACCTCTGAGCAATGTAGATTTGCCAATTAACCTAACCTGCATGTCTTTGGGCTGTGGGAGGAAGCCGCAGTCATAACTCCAATAATTTTTAATGATGCATTGTGTTCTTTTCTCTTCGTGACATTGTGTCACATGTTGAAGAAAATGTTTTCTCTGATGTAATCTATCGCAGTAACACTTGATTATCAGTGAAGCGTGTGGACTAATACACCAGAGAAAGCCATATCAGATATTCATCCAAGGTAATTTCCAATGTGTAAACATGAATGTCGTCCTTGATAAGGTTGTGCCCAATAGTCCAGCAATGATGATAGATGGCCAATGAGCCACCAGTGCTTCCTCCGAGCGTGCTCATCAGCTGCGGGGGGATTACCATTCTGCTCAGGTCCTTCTTCTCTGTGTGCCAGGACAGAGAGCAGAGGCTCCACGAAATATTAAATACATATGCAAATATGCAGGTAAACGCATAAATAAACAAGTACCTGTTGGATGTTGGATGTTGTTTGGTTATGATTCCAGGATCACTCATGCATACTATGCGCTTTATTGGAAATGGAATTCTTACAGTGGTCTTAAAGGAATTTTACTGTGTGATTATCCTTGGTTTTGTAGGATGGCTCATTTTAGAGCTGGTGGATATTTTGTCAAAAGAGATTATATGATTATAGGGGTAATCCTTTTTCTGTCTCTCTTCTTCCATAAAATATACTAAATATACATAATATACATGTTTGTGTGCTGACAATATGAAACAAGCAGATTTTTTTCCCATGTTAGGTTCTTATGTCTATGATTTTTTTTCCCCCTAAACACTTAAACTCCACTGCACAGGTAAGTTATAGTATTATACAATATCACAATACCACTTTTTTTTTTCTTCCTTTTTTTGGATATTCTCAGTTTCTATAAAATTAGCTGAGTGTCATCTTTCCTTCCAAACTCTCGTTAGTACCAAATTTAAGTGACCTGCTACTGGAAGCTATACGGCAGGCCTGAAGAGCTACACTGTGACAGGCTGCTCTTGGTCTCAGAATGACACCAGCACCTCCACCCATTAAAAAAACAAAAAAAAAAAACAGGGGTAAGAAATATCGACTTATTTTTTTTTTTAAAAACCCTCTGCAGTATAGTAGAAGTATAAAACCATCTGGATGTGTCAGAAAGCAGACAGGAAGAATAGAACAGGTAAAAGGGGGAATCAGGTGAAGGACTGAGACAAGCTTCACCTCTTTCTTATTATAAGGTGTGATCGATCACAGTATTATGCCATTAATGGTGTTGGAGCTCACATCGAGACGCCGGGATAACAAGTTCATGCTACCACATTATTGTGCAGTGCTGTTCTTTGACAGGGTGGCAATATCCCCAGCTTCTGACTCACACTTCAGAATCTTTCATGCAGCTTGACTTGTGTTTTTATCACAAATTTGGATTTTTCTGCCGTATGAGAATGCTGTTAGGACTCTTTTAAAGGCTATTTTGTATGTGAATGTTTAATGACTCTCTCCCAGCCAACTGTAACCATGGAGTTATTGGCTTTGCATAGTCATATCATAACTAATGTGTCTACTAATGACATCTCCACAGTTCCTACTTAAGACACTAATGGGCAGTAACAGATCTCAAACTGTGGTGTGTTATATTAAATTAATTATTGATCTGGGCCTCATATGCGATTGATGTCTCAGTCCTATGATACCTTATTATTGATGCATTTTCACTGAGGTTGTAATGCATGTCTGGAGTCGAAACACATCAGGGTGTGGAGCGTCCTTACGGACACACAACAACAACATGTACAAGACGTTTTCAGCTGCAATGATGCAATTTGTAGTCCATATTGAAATGAGGGAAATCAATAAACATACATGTAGGGTTGCATGTACGATGAGCAGCCCGGCTGTGCGGTTGATAGACGGGGATAAGGAGTTGAAGTTGTTATGTCCTGCGTTGATGTCGGGCGTCATGCCCACCATGTTTTACTCTTAATTAGAATGAATTTGTATTATTGTTGCAGTGTTGCCTTTCTAATTGAACAAGGAATTGTGGATGTAAAGGGATTCATGAGGTCTCATAACATCATGTAAATGATGTCACAAATTTCTGAGGCAGGGAATTAAATTAATTAACAGATGAATAAATAGTTCAATTTGTTTATTTAACTCCATTTAACCAACCGTTGAATGTTTTGGCACCACACTGTGGAGCTATCGCTGTTCACATGCTGCGTGTACTGCGCATTCTACATTGACTGTATATTTTCACTGCATATTTGTACTTGTTGGGTGTTACTTACACTGTAAACTGCTGCCAGAAACAACAACAGTCAAACAGCAATATGAAAAGGCATGCAGGCATTGTTGTTTCTTTGTCATGTGCATTGTTATTGCTGCTATTGTGTGTCTGACCAAAACCACTGCCAGTATACTCTACATACTGATAATAAAGCGGTTTCAGAGTTCTGAGTTCTGTGTTTGTGGCTTTAAAGCTGTGAGGGTGATTTATCCATCTTGGCAGGCATGCATTTCTGCTTGTTTATAAACTGAAGAGTTTATGGCGCTCTTAGCTTTGGCACTGCTGTCTTCATCTGTCTTTCGGTCACAGTGCTTTTCATTTACAGAGGAAACAGTCTCTATACTGCAGGAGAAAACAAACCATCTAAACTCTGTATCTTAAAGCCTGTATGCGTGTAGGAGCTTTAAGATACAACCAGACTGAGATGGCTGCAGTTCTCTCTCGGAGATGACGAGAATGGGGCTGATGTACCAAAAAAAAAAAAAAAGACAAAACAGTTTGATAAAGAAGATAATATAACGCAAACTGTAAATATAGATAACCTAACAAAACTAAATGTTGATCTTTTGATCAATGTTGTGAAATCCTGCTGTAATAACTTCAGCTACAGCGTTATACTGAACACCTACCCCAGCACTGTGGGATTGGGTAGCATCTGGCCTCTCTGTGTATTTGTTTGCCCATAATACAATTTTTCTGTGCTATAAACAAGTTGAGTGAGGCAGTCCTCTCACTGCTTTGGTTAAGGATCTCTCTTTGTGCTGCAAGTCAGTCCTGTTCTTTTTTTTCTGTGCGTTTGTGTTTGTGTTTGTGTTTGTATTTGTGTGTGTGTGTGTGTGTGTGTGTGTGTGTGTGTGTGTGTGTGTGCTAAAAATACTTGTGTGGACAAACAGAAAACAAAAGAAAGGAGAAAGAAATATATATTCTGGAGCTGGATACCAAGAAATATTTTAAAATATTCAGAACCGTGGAGCCACCACAGTTATTTCTGCTCTCATACGCCATTCAGTGTAGGAGTTATTAAGGTGTTATTATAGCTGTAATAAAACAGGAAAGGTATTTCATGGATGCAACATAAAGTCATTTAGCTGGATAATGTGTGGGCTGTATACCGACATAGATCAACCTATCTGAACATTTCATCTCATGCTGCAATAACTGGATGGTGTTTTATTTTTTTCCCTTCGTGTTTTTTTTGTTTTTTTTATCCCTTCCATCCACAAGAGACTTGCAAATGAGCCAGTGACTCCAGGTTAGCAATAAGGCCCAATGTGACACTTCTGAAATCCCCCCTGAGTAAAATCTGCACTTGGACTTTGGACTTCTAAAGGAGACAGCTTGTAAAAACTTTCTAAGATAGAAAGCAAAGACTTTCACACTATAAGCCACTCTGCTTTTGAAGCTTCTCTCCACTTAGAATTGAGGTTAAAGGGCCAAATCAAAAAAAGGAAGAATTTGTAAAAAAAAAAAAAAAAAAAAAAAAAAAATGGATGACCTGAAGAGAGATTAGTCAGCATAGGGTGAAAACTCATTTAACATCATCTAGTCGTCATGTAAATCTGTTTAACACCTTTTGAGAGTAGCTGGGGCAATGTCATATTAGTATGAACTACCAGTTAAAAGTATTTATTATATCATGGGAATTTTGTCAATTGAATTGAAAGTGTAAAAATAATCATAGGCTGCTCATAATCATTGTGTTTAGCCAATCACAGGAGATGGTTTGACATATATGTCAGAGCTAATGATTTTTTGTACCTAATTCATTGCTTTGTTACAGTAATGAGAGGTAATTCGTGTAATATCATGACATTTTACAGATGTCAAATGAATAATAGGCTGATTAAAACATACTTGAACTGATGTGCATGATCATATCACATCTAGCATTCTCTGACAATGTGGTGAATGAAAGCTGATGTTCTTTAGACTGAATTATTCTCTGGAGTTTTGTTCTCGCCTGGCTGATGGCTTGTCAGTCTTGTCACTCTAGCCCTCAGCTATCCATACGAATGGGGGGACTACAACGGAGTCAGTAGACAGGAAAGACTGGCCTACCCAGTGGCCTCTTTTCCGTTCCATATACAGTAGACAGTAATATAACGACCTCATTGTACAATCAGCAGCACATTGATCTCAGGGCCGTCTGGCCTTCGGCACATTTTATTAGCCGCTGATCATGGAAGCCCCTAGCTAGTCAGCAGCAAGACCACAAGTAACAGATTTGCTCTTATTGGAAGAAAAAATCCAGTTATGGTGTGGATGTGGCCAAGGGAAATAAAGCCTTAATGACAAGCGGGTGATGGAATGTCAAGTGTTTAAAAGCATGAATAAATCTAAAGGCTCTCCAGGGAGTCTTTGTTTCCCCTCTTTTTCCCTTGTCGTTCTTTTTCCCTCACTCCACTTTTGCCTGTTTTATTTCACAGGAGAACGAAAAAAAAATGAAAAAAGTATTTCTCCAGAGTGTGTAGTTGCTGCTGCTAGGGGTCTCTCAATCAAAACAGAGTTTGGTGATGTCATGAGGTAGCGAGGGATCGTGGGAGTTGTTGTCTTCACTACTGTCGCCATCACTGCAGGCAGCTTCTCCCAGTTAGGATTCCTTCGGTGTCAATCGTTCAGGAGGCTTTTATCCACAGAGGTGTGCTCCTCTCCCAAACAAATGAGCCAGGTGATTAAATCCAATAAAAAAACACTGAATAAGGTAGTTTCACTTGCTGTACAGCTGACTCAATCTTAGAGGGTCTGGGAGCCGAGCTGTGGCTAATTTTTGCTCAGCTTGCCTCTCTGATATCTTACCATCTAGACATCCAGTGACTAAAATTCTTCATTCGATTAAAATATGTGGTTGAAACCGACCAAGATCCAAGAAGTGTATTGTAAAAAGTGTCTTAAAGGAGCTATTTGCATGTTTTGCTATTGTTACATAGCCAACATTAGCATCATCAACAGTTTACTTACAGTCCACAAGAAACGTTGCAAGTTCAGCATCAAACTTTATTCCTTTACTCGCCAAGAGCTGTCTCCAGTAGTGGAAAGCAACGCCAATGTTGACTCTTGTCTCTATCGCGTATTTTCTTCTACCGAAGTTAGCATGCTAACCAGCTAGGCCCGGCCCTTTTCATCATCTCCCATAGCGACTCACTGTAGCCTCCAGTCTGCCTTGAGGAAGCACTGCTGCTCAGAGGGCATATTATAACCTCTAGTATTGTAAACGCAACAATGGCTGAACCTCAACTCAAACGGCAATCTCCACCACCCGCTCCCTGTAAGAAACCGGTAGAAGTTTGCCGGTAGAAAAAGTATACATCTAGCTCCTTTAAAACTGGATAAAAAGTCAATTTTGACCACTTCGTGCAGACAACCACAAACAAACAAGACCACTGACAGACGACCAAATAAAAATCACAGATTTGACTAGGTTTGTAAATTGCTGGAAACATTTGGGATAATGGAAGAACACAACTCCACAAAATATATAACGTAGTCATTTTTAGACATTCTAATTTGGAATTGTTACATAATATAGCTTTAATGCAATTGTTTTTGTTGTGTTTTTTTTTGTCATTTTCAGGTTGTGATAAAGAAGGTTAACTGTAATGTGCGAGTGTGATAGAGAAAGAGAAGTAGAGACGAACAGAGACTGAAGCAGAAACAGGAAGAGAGGGCCACGGTTTATGATTACATGTCCTTTGTGGAACACATCAACCATTCATGCAAGAGAAACCACAGTGAGATGAGAAATGCCTTCCATGCACTCTCAGGCAGCAGAAAGTGACATTGAACGTTCATATACAAGCTGAAAATCTCATGCTCAGCCGATATGCATCTTACGAGAGACACAGCGCTCATCATTTTCGTCTCAGTGCGCCCCCCCACCACCACCACCACCACCACCACCACCATCCCATCTCCCCCTTCCCCAATTCTGTGACCACGGTGTCACGGCTGTGTGTGGACTGAGAATAATGGCAGGATGGGGCCTGATAAATGAGAGCTGATAAATCAGCGTCATGAAGAGAGGTAGCAGAATATCTGCTGAAACAGAGGGTGAACCGTTCAGAGATATCTGCCTGCAGTCAGTGAGAACGCAGGGAGCTGTAGATCAAGGCTGGATGCTGGTGTGATTGCAAAAAACCCTGGGACTCAAGAGCAGGTCCCTTTCACTCTCTGTGGGTGAAGCAATCCAAAAAAAAGGATCAAATATTCTACTTAGAGGGTAACGGAGTAGAAATGAAATTGATTGATTTTACACAAGTCACTAGGTCTATACACAAATACATTAAAGACTGCATGTGCACAAGTGTGCGCGCTTCCTGTCATCCGGCCTGCTTACTTATTCATTCGAAGGTAGTATGCAGGGACTGGGAGACCATAAGAAATATGCTCTTGCTGCTGCAGGCCAGAAATTTCTATCGATAGCCTGGGTAGCATCCATCTTCCCAAAGTCCACCAAAGGTCACGAGCAGCATAACTTAGAAGCTGGTTTGCATCGGATTCTAGTCTGTATTCTGCATGTTTACTGACAGTCCCCCCATGGAGGCTGGGTAGCTCTGTGACACTTGCACAGACACACACACACACACACACACACACACACACACACACACACACACACACACACACACACACACACACACTGAGGAGCTGAGGATGGCTGTCTTGTAAATCTGAGATGGTGAGGGGGTGTTGGTGAAAGCATTGTTTCACAGTCAATAAAAGGGGCCCCAGGGTGCTTGTAAGAACAGCAATCTGCAGCCATTTTCCAAATAGAACATCTTGGGAGTACTCGGGGGGTTATAAGTTGAGTTCCTTCTCGTATTTGGAGTTAATATCAAGAATAAAAACTAAAACAATAATCTGCCCGGCACATATTGCAGTATCTAATGGGAGAAAGGATATGGGAGTCACTGGAATGAAATGTGCACATGAGAGCCAGGTTTCAGTTCAGAATAGACAACAAGGACCACAGTGCAAGCCAACAAATGATAGCACATTGATTATCTATTTATTGTTTTGTATTCCTGAGGTGTTTGCCTTTTTTTTTTTTTAATACGCGCATTTTGTATGTCAACGACATTCACATAAACTGGCAGATGAAACCAGTGTCATTTCAATCCAACTTAATTAGCTTTGCACATAATTTTCTGTATATTTAAATTCCCTTGCATTACTATTTTTGTCCATTTGTCAGCTAGCTAAAATGTGCAAATGAGATACTGTTTTGAGCAATTATTTCACCCATCCTTGTTGAGCCATATGGCAAATGAATGATAAAAAAAAAAAGAAATGCTTCTCACATAATAGTCATTCCAATTGCTGTTCAGTCAGTCAATGTCAATGATTAGAATCCTCAAACATATTGTCCTTTAATTTCCCATATAATATATTCCGCTCTCACTGAAGCAGACCCTTTTCATTGCATTGTTTAGCAGTCTCTAACGCTACATGTCTATAAATGGTACAGAACTGTATATTTCGGCTGTGGATAGTGAAGGAGCTGTATAGTGGCTGCCTTTATGTCCTGGGCTCTCACAGATTGCCAGCATTCCTTCAGGGATAATCCATGTTGTGAAATTGAAGTGCAGTGCTGGAATATAAATTGACATCATCAGATGACAATACAGCAGGGTGGGAGAGCCTTTAAAGGACTTGAAGCTGGGGAAGAGGCGGCATTAAGAACTGAACTAATATACACTGTTGTTTGTGTTGCGGCTATCGGAAGAAAAAGTTTGACATTTTGGGAAATTACCAATTTGCTCTCCAGTGGAGAATTAGATAAAGAGACTGATACTGCTCCCATATCTGTCCCTTAAATATAAGGCTACAGCCAGCAGTCTGTTAGCTTAGCTTAGCACAAAGGCTGGTATCAGGGTGGAAACAGCTAGCCTCGCTGTATCGCATTAGTTTTATCTATCCAAACTGAAGTGTAAAAACCGATAAACTGCTCCGAGCTAAGAGATCGTTTAAAACACAACCCAACAAAAACAGTGAATTGTCCTTTTTTACGTTTCTGTTTTTGCAGGGATTAAACAGTCGTGTTAATTTGTGAGCTTTGGACTGCTGGTAATGTTAGGCAGATTTTGTTATCTTCAGACAAAGCTAGACTTACCTTTTCTTCATTTCCATTTTTGTTTAGTTTTTTTGCTAAGCTCAGCTAACAGGCTTAGCCTCAGTCTTAAAATGGAGGACAGATATGCAAAAGATAAGAGTGGAATTGATCTCCCTAACTACCTCTCTGCCAGAAATGTACAAAAATGTCAAACTATTCCTTTAATGGTGTAAAAACCTTCCTCTGAAACAATGTCCTGCTTGGCTGCACAGTTGTTAACTCTGGGTACATCTAAGCCATAAAAAGGATTTGATGAAGCCCTTTTCAGATGGTGAGTCACTAAGCACGTCTGTGCCTGCCCAAGATCAAAGCAGAGAATGTAGTTAGGCAAAGATTGAAGCGGTATAACCCCCTTTATTAGGAAAGCAGAAACAAAAAGAAGTACGGTACATTAAAACCAACCATCTGGTTTGAAAAACTCAAAGTCAGAGGAAGCGATTTGGCGAAACAAATCTGATTCCCGTTGCAGTTGAAACAACACCTCGAGGTTTGTTGTTCAACATCTCATCTGACTGGGCACTGTAAAATTTCATGTTGCTTCTGGCAGATGGAGTGAATAGCTATGTATACTCAAAGATAAGTGATATGCACCAGACGAGGTCATTTGAAAACACCTCTGCAAGAATAACTCCTCATTCAGGTTCATTCAGGAGGTGGTATGAAAAACTACTGGTGTTCTCAAGAGGTACAGGATGTGGAACTGATTAACACAGACCAGCTACACTGATTACACCAGCTGAAAAACAAAAGGCAAGTACGGTTCACTGGTTACTCTCTAATAGACATTCATTGCGCTTTGTGCGAGGACTACAAAACCAAACTTGCTCCACTATAATTTGGTTGAATTAATAAGCCATGTCCACATCTATTCAACTAGGTGCAAGTGGTGGCTGTGTGAATTACAAGTCCCACAGTAATAGAGGAAGGAGAGGAAAGGAAGGGCAGGTGAAGGCTAAACGGCTGACGCTCTGTGACTTTCATCATCCCAAGACACCGTGCACGTGACAGCTGAACGGATCGTTACCGCTGCTTCCACCACCGCATACAGTATACACACACACACACACACACACACACACACAACACACACACACACACACACACACAGAGATGTCATTCTTGTCTTCATCCTTCCATATGTCCCAGGAGTCCAGATACATGCCATGTCCCCAGAGGCAGTTTTTTTGGANCACACACACACACACACACACAGAGATGTCATTCTTGTCTTCATCCTTCCATATGTCCCAGGAGTCCAGATACATGCCATGTCCCCAGAGGCAGTTTTTTTGGAGGCGTTCTTCATTTTGAGGTCCAAGTCCAATCTGACCTACAGTATTTTACAGTACAAATCCCTGATAGCAGGCAGGTGCTGGATGGGTTTGGCTTTTCAATGAGCTTTTGACCTTGACTTGGCTTAGGGACACATAGATATTGTTACAGAATGAGCCTATTGTTTTCTTCTTAGCCTGCAAGTCAAACAACTTATCATCCACAGACTTCTATGAGCCTAAAGCGTTTTGGTTTTTATACAATGGGTGCAAGCAACAAATGAATAACGGTATAAATTATTTAGTCTCGCCTCTGGTAAAATATTGTCTGACGAACTATTTTTTGTTTAAAGCTGTTGTCCTTTGAGATAGATTGCACAATTCGCAATCTAATTAAGCCTCTGCAACAATGCTGAGTTTGAGTAAAAACAAATAAATAAAGAGGCAGTTTTTAGCTCCAAAATTAGCATTTTATTTGGATGGTTGGGGTCAGAGATGTATAATTTGTTTTCCAGTACACATGGTTATCCACAAGGCTTAAGTCCAAAACCTTTTCCAGTCTTAAAGCTGAATCATTAATTAGTGCCTAGCATGTCATCCCGCCCCACCCCCCCTTTTTGGTACAAATTCAACAGTTGTGCTGACAAGATCACTACTTTTCAATTTTTATCAATGTGTTTTTTTTTTTTTTTTTTTTATACAAAAAACTCTCTTAACTTCTACACATTTAATGTCACCCAGATTTTTTATTTTTTCACTTTGTAAATAAATTTGGGAAACAACATTTTTCATTTTTGTTGATAAAAACATGCAAAAAACTTGAATTTGTAGTCCAAATTATACATTTACAAGTTTGGAACTTTTTGCACTTCTTCATATACTACATCAAAAGAAAAAGATAAAGAAAAAAAACATTATGTACACACATCTTTTTACAGTGAAGTAAAACTTGAAAATATCAGATGATGACTAAGGCATATGAAGTGTACATAGATTAGACCAAAACAGTTTTTTTGTTGTTTTTGTAAAATACTACATCACTTCAAAAAAAAAAGGAAAAAAAAATCTGCTACAAAAGTATGATTCATAACTCCCTTTATTTGCAACCAGCTGCATAATTTTAATTTTTTAGTGAAAAAGTCTACAAGTCTAGCGTACTGTACAGTGCTGCTCTTAATTGTTTTTCCTTCCATCCAAGCTAACAGATGATCCTTCATTTTCTTTGTAGTTTATTTAAATAATCTTCAACAAACAGGAGCATTGTGTAACCAAAGAAAAAAAGCATGTAGAAGCATACCAGAGTGTAACATACTTTGTTTGAAATCACTCCAAAAGTCAGTACCATTAAAGCCTTGAACATAAAACTAATCATTTAGATCCAAAAAAATGTACAAAAAGGCACATTATATCCCAGTGCTTCTGTACTGTGAAATTCAAGTGTAACTGAGCGCATTCAATACCAACAATCCGAGTGGCGACAGTCCACCAGTGTTCCCTCCCACATCCACCATAACTGGACCACAGCCTATGCCTAAGCTTTCAACAAGCATATGTATGCGTAGACTACAACAATAAGCCTAGGTTGGTTTTTGAAAAAATTTCTGAATCAATGTTTATTTTTTGTTTCTTTTCTGTCACAGTTCCGTCACTTTCTCAGGGGAATATCAGAAGCTGTAGATGTCCATCAACAGGAAATCTTTCCTTTTCTTCATTTTTTTTTCTCCATCTTTTCATCATTCAAGGAGTGGCTGTGTGTCCTAGTCGTCACTTCCACCGTACATGTCCGCCAGTTTTCTAAAGCGAGGGCCCCAGTCGTTGAGGTAATCGTAGTCCTGGTCGCCCCCGCTGCTGGAGGAGTTGAGGGAGCTTAGGGAGCCAGCTGTGGAACCGCTGCCTTCGTAGTCGAACACTAGCAGGGAGTCGTAGGGAGGAGCGGTGGGGTCGTTGTCTGCTGCCTTGAGTCCCTGTACAGAAGGAAATAAAACCACGGTTAGATGAAAAGATTAAGCCGTGTCTGCATGCCGACGTCGTCTGCAACAAGGGGATGAGCCACGTGAACGCGGCTCCCTCCCCCCTACTGCTGCACACGAACAGGCTAATCTATCCTAAAACCAGTCAGTGGTTCTGCCTCCACTTGTTCAGGAAATCAGGCTCTGGTGTTCCTGTGAGTTTCCTCTGTTTTGGTTGGCATTCTCCTGATGTTTCTGGGATGTAGGATTATCCGCTGCTTGATCAAAAGCCAAGATTGAGCGTGACCAGCAGCCTCAGTTGAGTGGAATCATCTCCCCCTCCCCCACTGACCCTTGTGCAAGCCCCCCCCCCCTTCAAAGCCCTTTGCACAGGCAGTACAACTCCAGCACCGATACATCTATAATCTAGATAGCGATATCTTTAATATTTCATTTTTATCTGACTCCTGCCTAAACAGCAGCAGTAAGCACAAGACTCAACCGAGGCAGAAATGAGAGGAGCATGTGTGTGTTTGCCGAAAACGTGTCTCTCTGTGTGTTAACATGACGCTCGTGGTGCTGGTTGGGTTTGGTCTATTTTGAAGATTGTGCTGGACATTCCCAGAAATCCTCACAGCGTCATGAGAGGTCCTTATGGATTGTTATTGATTTCCAGCCTCATTCCTTAATGGGACTCAGGAGACTTGATGGATTGCTAATCTAGGAGTTAAGATGTGCTTTGGCCATGAACCACTTTGGATCCAAGCCTGCTTTCTTCCTCGTACGGCCACAAGTGAGGACACCCAACATATAATAAATTAATTAAAAGAAGTAGAGCAACATAACACAAGAGAAATGAGACCTCAGCTCATTGGGAACTTGTCAAAGATTTATTGTTTCCTTTATGCTGCTGTTATAGCGCTGAAATGCTCTCAAATAAAAAGATGGATTGAATTAAAGTGCCTGGGCACTTAACGATTATTTTCCACTTGTTAGCTTTCGTTAAGTATTTTGCTCAGGGCCGTGGTGCTGATAATTTGGTGGGAAATATGACAGATGGATCGTTCATTACAATTACAACCATAATCGCTCTGCTGGTTATAGCCCCCTCTATCTGCGACCAAAACCCCACCGGCAGTCTCATACGATTAGTCAATCACAGAACCCAGCTTCATAATTTCATTAGAACTGAATCATCTGCTGTGCTACAGACAATCACAACTCTTAGTGAAATGGTGAACTGTCCTAACTTTTTTGGAGTCGCTCTGTCCTGCAGATAACAAAAGAGATGTGTAATCAAACCCACTGGTATTTCTGTTCACAGACAACTTTGCACATGCTGAATCAAGGCACTATGCAAAACACTGAATGCAATCACTTCAGCTTTGTCTTCCTCTGTGGCACTGCGTCCACCTGTGACCAACAGAGGTCATGTCACGTTGGCGCTAATGTATTTAATGTTACCCCCCTCTGTGGGAACAGACCAGGAGTTGACTAATAGACCTTTGTTTGTCCGACTGTGAGGTTAAAGTCCTTATGCTAAATCTATGCCTAATTTTTTTGTCCCTCTAATTTAATTAAGAGCCACAAGCTCCTGGGGCGTGTGCACATTTCAGGATGAAGATCAGACCCCCGCCACCCCCCTTCTCCCCTCCCTCACCACTCATCTCATTGCTCCTCTGGCAGCTAGCCCTTATCAGTTAGGTCAGATTCCAGCTCCGTGTGAGCGCTGGAGCTACCATGACTGAGCTTTAGCGACAGTCAAATCTGGGACTAAAAACAGATCAACACTGCCTGGTTGCAGCAAGTGTTTTCTGGGTCAGGATGCTCAGACTTGAAAAGTCTCAAAGGTCTTGTGAGAATATTAAAATAACAAGTCTGATGAAGGATGGAGCATATTGTCGAGCTGTTCTTTATTGGATGGCGCAATTGCACTCCACAACTGCTGGACGAGTGTATTAGGTGTATTCATGACACAACGGTGAGAGTGAAAATGAGTAGTGTCTGGGTAGAGGGATCTGAGAGATAGATGGTCAGGGAGCAGAGCTGAAAGAGCAAGTTCTAATCTAAAAACATGGGCACCATCCAAAAACTAGGAGAGAACTCCATTTGTAATGCTGTGAAACTCTTGTCTGTTGGAGCTTGTGAAAAATACATGACTGCTCTTTTCATTTTACATTCTCCCTTCATGCTAGAGTCAATGATGGCCTCAGGCAAACGAGGGCACTCTGAACACTGCACTCCGATAGAAAGCCAATGTATTGCTCCTCTCATCTCCTATTTCTATGCTGACACATCTATAACTACTTTGGCAGAAAGTGAAGAGAAAAACAATTATATCTAAGTGAGTTAGCATCATGTACTTTTTGGGCTTAGTACATGTCTGATCGGATGTATGTGAGATGAGAAAAGTTTCTGCTACTGCTGGGAGAAGATGAAAACAATTCTAATAATAATTGATTCAATTTAAAGTAAAGTTTTTTTCTCTCACTACAAGGCGGTGCTTAACTCCTCGATACTGAGCCAAATTGTTTATTTAGATACAAATTTATTATAAGAAAGTCATTCAACTTGAAAATGAAATTCAAGCTTTGTGACAGTACTGATCCTTTCATTTCAGCTCTCTTCCTGGCTCCTGGGATTTGATTTCAGTTTTCAAGAACTGTTGCTGGCTGGTGTTCTTACCTCATTGATAAAGTCTCCGATGTCTCCAGGGTGGGGTGCTGCTGACCTCATGGGGTACTGTGGCTCGGGGTGGAGGGGTCTCTCGTCTAGACGGCGGATTCCGACCGGCTTGATGGCATCAGGCTCTAACGTGTCCGGCTGCTGGAGCTGACTGAGGTCGTAATCCTGGGGAACACATAGACAGATGGGAGTTAGCTGAGCAGTGTGACGAGACCCCAAACCAAGCGCGATTATTTAAATAGGTAAACACATTCATGTGCTGTACAGAGGAAAGAGGAGTTCAGCTAAGTCGAGGGAAGATTTTAAAGTTCAGAATGCAGCGAGCAGAGTTGAGGGAACACGAGGAAAACTTTAATCTTCTTGTCTGTGAAGCACAAGCCCAGGGACAATTTGACACATTAAAAGAGCCAGCAGTGAGGGGGGCCAAGCTGAGGACCACATCATACGCTGCAGAGTGTTTGTACTTGTGCAGTGTGCTGCAGGAAGGATGTGCAGGCGACTGTTTTGCTCTAATCAATGCCCAGACACGGGATGGTGGATATGCATAAGCCATTGCTAATCCTATTAACATTACCAAGGCAACCTGAATGGCTCGCAGTTTGTGCAAAGTCATGGGCAGGGAAGGAGGAGGAGAAAGAGAGAGAAAGACGGAAAGACAGAAAAGGAGTTAAGAGACAGAAAGAGCCTTGCTGAGCTGAGCTGAATGTCTGGATGGTATCACGGTGACAGCAGATATGATAGAGAAAATGCCATTTGAGAATCAGGGTGTGTGCCTAATAAGCGTGCATGATGGATTGTCCCTCTTTAGAAGATTTTCAGTAATCCATCCATCTCTAATATCCCCCTTCAAAATTGTCTTTGCTCAGTTGCACATGTACCTACACACACAGGCGCATGCACGCTCAGTACCAGGGAAAAAAATAAATAAATAAAAGGCTGCAGACGTTCCGATGTAAAAATAAACGTGAGAATAAATATAAACCCTGTGATGATGCACAAACAACCCAGATATACAAACACGACAAAGCGAGCGGGCACTTGACAAACACCTTCTCAACTCCACACTATTAAGTATCATGTCAAATATAAAACAAGCGCATTGATTATTCATGTGTAATTTGATTTCGTAGGGAATGACAATCAACCCTGAGGCTAGCTGCAGAGGAACAATGGTCATCACACATCATGCAATAATGCCATCCATCATCTTTGGTCCATTTCAGTCTGACTCCCGCCTGACCTTCCCTGAGTGCGCACACCGGAGGGGTCAGGAGTTGGTGACAGGAATTGCAACAGAGCCGTATAATGGCTGAACTAAGCAGGAAGGTCTAATGACATACCGGCCCCCTTCAGGGAATTGACTCCTCACACGTACACTGGCCTGGTGAAATGGCTGCCTCTGGCACTCATGACCCACATTCAAACACGGGAGACTGAACATTGCCAAGCCTTATACACTTAATCTGTTGTGAGACATAGCTATAGCAATTTAAAAAAGAATTGAGTTTATTTATCATCATGCCAACAGTGAGTTTGATGTCCAGTACTTCCTTTTCAGATCATTTGCCATCATTCCTGCTAATAATAATAACACACATAATAATAATAACACAAATTCGTTTCATCAGAGATCTGACAAATCAGCAACATCTCTAAAACTAAATGCAATAGGATCTGAAACATGCAGCAGCCATATGATCACACGTTTTTAACAAACCCCAGGTTATTTGTACGAATAAATAGAGAAGAACAATTAAAATCATTACCCAAACAGTTTGTTCCAAACATCCACTGAAGTTTACAGAACGACTTTCTGGCTTAACTTAAGTGCTGGCTTCTTTACAACATGCTTAAAAGGGAATAGCTGGACATTCTAGGAAATTCTTCATGCTTATTCACTCTCTTACTGAGAATTAAATCAGAAGAGTCATTGCACTCTCATGTCTGTCAGTGCAAAATAAAAATAAAAAAGGCAGCCAGTTAGCTGAGCTTTGCATGAAGACTGGAAAGAGAGGTGCTGGTAAGTAGATTTAGTCACTTTTGGACAAGCTGAGCTAGCTGTCTTCCCCTTTTTCCAGGTTTTGTGCTAATTTAAGTTTCATATTTACCATAAGGACATGAGCATAGTATTAATCATCTCATTTAACTCTTGGCAAGAAGGTGAATAAGCATACATCCCAATTTTTCTAACTACTCTCTTGAATCTTGTATTTCCTGCACTGTAGGACATAGTGCATCATCCCAAATCTTAGCAATTACATATATTTTACACTGTTAACATAATTGAAATAATGGCCAAAAGTGCAAAAACTAGCTCTAGTAGAATTATCCTGTAAGAGACGTTACAGTTCTCTGACATATTAAACTTCCCTTTATCTCCAGTGACAAATACATGAAGCAGTTATACTATCTGCATAGACAGGTCTTATTTCTTTTTGTTTTATTTATTACATGAGATTGAAAAACAAATCAGAACATATTTCAATTCATGCCTCGAAAGCCACACTGTCTTAGGTTAATGTGCATCAAAATATTCTGAGGTCATTTGAAGAAGCAGATAACTCATCTCTGCCTTACATTTTATCTTTTTCACCTGCAAACCTGTATACAACTTCTCAATTTACTCTTATTTCTGCATTATATTTTCCATGTCCACAGAGTGCAGTGAGATCAGCTGTCTGCCTTTGATGAAATGAGTGCTTCACAAACCAATACAAACCAGGGCAATGGCAGCAGCAACTAAAATCATATACTCTGAGAGCGCCCAATGGTCTGACACTTCAATTTCCTCCCCAGCGGGAGATAGGGAGAACAGAGGTGGGCATTATAAAGACCACATCGCCGGGAAAGTCAGGCCCATTTTTTACCCAACACTGACTTCCCCGATTCTGCAGACAAGACCATTTTCTCCTGGCGCCCTGCACTTCTCTGCGCCAGTCAAAATGGAAGCTTGTTTTCCCTCAATAAATTGCTGCACCCGTTTGTTTGCCTTTGAGGAGTGTTATATCATGCAACAGTTTCCTTTACAAAGTGTTCTAGTCCACAAGTTTGTGCATTTTGTGTGTGAAAGTGAGGATGTGAATACACAAGTGGGTGTACTCCCTCCTGCCTAATCACTGGCAGATGTATAATGGCTTTCCAGTCATATTGTTACCTTAGACAGAGCTTCATTATTGCGCCACAGCAGATGTCTGTCTCCAAATGACATCAGCTTACCAATTACAAGTCTCCAAGGCTAATTTGGCACTGCACTGGGTCAGACCAGGGTCTCCCACTCATTTCTGCTATACCTAGGCCACTGGAGCACTTCAGCTAGCAGCAAGAAAACAGCCCATTTGGTATATTACTGCCTTTTTTATGAAATGATTCCGTTCTGCTAACAAGGGGTCATTAGGACAATTGAATTTGTGTCTGTATGTGCCTGATCAGTGCACAGGGAGATGTGACTTTACAGAGATGTGACTTTATTGATGCCTGTGGCACTGCATTTCTATTGAGTATATGTGTTTTTGTGTGTTAGGGTTGTTGAGTGAGAACCAGTTCCAGCTGAGGAAACATTTCCAATATTTCCAGAACCGATTGGATCAAAATGTATTTGCCTTATTGACTCCAGGCTTCGATTCCCAGCTCCTCTCTAGAAAAAAAAAAAAAACCCTACCATTTCCAATTTCCAGTGAAAGCTGTCTTACTCCTCATTGTGAATGACTGCGAGGTGTATCTTAGAGCAGCATAATGAGCAGGAGTAACACTAGAAAGAATGCATTCTAAGTATGCAGTATGTATGCTTGCAGAAAAAGACTAGGTGGTCCTCTTTGTCCTTATGCTGCCTCAGTTATACACAAACTGCTACTGTGCTGTGTAGATGTGACCTGAATGTTCCCCCCTGACAAAGACCACACACTCCGTCACATGTCACCCTTTCAAAGAAATGTCACTCTCTACTGAGCTACTGCATGTAGGTAAAATGCGCTAAAGTAAACCTTAAAAGATCCCGAAAACCTGGTTTCAGATCTGAAGTATTTGTCCATTAATGTAAACATTCATGTCTAAATGAGTGATACTAAAAGTGTAACTTCAGGCAGAAAGGTATTATCTATCACCAATTTAACATTCAAAAAGTCATCTTATCTGCTGCAACAGGACTGTGGGAGTTTGATCTGTGGCAAGAAAAAAGCAAACACCCACACAACCGTAGTCAGATTCTGATTTACATGTGGCTAAATCCTGACTGGTGATCTGAGTGTGTGTGACATCACCCTGTGAACCAATGAGACAGGACACAGACAAAGAAGCAGAGACCGAAATCTTTCATTTGGAAAATCAAAACTGTTCTTAATTTGGCAACTGTTGATGTAGGGTACGCTAACAGGAAGAAGCTGACTGTGAAAATATGTTTTCAGAGCCTTTAAAATAACTCAAAGAATTTTTAAAAGGAGTCTACACTTTGTGTGTTTAACACGTGATTCTTACCTGATCCTCCTCTCCTCCACCTTCCTCATCATACTTGAGAATGTTGTCTCTCACGTCATCTTCGGGATCAATGAGGAGCTGCTTGGCTTGACGCTCCTTGTCACGGCGCTTCATCCACACAACAAACAGCAGCACGAGAACTGACAGACAGACAGAGAGAGAGAGAGGGATCTCATATTACAAAACATAATAACTTACATATTTTCGTACAGATGTAATCGGATCCGATGTTTTAGAGCTTGGATAGGGGCCCTGATCTTTTTGGTAATCCTACAGTAATCTAGTAGTATCTCAGATAATGTTTAGCCGTCTTTATAATCCCTGTGTGTGTATGTGATGTGCTGATTGAGAGAGGCACTGAGACACTCACTGAGGAGGATGATGATGCAGAGGAGGATGGATATGATGGCCCCCGTGCCCAGACCGGCGGCTATGATGTGCTGCTGGTCAGTGCAGTCCCCGTTGATGTCACACTGGCACACTTTAATCCGCAGGTAGGAGGTGTTGGACATGGGCAGGTTGCCTGAGTCCGTGATTATGATGGGGATCTCATAGATACCACTTTCAAGGAAGCCAATCTTCAGGCTCACCTGAGCGTAGTCACCTGAGAGACGGAGAGGAAGAAAGACAAAAAAAAAGAGTGGGTGACTGATCTATGATGGCTCCTTTTCAGAGGACATAAATATGAAGTACTGAGAGATTGTGCAAGTTAATGTGATTAAATATAAAATAACATCATGTTTCTTTAGCAGATAATTCTTTCAGAGGGGATTAAACCAAAACTCTGAATAGTCGTTTGTATAGACCATGTTCACAGTACGATTACACACTTATTACCACAAATATGCAGCATAAATTCATACCTGGAAGTTGCATCAGCATATCTAATCCAAAACATGGTCAGGATTTAGATTTGGAGCTTATAAATCTACTGAATACCTTTTGATAATGCTGCTTAGGCTAAATTCCTAGCTGCGATAATCCAAATGCCATTATCCTATTAAGATATATTCACTGCATTTCAGCTCACACTATCTAATAGCGAAAATACAACAAATGAGTTCTTCCACTCATGTATTTTTGTTTGAAATTACCATAAACAATTAATGACAGTTTGGTGAGGTTAATATAATATTATACTGTGGATCCCAGCTCTACCTGACCCTTCTGCAGTGTGCTATTTACACAAAATTTTAACTGTTGCTAACAGGGATCACAGATCAAAGTCTCAAGCTTTAATTACTGAACAACAGACATATATGTGTATATATATGTGTGTGTGTGTGTGTGTGTGTATATATATATATATATACATACATACATTGACCTAGATATTTTACAGTTTTCTTTCTGATTATTAAATGCCACTGATTGAAAAAGGCTGAAAATGGTCACTTTCTCTCCTTTCACTTTCCAGTAATGAATATAAATGAAGGCCAGCTCCAAAAAGATGAATCAATGTCCTTGACAGGTTATCTCAGGCATTTCGCAGCCCAGGGTTTTGCTCATATGTACAGTATAAGTAGCCTGATATGATTCTAATTAGCCTTATTTGTCTTACCACTGATTCTTGTGATGGTCCAGTTTCTCCGAACATCAGAGGGCCTGTGGGCTAACTCAAAGGCAAATGGCCCCGCGTTCGGGTTCAGGTCTCCATCGAGTGCAGTGATGTTGATGGCATTTGGTTCTGGCTTTTCACATATCTCCGCCTCCTGAGGGAACACCCTGGGAGCGTTGTCGTTGATATCTAGCAGGTAGATCTGGAGAGTACCTGTGCCACTTGCTGGAGGTACACCTGCATGGACCATAAAATGACTCACATACTTAGCACATACATATTTATGAGAAAAGATTTTTTCTTAAATTTCCATATGGTTAGCAATATATATAGTATTGAAATTCCAGCCCTCATTTTGCACTCAATATGCATTTGATGGAGGAAAGTGAAGTATGAAGTTTATTTTTTGGGCCTCATGCTATAAAGACACTCTAAACAGCTATTTACTCTAGTGGGAGAAGACCCATCCAAACTGCATACTGATCTGAGAATCTAATCTCAAGTGAGGAGGTAGACAGAAAGAGGGAGATATCAGAACATTTGGCTAAAGTGTGTGTGTGTGTGTGTGTGTGTGTGTGTGTGTGTGTGTGTGTGTGTGTGTGGGTGTGTGTGTGTGTGTGTGTGTGTGTGTGTGTGTGTGCCTGAAGAACGTCTTCCTGACGAAGGACACGGGATGGGAATACTAAAGCAGACAAACAGAGCCCACTGTCGCTTCTCTCAGGCTCCTCTATGTATTCACTCAGCTAAGAGGCTTTTTTACCATTCAGGCCACGCTCAAAGGAGCTAGTCATCCAATCCTGACCCATTAATGCTGAGAAACCTCTTTATTGGTAGAGTTTTTAAGCCTATTGGCCTAAGCTATGCTCCGGAGAACAGGGTAAACCTGAACAGAGGTAAATCCCACCAGTGCAGGGAAGAGGTGAATATATCCCCATGCTGGATGGTTCTGGGATTGCTAGCACATTAACCTTCAACTACGATGGTCAGCGTTCCAGACGGGCCAAGCGCATGGTTGACCTTCAAGCATGGAGGATATCATTGTGGCTGTAAGTGATGTAGTTTTTTTTTTGAAGAAATACAGTGCGTTTGTGCACTGGCTTCAGGTGAAAAACATCACAGTGGTAGTCAAAGTGATGCTGGGTGGAAGATTGACCTTTGAGAGCGAGGCTACATTAGACATGTGCTAGACTTCCTTTCGAAAAGGCGGCATTATCTCCTCCTGAATGCTCTAACAATAATGGCCTAGAATAGAGTGCTTGTGTAACAGCCTGGCTAAAACACCTAGACCATGTAACCAGTGCATCACAGAACCTCAACAAGGTATTTTTGGCAACTGTAGTATCACTTCAATGGTTACTAACCACTGTCAGAAGCCAGGAATGTTGCGTTGTACAAACTGTTCTTCACAAAAGGTGACTCTCGGTCCAAAATGGCAATTGTTGAGATACGGCCGGTGTTGGGGTCAATCCTCAGCCAGTTGGCTGGATCTGAGAGTTTGGAGTATCTGAGGGAAGGAACAATAGAGGTTTAAAGACTCACTTCATCCATTTTAAGCTGAATTTCCTGTGGGGAGTTATCTGGAAGTTCTTTTTAAAAGTAGTGATAAAGTTGAAAAAGGTTCAATTTTTTTTCTGCAGAAGGAACTCTAGTTGATGAATTTGGTCTCTATTACCAGTTTGGCATCTCTTTCTTCTACACATGCTTTTTTTTTTTAATTTGTTGACACAGAATAAATATTTTAGATGTCATACATTTTACATAATTATTCTAACTTTTGAGAACAGCCTGTCAGGGGAGACCAAACTGGTTTGTTGTTATCAGTAGCTCAAACTAATTTGTGGGACAAATTATTTCTAATGGCTGTTTTCAGGTAGATAAACTCATCAACGGCCAAACAGCTGTGCAGCAAGACATCTGATGATGAAAAGGAAAAAAAATTCTTGTTCACCAAGAATCAGATGGAGACATGCTGGCTGCTTAGGGTTATTTCAGAAGGAATGATGGAGAAAACAGCAGTGTACAGTTCTCTTAATCCATCCTGTCATTCTACTGTCACATATAGGGCATTACATAATCAATAATTAACCATTGTTCTTATCACTTTTGTAAAAAAACAAAAACAAAAAAAAAACGTAATTTAAACATCTGTGCCATATTTTTAAGTGGGAAGGCATTGGACCCGATTCATCTTAAGATGTGTAATGTTTCAAGCACAGCTTTCTCAGTATTATTATTTTTTCGTTTTACTGTAAAGTACCTGATAGTTTGCTGCATGAAGCGATCAGGGTCCTGTGCAGTGAAGGTAGTCAGAGTTGACTCAGGCATCATTCCCTCTTCCAGTTTAATGAGTTTGGGGTTGGGCTCAAAGTAGGGGCTCTCGTTGACATCTATCACTCTGATGGAGACTGTGGCAGTGGACTGACGAGGAGAGTGGATGCCTCTGGCCAGGGGGATCTCATTCTTCGCCTCCACTGTCAGCACATATGTCCTACTGATTTCATAGTCAATAGGCTGGAAAACAGTAAAAGAGAGAATAGAGAGAGAAAATCAAAATCAAAATGCAAGATAAATGATATCACATAACATTTTTGGTTATGTGAAACTGGTGAGAGAGCTATGCAAAGAATGAAGGCTTTTTCTTCCTCTTGGCTAAAAAGCTGTTATTGTGAAAGCTCACTGTAGATAGTGAGATGAGATAAGGAGACTGTGTCCTTTTGTGGCCAGTTCAAGGATACACAACAGCAAGAGAGCTGCTGTAAGAGGTGTGCAACCAACCAATTTCATCTGGAATGTGTTCTGAATTTTAAAATTTTGTTCTAAGTTTTAATAATGTATTATGAATTTGAATCGACACAAAATTCAAGATGAGAATTTGCTAGTAGCTCTTACGCTATACTAAGCATGACATCTTCACTTTTATCAAATTCAATGTAATTAAAATAAATTCTGAAATGTTATAGATATACTGATAGAATATCCAAACTGACAAAAAATAATGCAGAGCCAACCACCCCCAGACATCTCAGTATAGCATACACAGTATAATTTACTATTCATCTCTGAGGGAAAGGGCGGAGCTTGAAGAGGGGACTTACCTTGACGACCGTGACCAGGCCCTCGTTAGTGGTTGGATCAGTGGGCACAGAGAACCTGCCAGTGGGGTCGCCCCCGGTGATTTTGTAGACAGCATTCCAGGCTGGCGTGTTGGGCTGGTCCTTGTCAGTCACCGTCAGGTTGGCCACAATGACATTCACACGGTTTTCAGGCACCTCGCCGAAAAACTGCATGAATAAACCATGAACGTACAGAACAGCGAGCTGTTAGTGATACTGCTGTGGCAGCAGAAAACACACCGGGCCTTGCCTTACACAGCACAGCAGGACCAATCTCGGGTAAATAGACATCTAAGGTAACTTATCATGTCGTCATGGTCATCTCATTCCCTGCTCTCCCCTGATAGCACAACAGTGGCATTACAAATTTCAGTGATTCGCAAGCACGGTAAGTGCCTCCTTCACTTGGGCAGACATCCCCGTAGCAGTATGTGTCAACATTTGGAGGGGGATATAACACTTTGCACATGGCTGGCTTCTTGTGTATCTGTATGACTTCGGAAATGCTGGGCAAGCAGAACTAGGTAAGTGAGCAGAACTGATGGTTCAGTGCATATATCTACATTGGGGTGACATGAGGGTCCTTGAGATGCTTCCCTCTCACTAAGATTACTGTGTTGCCTTAGATATGAGTTTGTTCCTTACCGTCTCAGCAGTAAACTCCGGTGGATTGTCATTAATGTCAGTGACTCTGATGACAGCAGTGGCTGTGTTGGAGAGGCCGTACATGGGGTTGCCTTCCATGTCAGTGGCCTGGATGATCAGTGTGTACTGGGGCACTTTCTGGAGGGGGAGGGAAGAGTAACAATAACAGGATGAAGACATAATTTTTTGTATGGCAATGATGTAGCAATTTTAACAGTGAAGTGAGATGTGTTGTTATTTTGAACTACATTATGTTGAGCATTTGATAATATATAATCCCCCTGTCAAGTATGCAAATGAGGATAGGCAAAAGATTAGAAACACTGTTGTATATAATTCAGTTCATTACAAAACTACCACAAATTACAGCCTCAAAAATGACCTCACGGTTGAATCAACACCTCTCTTGACTCAGTGTCAGCAAAAAGTGAGCATTATAAGCTCCATGAAGATTTATTTCTGGGCTATTGTATTGGATTATGATACACTTTACAAGTCTCTCTAATAAGCTGGTTTCTCAATGTGCATGAGTATTAATGTTTTCAACTAAAATGAAACAAATCTGAATTGGATAGCTTCTTAATTATGATGGCTAATGGTGGCTTTTTATATAAATCTGATTATTCCCTATGGGGGGATGTGAGTTTGCGAGTGGATGTGTGAAACTTACACCTCTGCTATGTACACCATCATGAAGCTAACAAATGACTCTTTTCACATTAAAAGCCACTCAGGTGACGGCCCAGTTGCTAGGTAATGAGAGTCGGGCAAATTACTTTCATGGTGGCAACTGGCAGACATAAAACGGCGGCCCCAGGGCGGAAGTGATTGAGCAGCCACCTAGCCAGATTGCCCTCGCTAGAATTGCACCAACTGGCTCCAGCTTTCTATACTATTTTATTTATTTTCTCAAACAGCCATGCGATCCAATTAAATTAGAGAGTGGTAGCATTTACAGCACAGGAAATAGAGAGAAAGAAAATGCAAGTAAAGCCCCTGCTTTAGACAAAAAAAAAACACAGAAGGCGAGAATGAGGGAAGGGAAACATTTAGCTGCTCAGTGATGCACGCTGCATCCTTGTAAGAGTAAATAAGTGTGAAAGAGCCAAGTCCATTTCTACTTCTCATTTAGCTGATAATCAGCAAAATTCACTTTGGCTCATTAGCTCTCAGACAGTCTGGATATTAGCAAAGATATTCAAGCTGTGTTTTGTCATCATATAAAAAATGTACAACCCATTTATGTAAACATGGAAAATGGATATGTTGATCTACATCTACAACAAGCTGCAAATGCAGAACGAAAATGAGTTAATATAATGGATGGCCTTGCTAATGAAGGTTTCACTTAAATGCTGACTATTTTATAATAAGTCTACGTTCATAAACACTAAATAGGGAAGAGAATGGCAAACACATTAAAGTGTATGAAATCAAGAAAGGGAAAGCTATCCCATAAACAGATGTAGGAGAAGGTAAAGCGAAAGAGTGAAGAAATGAAGGGCAACAAAAAAACAAAAGTGTCAGTCACCTCTCTGTCCAGGCCTGCTGCCACCGTGATGATGCCTCCTGTTTTATTGTTGATGGTGAACATATTGGAGGTCGGACTCTCTGGATTCTGAGACAGGATCTTGTAACGCAGCATCCCATTAGCAGTTTTGGGGTCATCTTTGTCAATGGACGTTACTGTCATAACAAATGTTCCTACAGGATAGAAAGACAGAGACAAGATAGAAATACATGTTATGTGTCCATTTATTTCTTTTCTTTTTGTGCCTATCAAAAGACAGTAGAAGTTGAGCGAACAGTGCTATTTGATCAGTGTTAGAATTGTAGTTTTGTAATATAGACATCTAATGTTCTTTCTGGTGATCTTAAAAGTCCACTGATCGCTTTAATACAGCAGAAGCAAAGTTAACAAAGTGGCCACCCCAGGAATGCTATCAATGCCCTTTGATCTGCTAACACTATGGCATCATGTGGAAGTGGAGGCTCAGACTACAGCCAATCGTTTGCTCATACAGTGCGGTGCTGCGCACGGCTTTATGTGGTATATTACCTGGCTTGGAACCCTCTGGGACACTGCCGTTCCAGATCTGATGGGTGAACTCGGGTCTGTTGTCGTTCATGTCGATTACATTGATCACAATGTCAATAGGGTTTTCTACCTGGTTGCCATTCAGGTCCACTGCATGAGCTCTCAGCTGGAGGAAAACACAAACACATCTGGACTGTACAACTGTTCAAGCGAAGACTGTTATCAACTGTGCAAACAATATGTTGGGAGAAACCACTTACTGAATATCACCCATTAAACTGCTGTGATAATTAACCCCGCAAACCATAATTAAAATCTTTCAATGCATGTAGAAGCGCAGAGGTTCAGGAAAGCCTCTTTATTTCAAAGTGGTGTGACCAAGTGAGGAATTCTCTCTTTGTAAAGAAGAAGTTTTTCCCTCTACTAGCTCTATCACGTGCAGGGAAAAAGACAAACAGAGATTAGATTTAGTCTGATACCTGCCAGAGTTGACAACAACACAAGCATTCTAGCTGCATTTTTATAGTTGTTTCTTGAAACACATACACTCAGTGCAGTTGCCTAACACTGGTTCAGCATAGGTTCAGTTGTGTTTTACGAAAACAAATCCGATCGGCTGAATCTTTTTGCACCTCGAGTACATGTTTTTCCTACAGACACTAAACTGCAGGTTTGGTGCGTGACACAGGACTCGTGCTCTAGAGTAAATATAAGCAATGTGGTATATATTGAAAAATCTACAGGCTCTTCACAATATACATCATATGCCTGTGCATGTTTACCTTATAGTGTAGTTCAAGTGCATATTAATCAATGAATCTATGTTACAGTATTGATTGCCTACAGCAAAATTAATTGCCAAACTCACATATCAGTAGCACACTCAATACTGATCTGCTCCTGTGTTGCTCTCCAGTTTACAGTTCACATACAGTTCACTTAAACTGAACCAGTTAGGAAATCTATGAAGCTTTTTTGTTGAGTCTTTTGTGACTTTCAAATATAACGCAAGTAGACTCCTTTAGATGAATATGTTCCATTGTTTTACTTGCTTGATGTGTTTGTGTTAAAGCACATGAAAATATACGATTAAAAATGCAGCTATGTAATTTAAAGACCATAGCAATATCATGGAAGAACCACTAATGAATAAAGCAGCTTTACAAGGAGCTGAGGTTCTCGTAATGTATTTAACACACACACACACACCCACCCAATTCATTCATCACATCACTCGTCAAACATCACGTTAAATCCCTTAAATTCTCAGACGGATAAGTCAGATTTCCTGGGAGACCCCAGTCTTTATTGAGTCTGAGGAGGCAGTTTAGGCTACACATGACCCTTGAGCACATGCCAACTGGCAGGAATGTACAGCACCACCAGACAGAACACATTTCTCTTGATGAAGTAGGCTGAAAAAACCATTTGCAAATAATAGAGATCATTACCAAGGGTTTTTTTAGTACGAGCCATTGTGTCAAACTTACATGGAAGCTGGGGATGTGCTCTCGATCCAGGGGCTTGTTCACTGATAACTCTCCAGAGATCGGGTCGATGATGAAGATGCCAGTGGGAGGCTGGTCAGCGCCAGGGCCTGTCACACTGTATCTGAGGGACCGGTTTTTGTCATGGTCCGACCGAATCTGTGGATGTTGAGATTTGTTAATGAATGCTCCCCAACAATGTTAACTAGGACCTGAAACATACCAGATTTTTGAGGCTCATACAAATATTAGAGAGGTAAAGAAAAATCTGAAAACAAAGGAATGTGTTTTAGATCCCTTAAATTTGACGATAAACTGCAGTAAACTAGTACTGGTCACTATACTGGCTCAATTGGCTAATTTATCTAATATTCACAATAACAGAATGCATCAAAGTTATAGCTACAACTTAATTACATTATGAATCTTTATTTTCTGACAATTATTTATTGTTTATAATTTTCTAGAAATTTCGTTGGATTGCATAGAGATGTCTTTAGATTTTTAGAAGTATTCAATTATATCAACAATAAACAGAAAAGCAGATCCGACTTCTGAGAAGCTATACCCAGCAAATCTTTATTATTCAGTTATTTATTAAAATTACCAATAACGTCCTTTAGATTGACTCATTTAACGACTTGTCATTTCAGCACTGGTTTAAAAATAGGGTGCTGTGTAAGTAAAAGAGTGCATATAAAGAGTGTGTGTGTCTGTGTAGTATTGAAGTTCTGTCTTGGCTGCGCTGTCTATCCTGTTTGCCCTGTAAGCCGAGACCCTCTGTGCCTACACCCCAGATCCATGCTGAGCAAACAAAGTATTTCCTCATCCTGATATCATCCACTAAAGTCCAGAAACATCCCTTCTAATATGGCCGGATTAAATATAATACACACAAATGGCATGTACAGGACTTAACATTCAGTAAGGAAGTCAACTTAATTTGCTGAAAAGGGATCTATTTCTTCTTAGTATTGCTTCTTTAAGTATTGCTTGTCCTCTGTTAGCTACCCACACCCAGCCCCAACCAAAGAATTGTTGCAAATGAACTGGGCCGTGCGTGTCCTTGAGCCATGATAAAAGGACTATAATATCTTAACAGGCAACTGAGGAACAATTGTGCTGGTGAGCACTTCAGATTTCTCTCTGCTTATAAATAATACCATGTTACATTGGTACCGACTGCCCCCTGAAAGAAAAGATAAATAATACAGTGTAAAAAAGAGCCCCGACCTTTAGCAAAGTGCTGTAAATATAAGCATTTTGTTGAAGGCATAAGACTCATGTCTGTGACCCTCTGAGTGGGAGCTCGGGGCAACAGGGGCCTACAAGGTTGTCAAATCAAGCAAAAAGCATTTTCTTTGGAGTTGTGAGAGTGGTGTGTGTGCGTGTGTGCGTGTGTGTGTGTGTGTGTGTGTGTGCGCACATGTGTGTGTGCATGTGCGTGTGCTTGGGTGAGCTACGTTACCCGGACAAGCTCTTGCGGGAATGGGCCTCGTGAGTTTTCTGGGACATTGATTGGGGGGATGACCCAGTCTCTCTTCATGCGTTTGAGTTGGCTGTCTGTGTTTCGTGACGGAAACACTATTTCCTTCAAATCCTTGGACATGACTGGAGGGACGGCAACTTCCTGGACCTGTGAAAAGGAAATGATTTAGTTCAAGAGCTGGGTGGTGATCACATCTATGCTGTAAAATTTGAGTATGTACATTTTTAGCCACGCTAGCAACATGGCACTATGGATGGCAATGTTAGTTGGTCCACCTAAGACCATCTGATGGATGGCCATGAAATGTAATGCAAACATTCGTGGTTTCTAGATAATTATTCCTACTGACTTTGCTGATCCACTGACTTCACGTGGCTGGATTTGTCATGTAATTTGTGTTGAGTGCCAGGTTGTAAATGTTAGCATGTTAACGTGCTGAACCAAGATGGTAAACATGTTAAACATTATACCTGCTAAACAGCAGAATGTTATCATTATCACTGTAAGCATGTTGGCATGCTGACATGAGCATTTTGCTCAAATCACTGTATAAGTACAGCCTCACAGAGCTGCTAGCGTAGCTGTAGAGTCATCATGTTTACCCTGTGGGAATGAAGGCCTTAATCCTGATCATGTAATTTCTGTGATCAACAGCACAACACCTTATTGCAATGGTAGACTGACCAATGACCCTTCCCTTTTTGTTACACAAAATTAAATTGATGTGGTGATAAAAGCAAACATGCTGCCATTTTCTGCAAAACCTAATAAGCTCTTCCAAATGTAATACCTACTCTAAATGTCTGTTCAATCAAACAATCCATTCTTTCACAACTTTCTTTCTTGCTTAAAATATCCACAGTGCAACATGTGATGATATGCTTTGAAACACTTTGGTGTGGCTACTGCGGCAGCCGCACAGCACCAGCGCTGGTTTGCTTTAAATGTCAGACCTCTTCTTATGTGCTGATAAAATGCACCCACACAGACAGACCAGCTTCCATAATGGATCTGCCATCCTCCCTCGGCTGTAATGAATGAGATTTGAAACAAAGGAGGATGGTACCTGCAAGCCAGACACTAAACACACAGATGGCTCAAATTGCCTATGTTGCTCCAGAGACTGAGAAGACTGAAGTAGTGCCAGAGAAAGTTAAAATAACCTTGAACAAAACACGGCGGGAAGGAAAACAGAAAAACAATATGTAAAATCCGTCAATGTCAGTGAATGATAGCTGGGATTTCAATGGAACTGTCACGTCCCTTGAAGTATCTTCCTTACTATTGCCTGTAATTATTTGAATGTTGATTGGTTATGAGGTACTCAAGGCCAGGAAACTACTACAAAATGTTCTGTGCAAACACAGAAATTAATTACCACTTTGCCACCTTGTATCGTGACCCATATCCCACGTTCCCCCTCCTCTAACATCTGGGGAGCTGTCGGAGAGCTTCCACTAATCATGTTTGAAATCCGATTATACTGCTTTCACACATTGGAAATGCAGAGAGGCAAGCGGACAGATAACGAAGGGGCATGCTTCAGAAATATCTATTACCCTATTAAAATGGGTGCGAGTGAGAGCAGTAATTATTTGCAACCTGCATCTGGAATGATGAATGGCATGGTGGGTTTGTCCAGCCCAACGCACATCTATCTCTGGTGCGCTGGAGGTCTGCACCCATCCACACTATCAGAACCCCCTCCATCTTCTGACTATTAGTCTACTTCAGAGTCCAGGAGAGTGTTAGGCTGAGTGTCGGCCTGAGTGTGTGTGAGAGTGTGGAAAGGATTACGCATGTGTGTATTTGCCCTTTTAGAAAAATTGCCTCTTTCAGATTCTGAAACATTTTCCACTCACGGACTGCGGTGGAGCTGAGGTGCTGATAGAGGTGATGATAGTGGACGAGGACACTCTCATGTTAATGAGGATATTGTTTGGCTGCCATTGATTAAAATGTTTCCCCAAGGCTGCAGCATTCATAGCACTAATAAAAAAATTTAATCGCTTATGTGATTAAGAGATGCATGATGATTCATGACAATAATTGTGCTGGGGGGAAGATAAGCACCCAGGACCTCATAAATGTGCAAGATACAGGAAAGTCAATCCCTGATTTCATTACGGACAAATCAGGACAAATTCAACAACTCTCAACAGATACAGATCAGACACTGATGATACAGTTGATAATTTGTTTACACATGTAGAATCCATGTGAGATTCTCACTTTTACTTAACATCTAAGGAAACCTGTAGAAAGTCTTGTTTACCTGTTAGGGACACATATGTATTTGCCTTTGACCAACCGACAACGGTGACTAATGGTATCATTAAAATCACATACCTGCAGGAGCCCCTATAGTAATGACTGTCACTGGCTAACGATGGTGTTTTGAAAAGCCATGAAATCATTACCGGCTGCAAGTTTAATTTCGGCCCAGCAGACCACTGCACCCGTAGCACTGACAGTAACCACACATAACTGTCGGCATTAACTTTTAATCTGCACCCACATAAAATATGATGCCCATCTTTCCTGAGATTATCTGCTGCACCACACATTTAGAAATGGCCACTTGTGGCCATTTGTTTAAGTGTATTACAGGGATTAAAACGAAAAGCACATTGGTCTTTGTAAAACAAACACAATTACTGCATTTGGGGGTGTTCATTAAGACACCAGACGGCTAATGATTTAAGATCTTACCGCAGTTATTATAAACACATGCACATTAAGTCTCACTTATAACCCTAGAGAATGGGTCAGGATAGGGAGCAGCACACCCAGTTGAGAATAGCTTGTGTGTGTCTGTGTCTGTGTGTGTTTAGCGTCACTGTGTAGCATCCTGTAAGTTTAAAGCAACAGATATTATCTAATTGAGCAGGATCACATAATCCACTGGCACTGAAGTTAAAACCTCAGCAATAACACAGCCTTTAGAGCTTCTTTTCATTTCCTGGTTACAAGGCAGACGGATAGGACATGTGCAGTGCTTTTTTTGTGCACTTCCTCTGATCCTTGGCCAACCACAATGTTGACATATGAGCACACGGTCATCCTAACTAATTGCAGATGACTGCACAACGCGTCCAACAGAACGGTTAGAGCGGCACTCTACAGCTCAGACAGATGCTTCCCGTCAAAGTACTGAAAGAGGTGCGGTGCGTCCCTTTTTGGATGATAAGGCAATAACCTCACAATCACAAGGCATGTTCACTGAAATCAACTTTATGAGGAGCTATTTTGCATCTGCTCTTGATACCCACTGACCGTGTTGAGTATATGTTTGTGCCCCTAGTAAATTGACACATTAAGTTTTAATGAGCAAGCATCCACCCAGTCTCTTGGAACACCTGCTACAATTTAGGCTTGGTGCACACAAGAGAATTTTCAAATCTTAACCAATTTTAATAATGTGGGAGACCACAGACATGACAACACATTTAACCAATTTGTATTAATATTTTAATTGTAAGAATGCACACACACCAGACAACCAGACACCAGACCACACACTTGGTGTATATACTAAATGATTTCACAGAGGTAATTTCAGGGGCTTGAGGTCTCACCGAAACAAAACAAACATGGAGGTGTACCGTGGTCATCAGCTGGTTCAATTTGTTTGTGCTATGGTTTGCACCAAAAAATCTGCATGGCTTATATATTTTGTAGCAGGAGCTGGAGGTGAGTTGGAAATAAAGTGTTGTTAGTCTCAAATGAGGCTAGTGCAAGCTAACTATATTGTTATTTGTACACAGGTCAAGGGGAAAGGGAAACCTGTGGTCATTAGAAATGTAGTCATTTTCATACATTCTCTGACGTTCCAGACGCCGTTCCATATTAATATTACTGTGCTCTGGGCTTGTATGAAGTTACAGGCAATTGCTGGGTAGAATAATATATTATGTAGTGATGTTTCCCAATCAGCTTGCTCATTGGCTATTGCAGGTTTCTGCTAAATATTCCATCTCTGTTCTTTCAGGCTACAGGAAATCAAGTCAGTAACATTAAGATTATGTCTGTAAACTCCTCACACTACAGGATCGTTTGGGCAGATAACTGGTTCAGACCAGCCTGGAATTGGGAACGCCCTAAAGTTGGGAGGGGTGAATGAGACCCAAAATCTGCCCAATTATCCTCTAGTGTAGAGCCAGCATTCGGGAACTAGTCATCTGTGAATGTGCTGTGTGTCTAATAAGCGTATGTTATTTGATACGAGGGAAGTATTGATCATTCCACCTTTCTATGGCAGTAACATCAGTCAGACAATCGACAAAACAAGTCAGAAATGTTATAGTAGTGTTTGAGGTGTAGTCACCTGCTGGCTGGATTGAGTGGAGGGCATCAGCCTGACTTGGGTCACCCATTGCTGCAGCGTGGTGGAGTCACTGGCCTTGATCAGCAACGGTGACACAGGGAGTGTAGAGTGCTGAAGACTCCTGGCAGCATAAACTACTCCGTCGGCCTCTATCCGGAAGTCAGAGGGATTACTGCATTCAAACCGCACCAGACCACCTCGGCCACAGTCAAGAAACCTCACTGCAAGAGACAGACACAGATGGATTCAAGTTAAAAATTACCAGTGAGAGAGAAACCTAGGGAGAAAAAAAAAACTTAGATACATAGACAAAGGGGTTGGAAGACAGACAGACAGCCCGCCAGACAGAGAGACAGACAGAAGGTCCACAAAGGTTTTCTGATTCTCTTTCTCGCTCATACATTATTCACTTCAAGCTGTGCCCCAAAGGTATTGCTGAAAACAGGTGCAGTGGAGGAGAGTCAGAGGGAGAGAAAACTAAAGAAAAAAAGGAAGTGTTCCCCTTAAGGGCTATTAAGAAGAGTCCAAAAACCCTAAACAATACATTTAAAACCTGATGTGTATATTAGACTCTCTAAATGCCCCTGTGTTTGGATTTTAGAAAATATATACAGTACGTATAAAGATGTTAAATTCGGCTAGATAAGTCTTATTTTATTTCCAGCTAAGGCCATTGCATGCCAGCTTTGTCCCCCATGACGTACAGGGATGGCTTCCACGGATGACTACCTATCCTCAGCACCTCGAGAGACAGAAGTAAGTGCATGTGATGTTTATTTCATCGGCATGTTCACACAGAAAACACACCGAAACTCATGCACACATACAGATACTGCAGACAGGCTGCTCATGGGGGCTTGAGTCCCACAGGTGCCTCAGTGGCAGTGGTACAACATTGGTTCATGTTACAAGTGAGTGACAGTACAGCACAACCTACGTAACTCAAACATGTACACACACACAAACATAGTTCAACACCTAAGAGCCTAGCTGTGTGATCCTTTTGTGTGGATATGTTTCCCTGGCAGGCCCACCTCATGTTTATAGCACACGAAACAGCATAAAGGGAAAGATAAAAATTCCTCCCGGCCTCAGAGATCACAACGTTACCATATATTGTTTGTGTGGAGGCTCTGCTGGTGCCGCTTTGAATTATTAAAGCAGATGTGGAATTACTTAACAAAAGCCTTGAAGAAGGGTGCCTAATCTTCCTTTGTGCTGCTACCTTGGGGACCCACTGATGTCTTCAGAGTATCATCTGCAGTCTGAGTGCATAGAGTTCCTCTGGGCTTGGGGAGAGGATGCAGTAGATCAGCTTGGGGTCTAAAGGAAGTCATACATTTACCCCAAGGCCTAATTTAATATTATCGCCCACACACTTGCAATCAATTCTCCCAAAGTGCACCACAACCTACAACTAATAAATCTCTCAAATGATGACAGGGGTGAATTTGACACTTTTCTTATAACAGCCAACAGGGCAAGTGGTTTCAGACCCTTGGTTTCAGCACTGACAAAGATGAACCTGAGCAAATAAAGGTACAATGGCTGAATGCAAGACACCAGCAAGAAAGGGATGGTGAATCTTACTCTAAAAAAAAAAAAAACTATTATAGAATAGTGAATTTAAGAAAAGAGTGGCAAAAACCAAATACCACAGCAAGCATCCTATACAAACTAGCATGTTTTTGAAGGTTAGAAGAAGAATGCACGTAAAAGACAGAAAGAGAGGGGGAGAGAGAGAAAAAAAATGAGGTCGCCTAAGGAAAGTTCGGAAATTGGCATGCAGTGTATTCACAATGTATTCACCCTGATGAATGAAAATGCAATCTTACTCTACTTTATCAAAACCCAAACAGGGAGAACAAATTTCTGCAAGGACCATGTGCTGCATTCCATTACAGCCTGCTAAAAGATTTAAACACTGACAAAAGAAGAAAGCAGCACTGCAATCTGGACTTTTTTTACCTGAAGAATTGCTATTCATCTAAATATTGCCTACAAGGTGAAGTAGCATTGCCGGAGAGACAGCGGTTTCAATAATGAAGATAGAAGATGACAATATCTTTCTTCTACATTGGAATACATTTGATATTGACCTTCTCCTTCCTGGATGCTCTTGTTCAATTACTATTGACCAATTAGTTTTTTTTTCTCTTTGAGCCTGGCAAAGCTGACATCAGATAGATGACTTTCTCTTTCTGAAGGTTTTGCCTCAAAGCCAGCCACCTGTAAACTCAAAGCCTTCAGGCAATCAACCTAGCCAGCCCAAGTCAGCAGATACTCAGACAGAGGTGGAATACAGAGCAAGGGACTGTCAAAATAACTCACAGTACAGCAGAAGAAAAGTCCATAGATTTAAGCTTCATTGTTGCTGGTGGGCAAAGTCTCACTCACGCTATTTCTGACTCAGATGCTCGGATTAAGAATACCATACAGTGTTACCCAGCAAATGTAGGTAGGGCTGAAACAATCAGTAGATGACTCAATTGAAAGAAATGGTTCCAGCTTCTCAAATACCAAGATTTGCTGCAAGATTTTGTCTTTTAAATCATTGTAAATTTCTGTAGTATTCAGTGTCGGTTGGTCAAAACAAACAATTAAAAGACATCAGTTTTGACTCAAGGAAATTGTAATGAATTATATACTGAAAATAAACACTGAGTGATTATTTAAATTAGCTGCAGTTGAAATATATGTTGCCGGCAGGAATGAGCTTGGGTTGCAGTAATGATTAAAAGGAACTGTCTGATGCTTATATCTACGTCTGCATTCTTCCAGCTGTACTACTTTGGCCTGTTCCTCCTCCCTCATTGTATTTAGGGCATTCCAGTTAGCATTTTGTCAATACGTAGTAACTGGACACCAGTAATGTAACACTTGCTGCCAAATTTTGGATTCACACATATTGCCTTTCTGCACCTCGAAGCTGCAGCCCATGTGTTTTCATTTTCTGTCCTGCTGGCATTTTTGACTTTACATTTTTTGTGAGTGTGTGTGCTGGGGTACTTGACAGCAGTGTTCCCCATGTGGGTTATTTTAGCCTAAGCCGCTCTTTAACATTGTCTGAAATTTAGCCATCAGGACACCTCTGGGAGACCCTTCAACAGTCAGCCCCCACGGCAATCGCAACAAAAACTCCCAGCAGGCACGACCATTTCCAATGATAATGAATAGGAATGTCCAGCATGTGCCTATTCATTTATCAGACAGACTCTGGTGGCTTACAAAACCACAAAAATGTCTAGTGTGGCTTGGCTTTAAACCTGGCTGCTTCAACTTATCTATATCTAGATGTATTGGCTCCCCAAGGTTTATGGCTAGAAGAGATCTTGGCTGCCACGCCCTATCAGACATGTCGTCATGGGCACAACGATAAAGGCCTTTGGTTTGGACAGAAATGCCGATGCAGCAGAGGGGAATTGGGGGTTGGGGTTAAAAAAAAAAAAAAAAAGAAGGGGAGAGAGGGAGAGGGAGAAACAAGCCTGTCAGCAGAAAGGCCTGTCCAACTAATGCCCTGCACCGGGGCCCAAAATTATCTCCGACTCAATGATCCTATTCACGGCTTAGATGCCCCCCCTCACTGACAAGCAACACAAAAACCTCGGCTAACCTCTCCGTAGTGCCAGAGTGCCTCGCTATTGTCTGCTTCATCACGTGATAACTCTAACTCAGACAGACACAAATAGTTAGAGAGAGAGATAGGGAGAGGCAGAGAGAGATACATTTAATTTGGAACATGGAATGTCGACTCTGACTGCACAGACGAAAAGAAAATGTTCCACAATCTAGGCTTTTACGCCTGCCTGCCAAATACAGTGGCTGCAAATGAGCAGGCTGAAAGTCCCTCTAAATGTGACAAGACAGAAACCTCTCATGTGAGATCATCCCAATATACCATCATTCATTTCTGAGAAGTGAGGTCACTGACAGTTGAGAAATACTCAGCATAGGTGTTTCATCAGTAGCCGCAGATAAATGCAGACCCAGGCAAATACCCCAGTGGTAACCCCCCCACCCCCCACCCCCAACCCTGGCAAACGATACAACACCCCTGACAAAATGCATTATTCACAAATGAATGTGACCAGGTTTAGTACAGTGGCCTGCACTGACGATGAGACAATGCAATATGAAGCGGAGGCTCCAACTGAATGTGCTGTGTGAGACATCCATGCCAGCACCACTGTTTATAAGATCCTGTTAAGCCCCAGTGGAGCTCGCACTCTGGTACCTCAATTCAAACTGCTGTGATATGAAATTCTAATCCCATCCCAAACTGGGGAGAATACGCTAAATTAAGGTCAATGGCGTACAGACTTGGTGCCCAACCACAAAAATATCCTTCACAGCATATTCTAATTGCCCAATTATTGCACAAACTGCTAAAAGCACTATACACTAATGTTTTTAAAATAAGATGACTGCTTGCTATGTGTAATTGTGCATGCATGTTTTTTTCTTTCAACTGAATTTTTTTTTCTGATGCTATTATTATGAATGCCTACTCACAGCTTCAAGGCTGGTAAGTAAACAAACGCCATTATACAACTTATTAAATCCTATTCTTCAATTATAGCCATTTCCATGCAGATGCTTAAAATGTAAGGCTATTTTTCTATGTAAATCTTCCAGTGGAAAATGACAATCAATAAATTCATTTCCATTTTATTACAAATATATACACTATGCACATTTAAACTGATGATCTAAAACTACATTTAATTGTGGCAGGAATTATGTCAATAAATCTGGGGTTGTGAAAACATCATCAGGTCTTTTTTAATAAAAACAACCAGCACTGGTAGAGGGGCAATCTTGGTATTTGAGGAATGTTCCACTACTTGTCTGAATCAAGACATTTCTAAATGTCCACTTATTCACAGAACCTGAGATGCAGAGATGAGATTGAGGTATATTTCTGTTTTTAGAAAATCGGTTATTCTTCAGAGAAAGTAAACTGTTTTTAGCTGAAGCTTGGATCTGGGAATGATGATACTCCCTTTCACCAGACTAAAGCCCTTGAAGGCATTTTACTAATGCACTGCACTTCAAACGCGCAAAGCATTCCATGCATTTATAGCTGCTCCTAAAATATGTAAGGGATTTGCATGAAAAAAACATGCAATGTTTGTACTCTGTTCAGTGTCTCTAGCAATTAAGAAAACTAAAGAGGAATTGCATCAGAGCATAAACACGTTTAACAAGCAGCTGGCTCATTTTCCTAGCTTGATTGCAGTGACCATTCCCCTAGCACTTGCTTTGTGTAGTTTATGCATATTGTTTGAGCTATTTTTCCTTCCAAAGACTGCTGCCTCAATTATAGAATTATGAAGAGCCCCTCTAAAAACGTATTGATACCACCTTCCCTTATCACACATACCCACATTGGTACACACACTGAGAAACATAAGCACCATGGATGTCTAAGCGGCTAGAGCCATATGAGCTTACTCAATCTCAAACACAGAGACTTTTAAGCTGCCTTGATCTAGCTAACTGGCCCTTAGGAGAGAGAAACTATTTTCTTTCATTTTGATGTGTTTTTTCTTTTCTTTTAACACTTGCATTTATACCACATTAGCACATGGTCATTCGCTCTCCCAGGGTACAGCAACCCCCTTTGACAACTACTGTATTCAAACGACAATTACAAGGTAAGCAGACTCCCCACCAGGCCAAGAGTCACCTCCATTTCCTTTAGAGTGTCAAAGCTTCTCCCTGTTACTGTTGAGCACAAAAGGTTCTATGTTGTGTCTCAGCAACGATTAGCCTCAAGGAAGCTACCATCACCCTCTCCACTGGCTGTCCCATGCCGACACATCAACTTCATGCTTTGTAGATACCTGCTGGGTTCTTAGCAAAAGCTAACTGAACGCAACCGACCGCTGTGATCTTCATAAACTGACATTCAGTAAGAGCCTCTTATTCCAGTGGCAAAACAGGTTTCTCTGCAAAGAAAAAAAATGCATGATGACAGCTCGGCTCTTTTGAATAAGTAATATTTGGCCTTTGAAAATTCGCAATCTCAATGGCTTAGTAGTGAAGGGGGAGCACAGGGGGACATCACAATTATTCTTGGGCCTTTGTTGGGTAAATGAAATGATTCTGTGTTTTCCAGTACAATGACAGCCAAGCATTGTGTGGATTACTGTGTCACTGGAGCCAAGAGCTGATAAGGCTAAGCTACATCCTTCTGCAGTTATCAGCACATAGCTACTGGGACTTTGTTCTGTGAGTTATTGAGACGAGCGGCTTGATACAGAGGTTTAAGTGGGGTATTAAACTGACCACATTACCAGGATGTCAAACACGCTTGCTCTTTATGATGTCTTTCAGCAAAGCTCTGTGACCCCCTGCAAATGCTTACAGGTGGAGCTCATTATGAAAAGCCTTCCATTAATATACTGGTAAATGAAACGACTAAAATCAGAAATGCTTTACAGATTCAAGGTAGAAAAAAGAAAAAAAAAAACGCTCAGCAGTCCTTTCTCCTTGAAGTTTAAAGGACAATAATTGATGCTTTTTCCAGAAGTAAACTCAAAATTACTGTAGACTATGATGGGGCTCAGTGTTAGGTAAATGTGACCATAATTATACAAACACAGCCTCCTGTCTCTAAATCTTGAAGCCTACAGTCTACAACGCCCAGCTGGCAGAACCTCTCAGATGTAAATCAGAGTTATATGAAATGAGGTGTTGAACTTCCTGCCCATAACAGATATTCTTTGACCTCACTGTGTCCTCTCATAGAAGGCCACAGGGTTTTAATTGCTCTAAATACCCTTATTCACCTTAGAACTGCTGGCATTGGTCACTTTGTTCACTCTACAAATGCCTTAATGATTAATGGGGGGAAGTAGCGAGGGATGGAGATGAAGAACAAAAGCAGGTAAGAATTAAATAAAGCAGTGAGGTTGGAGGCCAAAGGCAGGTCGAGACACTGGGATGCCTTTTAGAAGATTGTGAATAATAAGCCATTTAAGGTGTCCACATGCATCACTTTTTGTTGTTTCTGTATTACTAGGTCATTCTCTGACCGCACACCACAGTAATACACATTTTAGTAAATGCTCCACTGCACCATGCATCCATCTTTGCTGTGCCATGGTGCTGTTACGGAGCTACTGCGTCTCAGGCACTTTCAGCTGGACACAAAGTAAACTCATGTCTGAGGCTCTGGTTGGGTGAGAAATAACCATAAATATTAAACACCAGATATTGATCGCTTTCAATTTTTATGCATTTTATTGCGATGGAAACAAAGACACAAAGAGCTGAAGTATTACGCACAATCAGATTCACCCAGAAACCTGGATTCATTTTTAAATAAGAAAACCACATCCATTTCATCACTTTTACACATTTGTAAGTCAAACGGTGGCCTATAGTATATACATGCAGTTAACGACTATTTTGAATTAGATGAAAGAGCTGATGGTATAGGGGATTTAAATTTCTTAAATATATTTTGGGTTACAGACAATACAAGTATAAAAGTATTGTAGCCAATGGCTACATCAGCTGATTACTGGGAGCCCCAGTGCCCCCGGTTGCAAGCTGAGCTGATATTTTCTGAAGAGGCTGATCACGAGGGCTGTGCACTAAAACTGCCTCAGTGAAACCTGTAATGTGACATTATTAGGTCCTTTTGATCTCAAAAGCACAGACTCAAAGCTATTTAGTTCTTCCCCTTGATCATTTCTGTCAAAATGCCATCATAAAAATCAAAGAGACAAAGAAGGAGGCAGTGACCAGTGATGAGGTAACCTCTGCTGGCATGTTCACTGAGTCCTGTAAGACTTTTTAATCACACCAGCAGAGCGGTTCCTGTCTCTGATTTGTTGCTAAGAGAAGAAACAGAAATATATCTCTCTGGCCAGAGCTGTACCAGCCATTGTTCCACAGAGACAGAGCTTTTAGTGGAAAAGCAGAATAGGTGACTTGTGCAATGATGTCAATGTCTCATTCGGCTTTCACCGAGTGGAAAACTAATAGTGTTAAAATCATGCATAGTTAGGCTGTGCTCTCCAGCTCCACTGTCTCCGGCTGTAGTAAATATTATCCGTCAAACACTGCCCGCCAATGCTATGGCTCAGCATTGGCACTGTATCTCTCCTGTTTTAACTGAGTCAGAAGTGCATGTTTATGGAAATTATATCAACAATCACTTAAGGTTGGTGTGCAACAAGATACTCACTTACTGAGAATGAGAACAGAACTGTTATCACTGCTGAACTACTGGCGTCTGTGTGGTTGAAGATGGCTGGTGCCAGACAGAAATACTCCAACACCAGTTGGACCACCATCACCACCCTCTTCTAAAACATTGCATGCTTTAGTAGTGTGTGGAAACATATTGCATTGATCAGATCCCGACCACTGACATATTTATCATTCATGCAGTGAAGGAGTAAAACGGAAGATTGCATTCAGCCACATTTTGGCATACAAATTAATTATTATGCTACAGGAATGCATGGGATGACACTCAATAGACAAATAGTCAGTCATAAATACACTGCAGCTTTCCAAATATAAAATTCCACATTGGACATGTTCCAACACATTTAAAAGACATTAAATGGGAGACAACAAACCACACAGTTCATTAAAACTTTTGATTTGCACTGGACAAAGGTTGTGCAAATTAATGTTCAAGTAGACAAAGCCATTTCCCGGGAGATTGACCACCAAGGATGCAATTTGTACGTTATCAATTTTGATGAAATTAGCATGGTTGTATATTAGGATGTGATTAAATTCTGACAAATTGTCTAACCTCTTGTGTCACTGCTTGACATGGAGTTCGTTTAATGCTGGACTGAAGCAGATCCAGCCACCGTATATAATAATAACCACCATGCGTGACGGTGGTAGGCGCCTATATGCGACACACCCCATCCATAGCTGTGCAGCACATACTAATTCTACAGTCTTCAATGTTCTCTGTTTAGTAATAAATGTAGCCATCTTGATGGCCTCGCCACATTTAAAACACATTTTCATTACATGGTGCTGAATAAGCCACAAGAATGGCCAGTCAGAACAAACACAAAGGCAAGAACATTATGTGGTAGTCAAGGAAAAAAACTGAATAAGATGAATAAAAGTCCAAGTTACATGCACCACTTCTGTCTGTTTAGTGAGTCATATTCACACATTCACAAGTGACTGGTAGTCAAGGCAGCCTATTGCAGTGGGTGTAAAAAAAAAACATCCTGTATATTAGAAAAATATTAGAAGTGCACTGCAAAATAGGAAGTCAGTTTTATTTCTATGTTTAGAGGCACAGCACACATGACACACACACAAAGGACGTTTGGATTTTTTTTTTCTTTGTTAATTCTTCCTCCTTTTAGTTTTGCCTTGGTGTCTTTACGTTGTTCTTGATTGATATCCTCCTGTTGATCCCCATTCTTCTACTTGTTAAGGTAGATTGTTTATGATTCTTGTGAGAACATGATGACTTCAGCAAATTTAAAGAAACCTCCCACTGTGCTTAACCTGAGCTGAGATGTAATCTGCCAATATAATCTCAAACACTCCAGTAGATGGACCGTGGCTGAATAGAGTGGATATGCCTGTAAGCAAAAAACAACTCAACCATTTTCTTAACAATAATGACTCAATACTAATTAACAAGACAGAGATATCTAATGAAAAAGGCATGATTTGTGCAACCTCTCTGCCCTCGTAAGGAATAATACTTGTGTCTGCTTTGCATAGCTCAGTTGTCAATCAATCCCATGCAAATGACTAGCTCAGGTAAAGACTGATGCGGTCCACTGCATCCAATTACAAACCTAACCACACACACAAACATGCCATTTCTGTTCACATTTTTTCTTTTTTTCTTTTTTAAACATGCACACATGGATGCACGCACATACACACACTCATATGGTTTCCCTTTATCCCACTGTGTGCTCAAAACAGAAGAGCGCAGCAATTTGAGCCAGATTCAAAAAGTGAGGGATTTTATTCAACACAGAGTGTCTGTAAAAAGATGTGATGCACTCACCTACAGTATAAGATGTAAAATAAAAGCATGGGGATCTGGGACCAGTTCTGGGGCCATTATGTCATGTGTGGCACAGACACAAGTTCACACTGAGTTTTTGAGAACAAAGCTAATGGAATTCCTGCTTCTCTGCCTTTTCCTTTGGAGTAGATGGGGCATGGGGAGAAACAAGGAGAAGGCATGTGAATCCTCTTTGGCTGAGAAACAAAGCGGCAGACAAAGGAAGCCGAGGCTGACAGCCTCTGGAGAAGACTGCTATACTGTAAGATAGGAGCTGCTTCTGCATCGCTCTCGGAATAAAGGAAAATGATTTACTAAGTCATTTGCACACATACAAACTATATACTGTATGTTCTGCCTTACCGCTTACGCCAACATCTAGACATTATACAAATCTATATTCAGTTATGGTGGTAATCAGTTAAAATGTTCCTAGATGGAAGGGGTAGAGTAAGAAGTATCTTTTAAATTACAAAACAAAAGAATATTAAAGAAAGAGGAGGAGGACAAGGGGAAAAACACAGTCTTATGCTGTAGAGGCCATAAGGACATTTTAGTGCTTCTTTTTCAAGCTAAACAAAGCAAATGAGTCATTGTGGTGGGTAGACCGTTACAGTCACAGCTACAAACCATTATCTTCTTTTTACTCTCTTGCCCTACACCACACATCATGAGAGTCTTGAAAATCTCTCTCTTAAACCTTTTCATATGAGCAAAACAAAGCAACATATGGAAAAACCCAAGGCTGTTGAGTCACTGGGTGTAGAAACCTGCCTCCTCTGAAAGGTTGGGGAGAAAAGAGAATGTAAAAAAAAAAAAAAAAAAAGAAAAAGAAAAGAAGTACATTCTCAAAACAGTGACAGCAAGGAAAATAAAGCTTCTTCAAAGAGACGGATTAGGGCAGCTGCCAATACGCAGGGTGTGCGCATTTGCCATTGCATGTTTGAATCAATACGTGTCAAATTCTGCTTGAAACACAATTAGCTCCTGCTTAAAGAAAAGGACGAAAAATACACAGCAGGAAGATTAAAGACAAGCCCAATGTTCCTCTCAAAAGCTTTCATATCTAACACATACACAGCCTTTCAGACACATGACAGCTTGTTATGTGCCGCTCCAGTCGAAGAAAGCAAACAGAGAGGAAAGCATGCGTTTGTATGAATTTACAAACGCTGTCTTAATGTGTCAACCGAGCTTATCCCTTTGTACTGCGTTGGTTCCTGGAGCTATCAAACTACAACTGAAATGCTGAATGCATCTTGCTACTAACCTACTTTGACCTGCTTGACCCTCCCCCACACATAGTTTGAGCTCAAAAGAGATCAACTGTGTGGAACAGAAAAGGGGGAGGAGGCAGGTTGTCGTATGGATGGATGGAAGTATAACATCTATCTGTGCAAAGCAATTAATTTCTGTATCTTAAAGCTGAATGAATCATATTTTCAAATTGATGGCACAAACTTGTATACACGCAGTACACAAAGAATCCATTTAAAAGCTTTCTTTTGAACGCTTCCATTATGTAGACTTTGAGAACTTGAGTTGTTTATCTGATATGGATGAAAGCTGCCATGTTGTGATACAGGCATCTTGTGCACAACTCAGAGCTGTTATTGATCCCTGTTACTGTTTTTGTCTTAAATGCAAAAGGTTCAGCCTCTGATGCTCAACGTGGCACCAATTTGTAAGAGAGACACATCTTTCTATTAGGGCTGCCCACTTTCATATGCATGACTTCTTTTTTATTTCTCAGCAGAAGCAATTTAACACAATCCACCCCGACAAATTGACATATTGCATTGGAGTCTCGCCTTCACATAATTCAGTGTGAGGGGCATTATAACTATACAAACTATTTGATAATTCAAAAAAAGTTTTCTACTCCAAAAGGCCTATAGAAAGTTGAGAAATGTGTATACACAACTTCAATCTAAAAAGCTGCAATAGTGAACAGTTCATACTGCTTAGATAAAGAACGCACATGATTTCCCTTATGTGAGCAAGATCTGTGTTACACATCACAAACAAAAATGGATATTACAGTCCCTGCACTGTAAGGGTTCCCCAGTGCAAATGCAACATCAGGTGTGAACAATTAGTCTTGGCATCAGTCCAGCACAAGGAAGTGTCTCCTCTCACATGCATTATGTGTGTTAAGGGAACAGTAGAGCATTACCATGTGGGGAGCATGGCAGTGTGACTGGACTCTGAGAGAGGAGAGCCCTCTTACTCCCATGTAATCAGCTGAACTGAGTGGGTTCAGAGAAGGATCTGTGCAGCTGTGCTTTATTACAGACACAATGACTCCCAGATTAGGGGAACTGGAAGGAGGGAGGGAGGGAATAGAGGATCATGGGGGAGTAGGAAGGGGGGGTGAAAATGACTCCAAACACATCTGTCCTCAGTTTGTCTGCAGTATAACACCAAACCACAAGCATGGCCATGTACAAATCTGTCTCCATTTGGAAAGGCCGCCTGCGGAAATGTTTCCAGACCTTGGGTTTTTAACACGAGGACTCGTGGGAATAGTCTGTCGCCTCGCAGTGATAGCGGTGTTCGTCAGGGTCACACTAACATCGACAGTGGTGGCGCAAACAAGCAGGTGGCACATACATGTGAATCACTGTAGACAGCTTCTGGTGCTGTTGTGTGGTCTCTGCATGTAACTCAAGGAAACAATCAGTAGTGTTTTTAATCATGACCCTTTTATAGTGAGTGATGTGCTGTTTTCCTGCTGTTTCCATTTGTCTATTTCTTTATTTTGAATGTCACAAAAGCAGCCTGATCTGTTACTAAGCAGGGTAATTGTTGTCTAATTACACAATGCTTTCAGGCTAGGCCTGACAGCGTTTCTACACTGTTGTGAAGTGGGCTTTTAAACTTCAAAAATGCAAGTGATCATGGTGCCTCCACGTGAGTCACCCTAACCAACCCAGAGAGAGAGCGGGAGAGACAGATGAGAGGGAGAGAAGTGAGGTGCTATGTTTGGTCTGTGCTGTCCTATCATTCTGCTTCACTGGAACCTCTCAGGCAAACAAAAAATGCAGGTTCACAGTGTGTTATGCCAACAGAGGCAAGATTCACCAGGAAGACATCCCACTGCCATTAAAGCTTACTGAAAAGCCTTTCTATCCCCCTTAGAACAGCTTACGCGTAAGGAGTGATTAAACATCAAACCACACTGTTGCACCCTAATCCACCACCCAATTCCTGATGTGCCGCCCTGTTTGTCTTGCTTTCTTCCTTCACATATACATAAGTACAGACAAGTTGATTCCTAACGCTATTCAGGATTAATCCCTGAATGCAAGATGTTGTGTTTGAGAAATGGCAGTAAGACTTTCTTACACAGCTGAGAAGATTTTCCTTTGTTACAGCTTACATGCGAACAAGAAAAGCTACATATAACTTAATGAAGAAAATTAAATTTTGGTTTTGATGGACATTCATCTGCTTTTTCATTACTGGGGAAAGGCCAAAGTTGGGTAAAGTTGGCAACAACTGGCCACCAGGTACATGATGCAGCACTGCTTCTTTGTTGGAAATAGTTAGAGGATTAAATTGTTCCAGGTGGGGCCCTATTTTCTTTTAAACTCCTCTGCTAGGCCTGCAGGTATAAGAATAGCAATTCTTGAGACTGGAATTGATCCTATTTTTTAAAGTGTATGAACAGACCAATGGGAATGGTGGGAGCTGCATCACTTGGTCTGTGGCTGGTTTTATTACTTACACTGCTTCTCATCTAAGCCTGTTCTCTCCACTTATCCACATGCCTCTGATTCACTGGAGTGGGCACAAGAAATATGTCTTTTTTTTACTAGCTTAATCTCATTACTTTCATTGGCTGATAAAACTCTGTGCTAAAAGTAACCTCATTATTTATTGTTTTGAACAAAGACTATCTGCACCAGATGTGTGAGCATGTTCAGGTGGGTGTACAAGCAGTCCAGGGGTGATAATAATAATAATAATAATGATAATGACAATAATAATAACCTTTTATTTTTTGTTGATATCTTCTGTGGACAGGGTATGGCACAGCTGCTTATTAACCAATATGATCTCCTCCGCTACTCTATTTCCTCTAGGACCACACGGGACAGATCTGGCAATATACATGGACACTCAAGATGTACAGCCTAATAACTCACATTATATGAATTCAATAGCACATGTCTATAGCCCTGCATGGTTGTTGATAGGAGCAGTAAAACAAACTGTAATATCCCAGTGTGTTAGAACTGTTAATGATCAGTGCTGAGGGCAGACAGGCTGTAACTCACTGTCCACTGCCACCTCACTACCAATGCAGACTGTAATTCTCATACTAACACTGTACGTGAGTGTCAACGAGATGTCCCTCCAAAATAGGCAGACACAGCATCCATAAACAACATTCAGCTGACGTTTTTACAGGCTTGCCAGTTCTGTGACGTCAGCATTGTACTTGTGGAGCCCTAAAAAACTCACCACAATATATTCCCCAGCTCTTATTGTTTCCTCAGGAAAGCATGACACTGACCGCTTTTGAAGGTTATTCATCAGCATGTGACTTGGCATCTGAGGGCAAATAATTAGTTAGCAGAGGTAAGGCTTTGGCACGGCTGACGAGTGCAGCAAAATAAGGCAAACATGGCATGCTATGAGATCACAGACTGCTAACCAGCTGTGTCTGTTGATGCTGTGGAACCCTTTCAAGCCCCTTCAACATATGGTTTGAATCAAGTACATCAGAGTCATTCTGGGTTTTAAAAACAAGCAAAGGTCCCATGCATTTGAAAATGCTGTATTAATTAAAAACACTGAAAAACACATCATGAAATTAATCTTGACGTGTAGAAATGCTGACACTGCACTTATGTGACCACATAATTCAAAAGCACAAAAAAATACTCGGCCAAGTATTTCAGTATAATCCAGCAACTGTTTTCAATTTTTAAAAAAAGAATAAAATAAAAACAGCATTTCACATAGAGGCTCACTGTCCTATCCATTTAAAATCAAGGATTTAAGTCTATAATGGCGTGCTGGTGTATATTATATATTATATTAATCGACTAAACGGTTACGTTTTGCTTACCTTACTAGTCGGCACCAGAAATACTAGTCGGTTAATAATTAATATTTTATTAATGTACAACACTAGTTAAATGTTGCTTCTAAGATGTTTTGCAGCCACCCGCCACTGGCAAGGGCTGCAGCCCCCTTTCCCAGTGCAGTTGTCCAGATGTTGAAAACAAGCTAGGTGAAAAGTGGGACAGGTGACATCTCATAAAACCATCAGTTTGGGAGTATTTTGATTTAGAAAATGAAAAAAGGTTGTTTGTAGGCTACATCAGAATAAATCTATAACCCACTGGACTGGAGCAATGCGTAACCACATTCAGCACAGACATATGGACATTAACCTGCAATGTAAGAGGGCTACTTGTGCTAGCACTACTAATGTTAACCACACTCAGCGAACCAGTATGACCTCTTTTTTTTGCAGACACTGTGATCCTGATTCAACTTTGACTGTTTTCTGATTATATAATAGACACCTTTCTCACCCTTAAAATGTGTTCAGGTGAGAAACATAAAAAAAAATCAAAGTGGTTTAAAGTAAATACAGCTATCACAGCTGTTGTGTATATAAGACTGTACAGTGTCAGACTACAGGCTTTTAAGAGTTTAAAACAACAACCCCCCGCCGCCTCCTGCACATGTTCAGCTAAGAGACACACATTAACCCACTGTTTCCAATCACGAAGAGGTAAAACTTTGCTTAAGTTGACGGGGTTTGAAGGCCATCCTTTCTTTCAAATGCATTACTCTGTTCTGAAGCGCATCATTGTACTGAGCAAAAATCAACATAAAGCAGAAAAAAGTGTGTAAAAAGACAATACTGAATTCATTAAGTCCAGGAACTTCCATTAGTATCAAAGAGGGTGCTGTTACACTCATTAACCCTGTACACAAAAGGCAGTGGAGGGTGGGTTTTCAGTTTCTGGTTAAAGCAAACACTACAAAATGGTAAATAAATGTTAACTTGCTTTTCATGGGAGAATGTTAAAAACTAATGAGTCACTGAGTGAAGACTGGTATCTAATTAGGGCTGTCCCAAACGATTATTCTTTAAACGATTAATCTAGCAATTATTTTTTCGATTATTCGACTAATCTAACGATAATTTTTTTTATTAACCTAACAGTAATTTTATTGCAATTATTTTCCAGTTAGTCATTTAATATAACAATTTGCTCCGTCCATCACACACACAGACACAAATGAAGATGCACTTTGCAGAGTCTGCAGACTACCGTACTGTTGGTGTCAAGATTAAAGTATTCCCAAACTTTGGAGGACCGTGTACGAGCCTTTTTTGCCGTGCGTTGCTCCACACGCTCCGTCGTACTGCTGGTAGACGCCGCCATGTTGTTCAAATAGATTACACAGACGCAAATCATTCACGTAGTCAATGACTTCAATTACGTCACCGCGTTGTCCCAGCCCTTGCGCTGCGCTTGTATCCGGGTAAACCAAAGACGATGGATATAAATGGTCCCATTAGAAAGTTCCGGTTTTGTTCTATGAACATTTACCCTGTGTGGTTTTACACGACGCGTCGACACTAAAATTCCACGTTGAATAATTTTTATAATCGACAACGTCGATTACGTCGGATAATCGTCCCAGCCCTATATCTAATACATATCAGCACAGGTCAGCTCTGGACTTAATTCCATATACTATACACAACACCTTCGATTATGTCCTATAATGCGCAATACAGCATTGTCACATCACTGTCACTCAGCTGTTTTCTGAAACCCCTTTTACACAGCCTGTTCAAGGTGGGAATGTTGCACCTTAATTCCACCTCGCCATTCTGTATAAAAAGTGCGAACCTGAAATGAGGGGGCATTGTAGTTCCTTTAAGCAGGCAGTGGAGTTAGTCACAGCGTCTACATCTGTGTAAAAGTTAGAGTCGGCACGGTGGGACAGACGCTGACGTGTTACACATCACGCGGCTGATTCCAGACCACTAGCATGCTAAAGTCTGAAAATCACACACTGCTTGTTTACAATGAACTAAACAAAGCCGACAACAAAGGAGGCATAACGAGGGGTCTCTGATTAACAGCAATACAGCGGGTTCTCTGTATAAAAGGGGCTTAAGATTTATTCCCTTTCTGACTGACATGAATACAAGTTGTCACCACTATATACTGCAGTAAGGTTAACTAACAGCTTACTACAGCAGCCATATTGCAAAAATGTAGTTGCATGATAATCAGCTTGTACCCGGTTCATACCAAAGCAGGCAGAAGCAAGAATATGGGCCCATGTCAGAAGACTCATGTTGAACCCATTCACACTAACAAAGAAGCCAACATTTTCCCAGATAGTGTCTTTGGTGTGAAACGTAACACTTCTTAGACCCGAAATGGTCAGTTGATACAGTCTGGGAAAGGGCGTTGTCCATGAACCTCAGTATGCTGCTTCATCTTGTGTTACACATCCCCCATCCTTTGTGCACAGGGACAATAACAGCATTCGGGAGGGGGAGCTGCGGGGCTGATGGGGGTGGGGGGGTCGGATCTGGTTACCTTCCCAACCACTGCCATAACAACATATGGAAGAAGCTCAGTGACATGAGACCAGGTCCATCTTCCTGTATTTCTCTCTATGCTGTCTAGCTGTCTAGCCCCCCCCACAAACACACACATGAGAGAGAAGCAGAATGTTAGGGCGGTAGTATTGTAAAACACAGCTGAAATTTTGCATGTTTACATGAAGTCCACTTTCCATGTAAAGCAAGTGTCACATTAACTTCAGCCACTTTATTTCATGCAAACTCACAAATGTCAGTATGTGTGTGTAGGAAAATAATTATATCATCCCTCATTTTTGTATACTCATTTACATAATGTGGGTGTAGAGGGGTCAAAGATCATCTCCATCACAAATCCCTTAGAGTGAGGACTCACAATGGGCAGGAGCTGAATGCTTTTAGCCCAGCGGCAAAGAAGAGAGTGGCTCCTCCCTTGGCGCTGCGTTCCTCCATTCCTATACCCGCACTTCTACTTCATCTTGCTATTCTCCCAGTTTATCATTTTAAAAGAATCCTGCACTGAAACCTGAAGCAGTTTATTGCATATCCATTTTTAACTGTAAGAGAGGGAACAGAATAACGCAGACAAAAACCTTGTGAAACAAAGAGAAAAGGGAGGGGGTAAAAGCATAGCGGTACTAGTAGCTGTTTTATTGTATCCAGGTCTATGGTGGAAACTGTGGGGCTTCTTTCAGTTGTCACATTAAAAGACCCATCCGTCAGAAACAGAGCTGTGTGAAGTCCCTGCAGACTGGCAAAGAGGGGACACTTTCCACTGTGCTGGCCAACACTCCTAAACCCAGCTAGTGTAAATAAGATTTACATTGGCACTCATTGTGACCAGCATACAAACAAGGCCGTAACATCCCCCAAAAAAGGAAAACAATAAAATTAAAGACATGGTGGGAGGTTATGATTCTTGCACACTAACTAAGTGTAGCTAAGCAGAGCTTACTGACTTTTACCCAGAACAACATCCAGAGTGTAGATTACCTAAAAATGTGTAGTTCACTGTAAGTGCATTCAGCACTAATAGGAAAGCATAGCATTATGAAGGAATTCAATCAGATTCCTTTCTTGAAAACTATATTTGTTGTTTTCCAGTTCGGACTTGAGGCTCAAAGTCAGCTATTGTGCCAGAGGCCTAATGATTAAGTATGCAGGCTTCTGTCAAAGATAACGGCAGATATCTTAAAGTGTCTGCAGCTGGGACGCTAGCAGATATTGTGTTGCATTCTGAGCTGGAAGGTTTGTGCAGGAACAGGATAACACGACAGCTGTAGCGACCCAGGATACCAGGAGGACCTGGAAGCACAAACATTTGCCTTTCTGCCTCACTGGAATTCACATTAGGAGGTCAGTGGCATTACAGAACCCCCCAGACATGCCCCGGTGGCAGCTGTGCACGGGGGTTTATAGCCCAAACACAAACAAGAGATAGAGTGTTCAGAGAGGGATGGGTGCTGCCATGCATGTACACCATGACACTGACACACTATCCCTGACAGTGTTCCTGGGGTAAATTAAATTACCGTTTCATGACAAAGGGTTTCATGGAACCAAATTACACATGTACGTATATTTACTAAGAGAGGGGGAATAGGGATGAGAAATGAGGCAAGTGGTAACATGAGAAACCCCATTTGCGTCATAAATCAATAAGGATAACATCACCAGGGTCATGTGATATTACACCAAATACTGAAATGTTTGATGTTGTCCTTGCATATGTCCCACTCAATCAGGCTAAGGTCTTCTGCTCAAGTAGACCAGTGGGAGCCGACTTTTTAAGGATCAATGTAACATATGGAACACACCAAACTGAGAGGGAGTGGCGCCCGAGGGTTAGATTTAAACACGGACAGACAGCTGGTGCCGTGAGCTATGACAGCAGAGAATTCGTATGGAATCCCATTCCCTTTTTTACGGCTCTGGAATTGTGGGCAAATTGTGGAGCTTCACTGGTAAGAACATTAAAGGGTTTTTTTTTTTTTATGGGTCTGCTGCAGAGAACAGGTCACTTTAATGAGGGGCATTGTCCACCCCATGCTCCTCCTCACTTTAACTGCATGCTGCCTCAAAGCCCGCATTGGACCCTCAGCCACATCAGGGACATCTGGCCTCTCCATCTACAAACATGGCCCTTAATGGGCAATTACAAAGTCCAAGGCCTGGGAATATGCTTCGATTTATAGTTCCAATGTATCCAAACCCAGAATCCTCTGTCTATCATGGCCACATTAGGTTATGTGAGACAGGAGGCCCATCAGACCTAATAAGCCTTATCCTTTCCAGAGGATGGCCATTAAACTCCCCCCTACTATGCCAGCCCAGCCATCAGTTCCCAGTCTAGTAAATTAAACAAATGAATGGCGTCCTCAGTATTACAATTAAAGCATAGAATAACATGAAACTATGAAGCTCATTAAAGCTCTACTCCATCTACACTCCAAGCAGAGCCCGGGAAAACTCAATTATAAATCATTTATAAGGCAGACATCCAATGTGTGTATTTTGTTTCACCCTTTCAATGTCAGGCTCATATTCAGTCCTACTATACGCCAGCATCAGAGTTTCTTGTAGAGAGGGTGAGAGGGAGGCAGGTTACACAGAGCCATTTTAGTTGCCCCTGACAACCCATGGCTTTTGCCAAGTTGAGCCCTCTTCATTTAAGTTCCCGTCTTCTTCCTCCCTCTTTTGTCAGTTGGGGGTCTCCTGCTTTTATTAAGTCCCCTCCCCCTTTCGTTACAAACACAACCGCGTTATCCATGTCAAATCCATTGGAGACAGCCTGAGGAAGTCAATGGAGCCAATAGATTCTCTGCTTTCACTGTGGTAGTCCTGAGGCAGGGAAGGCAAACACAGCTGAAACTATCACAGACAGGCCAGCAGAACAACTATTCTTTTTTTGAATTTAAAGCAAGAATATACATTTTTAGGTTCAAACTGGGAACAACAATTCAAATGCTATTTCTTCACACATTCAGTCAAGATTTATTCAGGTGCGACAGGGATGTTCGAGTAAACAATTTTTCTTCCAAGCAATGTACAAGTAAACCAAACATTTTTAAAGCTCTCATGCTGAAATGAAACACTGGACATGAGAGAGAAAAGAATGAAACTCTTTTCAGAGGGCTGGTAATCTCAGAACAACTGAAAAGAGTTCTTGTACAAACACTTTAATCTGTATACTTTATTGAATTCCTTGAGCAAACAGAAAATTCAAATGTAAGGCAGACAAAGAACAGAACAACATGTTATTCCTCCCACTTTGGTGTGGATGAAAAAAAAAATCTAAACCACTGTTCAGAGACAATAATCTTAGCAGTGTAAAATATCAGTTCAGGGGACAGCAAAAGATGCTACAGAAATACCCTGCCTTATTTTCTGGAGCCTTTTTTAGCAATTAACACCTGCCAACAGCCTTTCATCCTCCTGTCCTGAGACGCAGGTGTGAGGAGACCAATGTGTGACCTGATGAAAGACACACTACCAGTGTAGTGCCAAACAGTCATTTCCCCTCACTGATAGGCCATTCTTTATTTAGCGTAGCCTAAGGAGGTGTGCTTAGCCATCACGCAGACCAACACACACCAGCACCGACACTAAAAATAAACCATTACCACAAAGCAAAGCCCGCTGGTCACACATTAACCACAGCAAACTAGCTATTCCCTGCCTCATATGATAGTGAGTCTTGGAATTAAACACATCAGACAGAAAACAGGAGAGGAAAAATACTGAACATGATATCAGAGGTGAAACTATGAATCACCACCTGTACAGCGCTATTTCTCCCAGTCTTCCTTCTGCTCACCCAATGGCCGGAACTCTAGAAGTGACAGTGAATACTAACAACGCAAGCTTGTGTCTCCTGGGCCTCTGTACAGCAGGCACGATGTAGAATCATAAATGAGCGACTTTGACAGAAAACACATAGGCTTACAGAAAAAAAAGGGGTGAAGGATGAGCAGCAGCAGAGGCAATGAATTTAGAGGTTGCGGGATTTTCGATATGACAGGGGCTAGTTATTTGCTGGCAGCAGCAAGCCCTTTACCAACAAAGGGCCTTTCATATTTCCTCTGAACAGAGACAGAGACTCCCATTAATCCCGGAGGGAGGGCTCATCTCAGGCTTCTCCTTCGCACATAAATTACTCTTCTTATGCCCTTCCTCCCATTACTGCTCAGTGTTTACAGCATAGAGAGTAAAGGAAGAAAGTAGATGAGCCAGCCACACATCTTTAATGTGTTAGGCCACTCTTAAAAACAGTTATGTCGGCGCTAACTCATAACACATGTGCCAACATTTGCTTTGCTCCAAGCCACAGTCAGGAAGCTGTGGCTACCCCACTCTCCCTGTCCCTCCTCTCATTCTGTCTCTCTATGTCTCATTTCTATCCATCTTTCTCATATGGGAGGAGTGAAAAAGCTCTGTCCAGCTGTCGCACTTTTGAGCAGATGAACCAGCTCTGACGGGCAGAGTACATGCCAATCCCCACTTATCCCACACAGAATGGAGTTTAACAGTGGTGCACAGCTGCCTGTGTACACATGCTTAGACCCCTTGGTGGTCTGGTGGAAGGCATGATAAGCGGCTAAGGAACCATCGTCTCGCCTGTGTGGCACACTGAGAATGGATTCGCACGAAGTGGAGGGGAGAGAATGAGAGATACGAATGAGAGAACGAAAGCGTAGAAAAGCGTAAAAGGAATAGCAAAAAAAAAAAAGTATTCCCACTTGTGCATGTGCCCACTGACTGGACCGCCCTATTTCAAACAGACACAAATCAATGGCCGGGCAATTGCATTTTCCAAGCGCATTGCAGACGGACCAATAAATGAAGGCCCGGGATCAGACGATAGGCTGAGGAGAGGCTAGACACTGCACTAGCTGTGGCCAAGTTTCACAGAATGCTGTTCCAGCTGTCAGCAGGGTCCAACACCTACTGCTGCACACACACACATACCTTTTAATGCCTGTAACAGCCCTGTTCATAAGGTGCTCAGCGTGAGAGGGCTTTAGTTGTTAGTTTGCCTACCATTAAAAGCAACAACGGCCACACTGTTTTCCTGTGAGAATGTACTGATAATAGTTATAAGTGGTGCAAAAACATGGATGAATCTTCACAATGGAATATTTGTCAACCTTGTCACTCTGGACATTCATTGATGCAGATGTACTTTGGTATCAACTTCTGGATTCAACACTACGAATAACTGGTAGGCTAATATTAAAGTCTGAAGTCATAAATATGCGGCAGCGTTGCATGGTTGCATGCACTACATCCGTAGTCTAAAATCTCAAAGACAAAAGTGGATTTTATTGTACTCCGTCTTGTATCATCAAATATCTATTATTGTAAAGCTACAGATCTCTTCCACACATCAATATGTAACGTACTGCAGGTCATGAATCTTTTCTGTTTAGATTGTTCTTTTGTCTATGAAAAAACTCTTAAATGCACAACTAAAATACATTCCATTTCAGGAAATAAGAATGTTTGACTATATTGGCAGTCAAAAAGAAATACAATTAATATACAGCATTAAAGCTCATGAATATAAATGTTCTCTTGCAATATACTACCCGATCTTTCAACAGATTGAAAAGAACAATGTGTGCCAGTGTTGCCCACTACAGTCACTCTGAACAGAGTAAGCTGGGTAAATGCAGAACAAAGCCTTATTTGTGTCTTTTGACCTCAGCTCTCCTAGACAACACATTCTTGGTAGGACAGAGGGGAAACATTCAGACAGGTTCACCACAGTTGTTTTTCCGCTATTTATCCAATCAGATCCCCTTTAAAAAGACAAGGTGTGTGTGTGTGTGTGTGTACTGGGAGTGGGAGGGCTGCTTTAAACAAACACTAAATACTCAAGTAATAATGCCATGTCACGCTGATAGTTTATGTTCTTGGCAAGCCATCTGCAGCATACTTTGTTTAGCACTGTTCTCAGCTGAAGACATTCTTTGTTCACTACTCATAGGATTTCTTAAGTTAATCTATTTATTGTTTTAACTACACAATCTAATAAAGTGTTTTTCCAACATAATCATCACTAAAATGTCCCAGGGATAAATAACAGCCAACAGCTAATTTTCCATAAAAACTGACTCAGTGTCTAAAAATTTCTCAGTTGATTGAAACCCTAATGACTAATGGACTAAGGGGGCAGGTATTTATATTGACTGTTAATGATTGACAGCTCTATCAACGACCGACAGGGATTTGAAATTATATACAAAATCAGATCAGAGCATGATGAGAATAAACAGGTAACTGGAATTAGTGCCGTTATCCATTACTAACACCCATAACTGCAGCAACCTTTATACAGAACAAAATGGCGTCTTCACTTGCTTTATGAGGTGGGGGCTTTTTTCAGCCTGACTTGATTGCTCAAATAACCAGAGGTGTAATTTTATCCATCAAGTTGTGATAAACTGACAGTGATTTCATATGCTTTTCCACCTGACATATTTAGTAACTGTAAGGAAAGTGCTCGATGCAAAGTGCAGCATTTGGTCCCAGAGCACACAGTGAGAGCAACTCCAGTGGAAAGGCAGCGTCTGGGTTGAAAAAGTGACGATGTTACATCTCATCTCTATCTCTATGAGTGACTGGCATCTTGGACATAAAAAAAAAAAAGAGAAGTCACACCTCAAAAAGGAAGGAAGAGAGTGTAAAAAAAAGAAGGGATATAACTATAATATTGCCAAAGTCTCACTGTCCAATGCAGATTTCAAATAAATGCACATTAAAATTAAGCTGAAAATTTCCAGCTGTCACTTTACTTTCAGTATTTGGTGGCCATCCTCTTTTATAGCTGAACTGTGTATGAACCTCAGATTTAGAATGACAACCATATTTAGCTGCAGTGTGATCATACCCAAAGTGCATATTTCTCCTTCAGCTGGCACCCACTTGTCCACAGTCACTGCTCGAGGTATAAGCTTTTGTGATATGGAGCTTTTCCAGTCCAAAATAGCTCCACCACTTATACGAAACCCCTGGGCAAAGATAATATTTGTTCCATTTTGTACATACTGTACATTTCGATAAGTAGTACACCTGAAAACAAAAATAAGTCCCCGCAACACACAAGCATGCATTCCATTTGCAAGTAGCGCACTCAAGTGCATAATATTCACATGCATTAGTCCTTTTACCTCATCCTCTGGTTGTCTCATTGCAAATAAACAAACACTTGAAAAATTCAACAAGCTCCTCTAAATTAATACTACAGAGGATGGCTGAAGCAGCATCAGTGATTCTGCCTCTATTCTTGCAAACTAAATGAGGTTATAGCTAAGCCCACTTGTAATATCTCAGGTAAATGTATAAACGGAAAAAATGTACAATATTAAAAATGTCCTTTAAGCTGGACCTCACTCTGGGGGTCCTCTAATAACAAAAACATATCTATGGTACAAGTTCTCTGTTTTTATCTATTGCTTATTTCCACTGGGATGTGATTGTGGTCCTATGTACAAACAATGCATCAGGCGGAGATAAGCTTCTCCAGAGTCAATAAAAATGGTTTTAGTTGAACCCCATAAGGGACCATGTATGATTATAAAGACAAGAACTGGAGCTGGAAAAATAACATCATAGCATGTTGATCCAATATAAATGCATGCCTCCCTTGCCTCCCACCAGGTTTTACAGACTGGGAGCTCAGAGGGAGGACGGGGCTGAAATAACATGTGCTCAATCTTCTCTATCCGTGGCTCTGTTTCTCCGCAGTCCTCACAACATTCTTTACATGCTTCATTTTATCCAAGCGGTTTTCTGCCGGTTCAGCTTTCCGCCTTTGTCTTACAGCTGCAAATGTAAATCACGAGCAAAGACCCACAAAGACAAAAAGATTTGTCACTGAAATAAAACTGTGATGTCTGTCTAGAAGTTCAAATTGCCTATGCAAAAAAACTTTGATTTAGTCATTCGGAATCCACAAAATCCTTCATCTGATAATGATGACCTCAGTTCAAGATGTGCTGCTGTAATGGTTTTTGTGCTCCAAGTGTTAATCCTTCAGGCAGTTCACACATTGCACCCTGATCACTTCCAGACACATTCGCGGGGGCATTACATTATGATTCAGTGTAACTCTCAGTTTCTATTTTAGCAGAAGACAATTGGTCAAACAGTGTAAAAAAGTAATGATTAAATGAAAGAGAAAACTGGAGAATAAAGTTGCCCCCTAGGTTTGATTCGAAGCCCAGCTGTATAATAAGCCCAATTCATTTTCCTCCTGGGTCTAGCTTCCTCTATCACTAGTGACAGGCGTGAAAGGTCATTAACCTTGGCTCATAGCCCTCATATGGTTAGCAACGCTATAAATTAATGGTTGAGGCCGTTATTCCAAACTATTCAAGTCAGCTGAAGGAAGCTTATCTTCTACAAAGGTCACAGTGCTTGGAACACTTAGTGTGAGAGTGAGCGTCTGACACAGGATCTATATAAGATTGAGTGTGTTGCACTCAATCAGATGAAAGGTAGGTTGGACGCTGCATTTGGAAATCTGCGTTACGGTTGTAGAGCATACAGTGTGCACAGTTACGAGATAAAACACAAAGATCAAGAGACAGGGCTGATGTGTTTCTTTCAGTTTAAATAACAAAATGTATTTGCTGTATTAAGCATTAAACTATTTTTATGACGATACTGAATCACATCTGGAATGTGAAAAGAAATACTCTTAATTCACTTTATTTATTTTTGGTTAACGCCCACAGTAATGTTGACCAGAAAACAGCAACACCTGGGCAGTGTAATGCAATGCATCAGTCCTCCAAGAAGCACTACCTTGAAAGTTTTTGTTGAGACTACTTTTTCTCCTCCAAACACCAAGAGATTAAAACCCGCAGGCAGCAGGGATTTTCTGGTGGTTTTTATGGCCTTGATTGCTTCATAATTTTGAATAAATTTGTTGCGTTACCTTCCAATACCGCAAGTGCAGCCCCTTTTACAAAACCTGTTCAAGGCAGGAATGTTGTGCTGTTATTCCACCTCGCCATTCTGTATAAAAGGTAAGAACACGGAACTGGAGGCATTGCGCTTTAACCTTTCAGCCGGCACGGCAGTAGTCACAGATTACGTTGTGTTATAATATCTCCAGAACACCTGCATGCAATCTTAAAATCACATACTGGAGCGGCTTTGTTTGGTTCCATGTAAAAAAGCAAAATCAGCATAATGAAGGGTCTTCTTAATGGCAATATAACCGATCTCTGCACAGAAGTGGCAAGTGATTTGCCTGCAGTGTGCTTTTGGTTGTTATCATTGTTGTCGAATCCAAAAGCTTTTTATGCAAAAGAATGTGACCCTCATTTGGGCAGAAGCATGTTTATGTCAGAATTGGCTTGGATAAATGTATTTCCTCTTCCTCACCATCACCGGCAGGGTTTCCTTTTTTTTCTGGCTCCTTTTGATCTCAATTTGCAATTTAAGGAGAAATTAGGTGTGTTTGGCTTAATGCAATTGATCTCATGCTAATCCAAAACCAGCAAAGTCATTGTCATATAAGAATGAAATTTCAGAGTTATAAACATAAATATTGATTTTAATCAAATTAATCGAGCAGCTCTAATGGATACCTGATCACGGCTCACAACCTAACACAAGTAGATTCTACCTGCTAAGGATAAAATGGCAGGGAGCCAAAGAAAACAAGAAACTGGTGAAGAACTTTAACCATCTCACAAGGTAAAAAGACCACATATTTTATTAAGGACTTGGAATAAGCTAGACATTTAAAAAAGCTGGGAATATCTAACCTACATTTGACAGGTGGTAAGAGTCTATTGGGATTGTTGATGCTGCTTCAAGTTTTGCTAGATTTATATAAAAAAAGTGTTTGCAAAGATCCTAGCTGTAAAAGCATATTTTGTATGAAAATATAAATATAGTTTGGAGGTTTGCAAAGGAGTCTTGCTGGTACTTCAGACAACTCTTGGTTTAGCCACTTCTAGCCAATGATGATAAAACCTTGGATTATCTCCACAATCCGGTTCATTGTGCTCACAACGTGAGGCAAAAAGTAATTTACAACAAGAGAAATTTAAAAACAAAATCATTTTCAAACTGTTACGCCATATGCCTTTGTCTCAGCCAGCTCACTGGTGCATGTTTGCCTAACACACAAGGTTACTTTATAAAAGTCAAACTCAACATGTTAGGAGAAATTAGCAGACCTTCAGTTTGTAGCAGCAGTTATACCCTTCTGTAAGAATCTACCTCCCTCCAGCCCCTGCCCTGCTGAGCAGGCAGTGCTACAGGAAATAAAGTGGCAACATGCTGCACGCACTTTAATGCCTCAGTAAATATCGACAGAGGAAGAGATAAAACAAACTCAGACAACGCAGGCCGCAGAGCGATATGTTGCTTACTGCCATAGTGTGCGCTCAAATGGAGACTAGAAATTGCTGCAGGTCAATCATAATATCCATGTGGTGATGGCAGACACTGGTGTCAGCAAGGCATGGTAACAGTAGATCACTTGAGACAAGTAATATGGTGAGCCATATGTGGTTATCTGATGAGCCAACACTTTGGGGTGAGGTGGGGTGGGGATACGTGGGTAATGTTACCAATCACCAATCTTTGCTATAAATAAAAATAATGATATTCTTTATTTTGTAAGACAAGCAAAAAATAGAAATAACTGTCATCCAAGAGGTCCCTGGAATGATGTGATCAATCAATAGCGAATGGGAAGGCTTTATTCACATCCTGTCTCGACAGGTGCAAATACACAGAGCACAAGTCTGTGTAAACCTTGTCATAAGGAACTATCAAAAAAACCACATGCTTCACAGAACCCCAATCAAAAATATTTGTAACACCACTAAAATTGGACATCACATTCATGACAGAAACCACGAAGCAACCAAGATGACTGCAAGAAATGAACTCAGTTGTAGAATAAGGAGCTAAATGCTTCAGTACAGCCTTTGCATTACTCAATTAAGGCACATCAATCATAACGTATAGCCAAGGGAGCTCCTCCATCTTAAAGATTGCATGTGGTAGTGGGGGAAGGGAAGGCTGGGAAGAGAGTGGTGGAGGTGATAAGAGGGCTGGATAAAAGCAGCATGCATGGAGAATGTCACGAGATACAACCCAGCGACTCATCAGAGGCTAGTGTCCAGAGAAGAGCTGGTGTGTTGAAATTGAAGCCTCTGCCGGAACACAATAGTTGGCGTGGCCCGCAGGAGGTAGTCGTCTCTTCCCAGGCAGGATATTGGCCTTTGTGAACATGGTTAGAGTATCTGGGTCAATTAACGTGTCCTCTGCATCAAATTTCTCTTTTGTTGTCAGAGGAATAATAGTGTGCCAATTCATGTAGCCTCTTGAACACAGCATGAGGTTTGAAAATGTGTGCTATGTGTGTCACATGCATACTGAAAAGGGCTAAACTTGGGGCTAGTGCTGCTTCTATTTTCTACATTTGCTCAAACTCTCATTAATATATTCATTTGAGTATTAGCTTCCCTCTTTGACCCTGCACACAAAGACACCATGTCTGCCTGCTGTCTGTCTGCTCACAGCTACGTGAGACAGGTAATGCTGTTGAATCTGCATCTGGGCAGTCTGTGAATGCACTCTTGTCTACAAGCAACAAAGCTGAGGCTAAATGTATTGCCTTACGAACAAAAGATTTGAGAAAGTAGAGGGGAATGGGAGTGGCTTCCCTTCGCATGCCTGCCGATGGTAAACCTGACAAGACTCTCTATACTCTCATCTAGCTTAACATAATGAGAAAAACAAGCACAGCAGAGAGTCAAACTGGGTAAAAATCGAACGACGGTATTGCACAATAAACAGCTGCGGCAACACTGCAAACAGCGCTTTCTATGTATAAGCAGGATCTCTGAGAGAGATATGGAGTTGTTTCTCTACCAACCAAAAAAGGCTGCCCCACTGAAGAATAATGACACTGAAATCCACAAATCAGTCCCTTCAAAAGTTAACAATTCACTCCATACTGCTGATGTATTGTCTTCTAGGTGCAAGCTGGCATTTGCTTTCCCACACATGGTTCTAGCATTTCACTAGTGAAAAATAACACTAGCCTAGTTATATGGAGGCATATATGCAGAAAGCCAGGTCAATACAGCTATTTATACGTGGCCTCATTACATAGCGGGGTCATCTTATGTGCTCTCTGGGTGTTCTTCACATTAAATAAAACCCATCAGAACCAGTGTGCCAGGCACGCCACACCACAGTCACTAAGAGTGATCCCAACTCCCCTCCATGTCAAACAGGGAAGGATTGTTTTAGAAGGATAAATAAATCTGTTCTCTTTTGACAGTCTTTCAGGTGGACGCACGCACATCAATTTTAAAACCATAGCAATATGGCATCTTGAATGGTGGGGCCCAGGTGTGATCTAGAACCAAATAACCTATAAAACCTTCACATGACCATGTGAAGGAGCAATACAGTGAAAGGTCTTCTTTTCAAATCTGTATCCGATCACTGTGAATAATAATAATTCACTATGAAATTTTGATCAGGCAAATATAATTACATGCAACCTTGTGAGAAACAATCTTGTCTTCATGTAGGCAAGTAGCCTTTACCAAAAGCTTGTTATAGAAGTCTCTGCTACCAGGAGCAGCCCGGTGCATTTGTCCACCACCACTAAGAGCTGTCTGGGTAGAACAATCTAATTATATGCCAAGGACAAACCCCCCAACCACACACACTAACGAGAGAGGGACACCTTAACTGCTGCCCAATGTCAGAGGCACACGGTTAGGTGCCAATAGCAGAGGGCAGGGCCTGTAGCTGATAAGAGCGATATGAACAGAGGTGATGAGAAGCCACCAGGGCAATGTCAGCCCTCCACAAAATACTTTATCTAGAGTTAGGCATTGCACAAGTGCCTGTCTGCCTCCTTTGGTTTGGTTAAGAACTTGGAGCCTAAAAAGGTCAGACATAAATAAAATATGTCCTATCCCGTCATGCCACCCAGCAGGCTCAGAAAGCACGACCACAAATTAGACACAAATGGGTGCACTTGCTCTAATACGCTCACATTATTATTATTTCATTTTTATGATATGGCCTTAGGTCTGCAATGGAGCTATGATTTTCTGACAAATAGCGATGGTGGCCCTGCCCCTAGCAGTAGCATTCGACTAACTCTGCATCCTTGTTATATTGTAGGCAAACTGCATCAAAGGTTATTTTCCAAAACCATATACTGCCAAGATTCAATCTGTTGTCGCAATATGTGGTGGTTATCTAGGCCATGGCGCTCCCAGGAAAAAAAAAAAAAAAAAAAAAAAAAAAAAAAGGGCGGGGGGAAAAAAAAAAATTTTGAAGGGTGAAAAAAAAGACAGTGACGGGAGATGAAAATAAATTTATGCAGGCTGATAACAATAAAGAATAAAACAAATTCAACTCCAACCCGCCAGTGATGCTTTAGCAGGGAATTGGAGCGCAGCCTTCATTACAACATATTGATCACTGCAAACAAAGACCCTGGATTCATTGATCCACTTCCAGAAAAAAAAAGAGGGGGGATGGGGGCAATAGACTGCTCTTACAAACAAACTTACACTGAAAGTGCTGCCTTAGCTTGAAAAAAGCTGGACCAAAATGAGAACTGTGGTCATGGGGTTGCTCTTGATGTCCCACAATGACAAAGAGAATATGTGAAATGTGCAGAAGCCCCTATACTATTAAAAAGGAAGCGTTTCATAGTGTCTCATGTTGCTCTTCATTTTTCTCATCTGCTACATGATGGCTCCTCTATGCTTATGGATCTCGTTTTAAGCAGGGATTTAAATATTAAGAAAGTCATGTTTGACTATTGAATTATTCAGCACCACCACAGACATCAATGCAGACCTCCTATACATCAAACACAAAGACCTCCAGAGCAGACTGTCTTTTTTCGACACTGTGGGCTATACCAGGGCTATATAAAACTGTAATTCTGCAATGTTCCAAAGACAGTCCCTTACAGTCCTTGACACACACCACAAATGCTACAATGGTTATTTATTGTTCATAATGCTGTTGGAAACTTGCTATTCAGGCTGCCTCATAACCTGGGTTTGGGAAATTTGGCTTTGTCTGTTTCTCTGAGTGATGAACGAGCTTCGTAGGTCAGAACAACATGAGGTAGGGGTGCTATGCATTTGTGGCCTCCCAGGTGACGGGTCAGGACCTCTTTGGCTTGTGTTCCATTCATTTGCACCTTGCCAGGAAACCCCCACCAGTCTCATTCCCAATCTGAGAGCAGGAAAAAGGGTTGAGTATGTTTCTGAGCACTTGGCCCAGTTTACAGGAGAGGGTCGAGCAGGGTCATGTCTCAGAAAACATTGGGGCCCCTTAAACATATCTGAGTGGCCCCAGCTGTACCCAGGGCCATCAGCATCTCAACAGAGCGCAGAGAACCAGAACAACATAAAAGTGGGTTCAGTCTGTGCAGTCAGTTTTGGATTTCGTGAATACAATGTGTTTCTTGTCAAAAGGGAGGCCCTTGGTTTGTTTTAAAGGTTGGTCTTAAACAAACACAGAAAAGAGAAGTAATTACACCTAATGATAGATTAACTGATCATTCTGAGATATGTTTAGTCCAAGTGAGCTCATGTCCTTATTGCAGACGTTGACGCTAATTGTTTTAATCACATTATTAAACTGGTCAACTGTAAATCCCTCCCCCCCAACGCATCTATGGAGCCAGCTCACTGGACCCTCTTGACACGCTCACATTCAAAGCACTTGAACCAAGGCTAAAGCAGACTATAAACATACATCTCTTTCATCACCAGTGCTCACATAATTGTCGAGAAAAGAAGTAAAACACAGGGCTAAGGGGTGGAGGAAAGAAAAATGAAAGCAGAATAGATGGTTGGGGGTAGGGAAGGAAGAACAGCAGCATAAGAGAGTGTATTAAGCTCAATTAGGCTTTTGGGCTTTTCATTAACCCAGTTTTTAGTGAGGGAAACCTCTGCTGAATAATGCTCCGACTGACTCACTTTGCAACCCTGCTTTAAAGGCCTCATCTGGAAAAAACTGCACAATGTGTGTCAGCTCTCCAAAGCCACCAGAATTCCATTAGACACCCAGGGGCAAACCACCCGCAGCTGCAGCCTACCTGAAATTAAATGCAATTTAGTAAAACAAGTGACTTTATCAAGCAACCAAACAAGATAAGAGGAAACACGGGACTAATGTTTAAACGATTTAGCTGCTTTCATCTGTGTGATGGTCTGATAACAAATACTGATATTTGGTTGTTTCTTTTCACTCAGTATCAGGCCAGAGCAAATATTGCAACCTTAAAATCAAGGTCATATGGACCCCCAGAAGTTAGACAGTGGGTAACCTCCTAAGCCTGATGTGGTTTTGCATCTGTAAACAATGAGCGTAACCTCCCTTTAATGGATCATTGGAGAGGAGTTCTCATAGAAGAATAATTGTCCTTCCTGGCTTTCCTCTGAGCCTCTCTGCCAAGCAACTTTGAAGAAATGCATTTTAACAAATCTATTGCAAATCAATGGGGCGTCACTTGGCCAGCTAACAGTTAAAGCCCAGTTTACGCCCCCAGGAATGTGATTAAATCTTACAATTAAATAGCTATGTTAACTAGTTAGCCACAATTGCCATTATCAAATCCACAGGATGTCTTTAATTTGGTGCATACAATGTGAGCTGTTTACATGTTAACTGTCACCATTTCCAGGTTTTACAAGCCTCAGGATGTGTATTCTCTTAATCAATAGCAAGGAAGATACTGCAATTAGATGGGACAAAGATATCTTAACAGCTCACCCCCACTGCATCTCTGTGCACATTTGGGGTCAAAAGCAATACAATATGAGCAAAGGAGTCATATTACTGACACCTTACACAATCTAGTGATATTATTACGCTGATGCTCTTGCAGATCTTATTTCAAATAACTCCTCCGACAGACAACTGGTGACCACTCATCAATAATCTAAGGAGAAGTTTACATACCGGAATTAGTGACCTGGTTATTTATAACATGGTCAAGCCTATGTGTTCTGTTCTAACATGTTCAGACTTGTATGTTTAATAAAATGACTCCATCAAGATTTACTACATGTCTTCACTCACTATTCAGGAGAACAATTGACCAAGTTAATGAAATACTAGGAAATGTGAAGTATTAGCAGCTACATGCAGCTATAGAAGCATACATTTGAAAAAAAACCCTCTGCTCCTGGTCAGAAACAATATTCTTAAACAGCATGGTGAAAGCAAAGTTGAAAAACTTTGGGCATACTCTCCACACTGTGGAGGCTTTGTCTTTCAAAACATGCCACAGGAGCTTTTCATTAGAGAATGCAGTTTCATTAACATCATCCCATGCTGCTGAGCCCTGCTGCATTACAATGACACAGGAGTGCCCCTCTCTATCAAGGAAATCTCCACAGAGCAACAGCTCGCTGGGGGAGGGGAAGGCAGAGAAAAGAGGAGAGGGGGTAGTGCGGGGGGCAAACAAAAGGGAACCTGATTACCCCCGGTCACGGCTCATCCACAAGCCAACAGAGGGAAATCCATCACCTGCAGGATCAAACGGAAACTTGTGCACAAGGTAAAGCCCAGTGAAAGCTGTACCCACCCATCTAAGCACTCTCTTCCCTCTCTCCTTTCTTCTCTCGTCATTGCTACCTCCCCCTCCACCTCTCTGACTCACACCGATGGCAGCGTGCAAGTTCTAGGCACACACTGTGAAATCTAACACAAGTGAGAATGTTTTCTGGTCCAAATGACCTCAAGGCTCTAACCTCTCTAATGGCACACTGGTGATATGTTCCAGTTTTATTACCGTCTGTAGGTTTGCATACCGTTTCACGGTAGCTGCATCCTCATTTTGCCAATATTAAACTCCAAAGAGCATTGGTCATGCCTGCGGCAATGTAATGGACTACTGCAAAAAAATAATTATTTTTCACTTTCTTGTTTGCACCAGGTTATATGTTAGAAAAAATAAACCTACTACAACTGGATTCCCAACAGAAGGACTACTGATAAAACAAACATTTTGAAAGATGCGTAAATTGCTGTTATTACTGCCACTGAGTGGGCTTAGCTGTAGATGATTTCATTCGGGCACATTACTATATGATTCTCATAGGAACCTTTAGGCATTCAAGTGTTAAAAGTAACAGACACAAAGAGTTAGCATATGCCTTAAATCTGTACTGATGTTAAATTAGGACAAAACAAATGCATAATTATGCTATATGATAATGGAAATAATCCAATGCTCCAGCACCAGGCATGGAGTGTTTAATAGCCAAGTTATTTGCTTGATTAAAGTCGCATAAGTATTCAAATCTGTGTGTAATTGATTTTTATTCATTGCAACAGGAAGTGTCCCCAGTGCAATCAACAAAGTTTTCCTACTTTTAATGACAATGCCAGCCGTTAATATTCATTGCAACAAAATGCAAATTGCAAAAACTTTTTAGCTGCAACGCATGATCTTGTGTTTAGGTGTAACAATCTGCTTATGTTTGTGTCTGCTTTGAAAGAGAAAACAGCATGTAAGCAAAATGGACTGGAGCTTTATAAACCTGAACCACATTGGAGTTGGTTTACAAGGGAAACTACACAACTTGCAATACCACACAACTACACCAGAGCTAATTGTTTAAATATGTCAAGCTTGTTCTGATCCTCCCTGAATTGTAACACACGGAGGCAAGCACGCACAATTGATGCACATGCTGACACATACGCACACTCAATCAAACACAGACATAACAAGAATCCACCACAGAACAGCACTGGGAATATTTCTCCACTCACCGTTGAAAAGGGGCTGTCCTTTCTCTGTGATATCTGGCACAACAACCTTGTATACATCTTCAGAGAAGCCTGGCCTGCATGGTGTGGTGCCCCTGCCCTCTGCTGCAATCTGTGATGATGGGGAGAGAGAGAAGGGGGGTGGGGGGGTGGGCGTCCAACAATGAGTCATAAATCAACCTTCAAAAATGCACCCTGTTGCCTCTAAAACCCCTTGGTCACGTTCTGAAGTCCCCACAGTTGTACAAAAGCATCTGTTGTTTTTATAGCAGGGACTGCAATTAGGATAATGAGGCCAAAAGGGTTAAGCATTAGCCAAAAAGCACGGCTAGGCAAGAACAAGCTCCATTTGTCCCCCTGGAGGGGCCCAGGCACAGGGTAGGGTTATAACCAACGTTCTCGGTCGGCCCCTCTGATCAACACACTACTCTGGACAAACACTCCACTTTGAAGTGCAGGAACAAGGGAATAAAAAGTAAATGCTAACGATCCACTGTTGTGGGAATAAACATCTATGTGTGAGTGTCTGAATAAACAAGAAATAACAACTGCTGATGTCTAAAGAAGCTGCAAGACTATGACTGTGATCAATACAGTGTCTTTTTATGCCTCCTTTTGAAAAGGAAAACTGTGCTCAGGGTGTCAACACAAAAGATTTAGGGAATAACAGGGAGTTTGCAAAGAAAAAAAAAATCTTTAAATCACTGGGGCTAGTGTTTCCATAAAGCGGGAATCTAGCATGAAAGAAAGAAATCACTGGCAGTGAGAAATCACAGACAGACCATATCTGAAGAAAACACTCTGGTGTCCAGACATGTCCAAATATACTCAATCACACAACCTCAGCATTGATTCAGCTCTTAGCAACAGAGGCCTGGCCTTATTTCTTTGCATGCACTCTCAAAAGAATGTAAAACGAGAGGAGTCCTGCTGAAAAAGAGCATTGTGGGTATTCGTGCCACTTGCCATTCTTAATCAGAGGAATTTAAATGGAAAATGCATGCAGAGGGGAGGGGGAATTCTGGGAATTCTAGCACGTTACAACAATGGCACCAGGATTTACAATATTCTTGTTTTAAGTGTCAAAACACAAGTCAAATCCTTTTAACCAACTATTTCAGCGGCATTGTTTAAAAGTATGTGGCCGCTATTCGCTGATGCTCAGTGGACACAGTTTTAACAAAGTAACCACATAGTCAAGAAAATAAATTGTTTCCACAAAAGCACTACATTAGGTTACATAGACAGCTTCCATTCTTATGATTGGACAACAATCATTATCCTATCACTGCTACGTGTACTTAGGCTATACATTTAACCAGTACTACAGCAATAATGTACAGTAGTCTACTTTTCATTGTTGCTCATACCGCGATTTTACCAGAGAGGCAATTAGCTCGCCAGGAGGGGGGGACACGCTGCAGCAATCTACATAAATATTAAACCTTAACTAAATATAACCAAGTAAGAACTAGGTTAATGTGGGGCCGCATCACCCAACTTCCACACAATAAAAAATTCAGTTATATGAACTTAAATAAGGCGAAGTCATTGTAAATTTAAATTATCCGACCTGAAATGATTAATTTAAGTGTGCGTAGTTGGGCTTTTTTTTAAACAACGCAGCATCTCGTGACCGTTTGATAAAAAAGAGCCGTTAGCTGGTAATCACAGCCCGTGCTAGTCCTACTTTCTGGTGATTTTTCTGTACATACAAAGCAGTGTTAAACAAACAGTATGTCGTGTAAAGTGCGTGTTGGAAGGCTAGCAGCTCGACCGCGGGCTCGTAACTCAACGAACAGCATCGCCTCCGCAAAAACAAGCCTCTAAACTGTCCGGTGTAACTCTGCTCGAAACCGCTGATGTTACATTACCTGCAGTCCTGCCAAGACCGCCAGCAGAAGCAGACCGCTACCCTCGTGTAGTGAGTACATTGGTACGCCCGTAACTGCTTAATTTCCCACTTCGGAATCCGCGTAGAAGAAGAAATAAAAAAAAAAATAAGGAAAAATTTAAAAAAGAATATCCTTTGGCTCAAGTGTGGCTGCGGTGAAAAGCGTCCCTCTCTACGACAAAGGCAGGAGCGGCAGTGGCAGCAGGAGCGGTGGTGACGGCGGCAGCATGTAGCAGCCTCCTCCTCTGTCTACCCAGTCAGTACTGAGAGAGAGAGCAGTGCCTGGTACTGAGGTTGCTGCTGCTCCCTCCCATCCAGTCCAACACAAAAACAAAAAAGAAAGCCCCGGCCACTAGTCTACAAACCACCCATCTCACTGTCTCTCCCTACTGGTCACACTGCCAATTTCACTGCTGGGACGGAGCGGTGGTCTCCTGTGTTAACCGTCATCCCAAATGACAGAGTATTATGATTTTCACACACAATAGTAATGTATGTTCACAGTCCGGGGTAGTAAGTGCTGGTTTATGCTGGCTTTATCATACATTACGGTATATATTTTTTTTCCCCATTTCCATGACGTGTGTAGTCATTTAAAACATTTATGATTATTTTATTTTATTGTCAGCCTAAAAAGGTAGGTACTTTCAAAACTGCTAACAGGGATTTAATATTCAGATTTAAACCTTATAATACCCATACAATCCAATTATGATATTACTCTTATATACTATGCAGCTATAAGCTATCTTTCCAGTCAGAATTTAAAAAAAAAACAAAACTCTACTTTTACTTCCTTACTCTGAAGGAAAATACCTTATCAGCTGATTACAACTACGCCCTACAGTACTTCAACATTTTAAGGTCAGTTTGAGGTCGCCATTTATTTGCTTAGCGTCTGGTTTCACTTACTCATACACCTTATATTAAAACGAGACTCTCACCTAAGGCTGACAGAAATACAAAGAAAGAGAAATGATCAAAACAGACATTCCTGTATGTGAATATCATAAAACGTATATAAATCTCACCATTATCTACAATAGTTCATTTGGTGGAGATTGTTAGTCTTGTAATATTTTGAAGTTACGGCTGAAATGGTATCACTGTTATTTCAGCTCATTATACACTGGGTTGTATGTACATATATGAGCTATTGTTTTTCATTTAAATTCTATGGGTATTAGCTCCAGATTCCTCTGAGAAAAATGCTTTTTGAATGTCATAGATGTCAACTCATTCAGGATTCAGTCAGTTGTCTCTCATCTTGCATAAAGAGCCCAGACTCTCTATTGATCATTAGGTGAGGGATTTTGATCACATTGCCCCCAGATAACTGCTGTTTACGGTACGTTTGATCTTAAGGATTATTAATTGTCAATGCTTTTTTGTATGTGTGTGTGTGTGTGTGTGTGTTTCCCTCACTCTCTGTCTCTGACACACACATACAGAATATTTAGCCACACGGTCTCCCTTACCACTGCCTAACAAGCTCACTGTTTCACAAATGACTCGATCACTATGGAATTTTGAATTTTGCATTCTATTCATTCATCTTCACTTAAGCCTAGAATTCATAAGTAAAGCTTTTTTTCATGTACCATTAAAATATGCAATGAATAATTCTCTTACATTATCTTCTCATGTGATACAGCCTGATGAAGGTTAAATTACCTCGGTTGTGCTGCTGACACCTAATTAACTATCAAGAGAAGGCTCTATGGAATAGATTGCATCTGTGATACAGAGATATTTCAGTTCGGCAGATGAGAAAAATACTTATTCCATCTCCAAATAATAAACAAGTGCTGACTTTTGGTTCACCTCCTCCTGGGCAATCTGTTGTTTTCCAAGTTATTGGCGTTTTGAGGTGCAGGCAAGTATGTGATGGGAGTGATGCTGCTTCCCTCCTCCTACAAATCAAACCATCCGCCCCTGAGAGTGTGTTGTAATCCTAAACAAACAGTAAGCACTATCACATCCCACTTACAGTCAGCACACATACACAGGAAGAGAGGGCTGAGTAGTTTTTGAAAGTGCTCACTTCACGTCACTTCACACTCTTGTCATTGATTAGCACGCCTTATCATCCGTGTTTTAAAATAATTAGACTCGTCTCTTTGGTGGAAAAGAATACTAACAAAAGGCAAAAAAAAAGAAAGTGTAACAAAATTAAGATGACACACTTAGCCCATTTAAAGAAGTCTATTGTGGACGTGGTTTCCCGCTGCCAGTTTTCCTCGCAGCTATTAAGAAACATGACAAAATCATGTTTTTACCACAGGCAGTCAAATTCAATGGGCGCTTCTTTTGTTTGCTGTGGCAGAACTGGGCAAGAGATCAAACTGAATGACCTGTTGATAATTGATATCGCATTTTGTACAAATTGTTAAATTTATGTAATCTAATCTAATTGAGAGTGGGATCAAAATGCTTCATCTCTTTGATTAATGCAGAGGCGGTTATCTTTCATCAGTACTTGTCTAGGCAGGGGAGGGGAGGAGGCGTTAGTGGGAATCCAATTTGGACTTAGTGCATTCAATCAAACAATATCATGTTGCACAATTCATAAGACTAGTCTGATAACCCTGAGAACTCTGTGCGCAGCATATACCTGAATTTCTTTGCGTGGTCTAAAATGTGCATTCAGAGGCGAAAATTTACCATCAAGGTCGCTGTGCAGTCTGTGCTTAATATATTCTAAGGTCTATGCTAGGTGTGTGTAGACAGATAACATTGTTTTGCAGGCATGTGTGACACAGCCGTATGATGCATGTTGGTTGTGGTGCTGACACTGCGGTTGACTCTCATAAATGCAGGTGTCTGAGGGCTCTTTGCCTGGAGGAGCCCTTGATTTTACACCTTTAACTCTGCACAATTGGATGCAGCGTGGAGCACTGCAGCACGGTGGCCTTGATGGCACTGGAAGAAAAATGGACGAGGTCAGCAGCACTTTCACATCCGCCGCACTTCTTCATGCTGACTTTGTGTTGATACAGGAATATCATACAGTTCGCCATCCGCTCCCACGTACTGTAATGCAGAGCGCAGTCATTTCTAGTCAAAGCCAAATATAGATGACAATATTCAGTGACACACATGCACACAGCCTATTTCTGTTGAATTTATTGGCTGCTCATAAAATTGACAGAGGCACCGATGCAGTATTTTGAAATGACACTGAGCCTCCACAGTCAATCAATAAGGGAGAATCAAGTATTCTCTGTTGGTATAAACACACATATTTTGACCCCTCTCAACAGTCGGCTAATTACCCTGTCATTGCCAATCCCTTGCATGTCAAAGGTTGCTTTGGAACAAATTATTCAGTGGAAAGGAGCAACCTAGTCCTCGAAGCCATTATCAATTCCAATCAAGCTTCATTGTGATGCATTCAATAAAGGATCTCTAAGGACCACAGTAATGCTCTGATTATTCTCCTCTCATGCCAAATCGGCTCATTCAGTCTTTTATATCCTTTGAACAATAGAGCCAAATAGAGTCGTGTATGTATTAGGGCGCACATACACATATAAGTATAAATGTACTGTGTGTATCTGTGTATGGATGAATCTTATCTGCTTACTTGAAGTTGTTTCTGGCTTTCACAAGTATTTTATAGCAAGGTCACAGAATGTCATCTTCCACAAATATAAAGTGTGACATGTTTTAGACATGAAATATTGCGTGATTACTTTACTGAAAATCTGCAACCTTAAAAGGGATCTGATTATATTGTACTGTATGCAAAGTGACAAATGGTGACAAAGACATGCAAGAACATTTCCGCTGAGCATTTTCTCTGTAATTTTTTGTGAAAAGACGTGTCAGTGAAGCAGCTTGGTGCCACCCCCTTGTCGACAAATAACGGCAAAACGCTGCTTTGCAAGCTCTGGCAGCAGCTCTGGCAATCTCTGCTGTGTCACAGGGCTCATGCAAGAGTCTGTCCCAATTTAGGGACTGGAATTTTTGCTGGGGGCCACATGTGCCTGCTGTGTGCTGGTGTGGCACACAGATCTAATAGTGATTGATTGCCTGATTAAAGCAAATTGTGTTAAACTCCAGAAAAAAACCCGAGGAGAGAAGAAAGCATCTTTAGTTAGTGATGCAATAAAAGTGTGGCTATTGATTTTGGCACATGTGCAAAATGGCAGTTGTCTTAATTATTTATTGTTCACTTGTTATGCTGTATTTTCTTTCAAGCAAACCACATCCAAAAGGTTATTTTGCATGTTTTCCTGTTCATCATTTCAATTCAAAACTATATCAATGAATATCATAAAATCACTGAATTTGTTTTGGACAAAAACAGGATATTTTGGGCTCATTTAGTTAGTGACCAAGTATGCACCATCCTTACAAAAACACAGCAGTTATATAGCAGTCAACAACAGCGGAAGTGAAAATGTAGAGCCATGCCAGTGGCTCTGTGAGGCTGTTCTTAGACGCCGCTGTACTTTGAGCTAAATGCTAATGTTAGCAATGCTAGCAAGTATTATGTTTACCACATTCACTAGCATAGTTTAGCTTGTTAGCATGCTAACATTCGGTAATTAGCATCAGATCTTTGTCAGCACTTAACATGAAATTGGCCAATGAATGATGGCGCTACATGGAAGGTCAGGGCCTAACCAGTGATTACAGTTTATTCTGAGGGAGACATGAATGTCTGTACAAAATTTTGTGACAATGGACAACAGCTGTTGAGACATTTTACTTAAAACAATAAATGTCAACCACATGGTGGCGCTATAGCAGACGCCATGGGATTACAGAAGTCATTACGAAACGTTGGCTGGGGACCATGAATGTCTCCATAAGCTTTAATGGCAGTTCGTTTTTTAATAGTTGAGAAATTTCAGTTTGTACCTCAGTGGCAGAATGAACAACAAACCAGTATTACTATCCACAAAACCAAGCCATTAGTATGACCTAAAATATTTACCATACAAATTGCTGAGGACACAGTAAGAGAAAGGAAGTTTGTTTTTCTCTCTCCAGCACGGAATGAGAAAATAATAAATGGCTGTGGTGTTGTTATCTGAGCTTTCAGAAACTGGAAAGTTTTGTTTTAATAAATAGCTTTATCTTCCGTACATGATAAGTGAATCAGTCAAGTGCTTGCATTCACACACACATACACACAGTCACTTGTACTTACAAGTAACCCTACAAGTAAACAATTTAGAGTTGTTTAGAATAGCTTTTTATTATCAGACATGTTTTCAATCAGTGCAGAGCCATATTCCACATGACACCAAAGACGTACAGAAAAACCATGATGCCTCAGCGACAAAGTGACCTATCACACTTTTTTCCCAGTCTTCCCTTGCTGTTATCCTCAGCATGAACAAAGTCGACATTATCATTATCACAGCTTTCAGAGTGAAATATTTTCTCTGTAATATAAAAAAAAAAAAAGAAGTCAGTATAGATGCCTATGGAGCTCTTTGCCACCCGAGTGCCTCTTTGGTGTCTTCAGTATTTGCAGCTCAAAATTTATTTCCCTTTATCACCATTGATCTGCAAGAAGACAAGGTCTCTGGTCGTGACAGTCTGGCCTGTCTGATTTAGGAGTGGGCCAACAGCCTGTCTGAGCACATGGAGCCTGGATGGATTTATATGAAGGCTGTTTCTGCTGCTGATCCACCACCGCTCCCTCCTCTGTCTCAGACCGGGCTTTCTTATCAAGAGCTTAATTTTGGAGGCAGTCAGGGAATGAGTCACTTTTTTTTTTTTTTTTTTTCCTAATCACAGAGGTAATGAGATTGGAGGTTACTTCTATAAATGCTTGAGTTTTTGGTTATCCTAATGTTTTCAGCTGGGAGAGTTTAGTTTTCACATTTATTAGATTGCTTTCATGCAAATGGCGGAGAGGCCTGATTACAAAAATGTGTTAATAATTACTGTGGGTTTAAGAAGGTGGCAAATGGCCGTCCTGTCAGATTGCATAAAAAGGTAGCGTGTGTTCATTAGGATTATAATCAAGATGTAAAGTACGATAAAAGACAATCTAGTTAATATGCCACCACAGCAAATGAAACATGGATTATAAGAATGTCTTATTATTGTATGTTCTCTTTATAGCCAGTTTATCTAACACATACTGTATGTAATATCTAAATAATGTAGATGGCAAAGCTCTTAATAGACAACAACTATATTAAGGACATTATCCGTTTTACAGTAGACAATTGTGTTGATTTGACACAAGATACTGTGTTTTAATGAGATTAAAATATGATCTGAATTCATGGTAATTGCCTCAGTGCCTATTCCAACACACTTGCCTGTGGGTATTAGTATCTATTTTTTTCCCTGTCAATGTGAACAGGATTATTATCTAGTGCATACTGCTATCTCCACAGCTCATTAGCAGTCAGCAGGTTATCAGAAGCTTAAGATGATGTTTTTCTTTCATTAATTCAGAAAATAATAATGCTGTATTTTTGATCCGAATCAGATAATTGCTGCAATATAAAACACCTACATGCCAACAATATGGCGCGTTTAAAATTCACTGTTGCTGCTTGCATTCCACCTGCATTCACTTTCATTAAAGCAAAGTCCTGCCATCCATAAAACTAATAATTGAAATTGAGAAAAGATGAATTCTTTGAAAGTGGAGTGCTGTTGTATTTGTGTTGTATTTTTTTTTTTTTACCTGTGTAGTATAGACAGTGGTGCAAACCAATAAGCAGACAGGATTTATACAACTTGGAAGGGCATTTGCGGCCAAAGCAGCAGATGTTAGTGGCAGGTTGCTCAGAGCAAAGGGTGCTTCATTTGGCTCGCTCAGGAGGTGATCATGAGACATATTGCCTTTACTCTCGCCCTCCACACAGCCACATGACTGCACTCTTCACCCGCTGGGGAATTCAGCAAGACTAATATCAAAGGGTCAGTACTCTCAAAAAAATATTTTATCCTAATATCTAAAATTTATGGATTCTGATTGTATATAAAATGCTGAATAACAAGGTTTATGCAATATAAATCTAAACCTGGTTATTGTGCATTTAAAACACATTGGGTTTTATTATATAAATCTCATTCTTACTTGTTTTATTTGTGTTTGACTGACAAACATGCATCACATTAAGTTTATTATGTTGTTGCAATTAAAATACATATATCTTAAATATTAGGCTGAAATGAACAGTTTTTTAGCGACAATATCTCATATGATATCAAAAGCTCCTCATGGGCAATATAACCTTATAGCTGTGCTTTATTTGGTTAAAGTGAAGCAGAATTATGCATCAATGTGACTCACACAGTCCAAACCTCTCCAGCATGTCCCACACAATACTTTTCAAAACTCCCATGAATCGCGAGCGTAGCGGTATTCAGATGTGTCTTTTTTAATATCAAGCTTTGCACATTTGAACACCCTCACATGTGTCACTGTGGCAAGATGTTTTATTTACTCTCTGGTATTTTCACAAAAAGTCTCAAGGATCACTTTTTGTCTCAGTCTGTGCTTTTTTAGCCGCTCAATTCCTCTCTCACCTTCCTTGGTGTCTAATTGGGTTTCATTGATTTACTCCTCCATGATGCTGGCTTGGCCAACTCTCTGCTGACCCTGCAAAAAAATATCAGCCTGGCTGTCTAACAGGCAGTGTTCCGGCTATATATATATATATATACACACACACAGACACACACACAGACACACACACAGACACACACACACACACACACACACACCACTCCCAATGCAAGTGCTGAATGATTGTTTCAGTGAGCTGGAAGTGCGTCAACCTGCCGCTGCTGTGGCCCCCACAGCAGAACCATAGATTAGCGTTGCACTGAAAAAACAAAAAGGCTCAAGAGGGGTGGGGTGGGGAGGTGGGATGTTTGCACCCACTGCTCAGGGACTCTCATACGGTTGTAGAGGGGGTAAAAGTGAGGGGCCAACTGGCGGTCGTCAAGAGGCCCGGGGACACAGCCACTCATCTGTGCCTGAGCAGCCATGTGTCACCTTGAGCTCTCTGGAGGAGGTGTCCGGACACAAACCTGCTCGGCCAGACGGGGTGTGAAGAAGGAGGCAGGATGAAAGCAGAGAGGAAGTGGAGCTGGCTATCCAGCTTTCCATATGTGACATCTGTGGCTCAGTGGATGAGGGAGAGCTAAGCAATAACTTGAAGGAAATTTGAGCAGAGAGTGAAAATTAAAAAAAAAAAAAAGGAAAGAATACACTCACCTTTTCAATTCTCCATACAGCAATAGAGAGGATAAGAAGAAAAGGATGTAATACAGACAGAGCTTTGATACCAACTGTGTCCTCGTTTCCTCCTCTCGACTCCTGTCCCCCTTCTGCCATGCATTATAAACGGCTGATTATGACAGTGACAGCTCCTCAGGTGTGCAGTATGCTAGATTTGTTATTCAGCTCACAGGCATTGCTGTCCCTCCCTCTTACCACCTGCACTGGCGCGCACACACACACACACACACACACGCGCGCGCGCGCGCGCGCACGCGCGCACGTCCGTATTGCTCACAGCTGCTGTGTCAGCGGGACTCTGGAGCCAGAGAGAGGGGGATATTACATGAATCAGCCTCACACAACTGTTGTATTCACAGTGCTATGATCCAAATTCGCAGTTTAAATTGGGCTTTTATTGTCTGATTTAGATTTTTATGGGCGACTGGTGTTTTCATGAACTCAGATTTATTCAATTTTAGACACATTATTACATGTTAGTGGACAAAATGGGCAGATTTGCATCCGAGGAGCACATTGTAAGGACAGCCTGAAAAGCAGGTCGTACAATGCATTTTCTATCCAAGAGTGCCATGAGGCCACAAGACATGACAAAAGATTATATGTACTCTCCTGTGCTGCAGAAATGTCCTATATCAGTATATTTGACTTGTGTAATTATTTGTGAATGTGGGCTCTGCTAAAAGATATTGTACAAATATTGAATGCATCACATGCTTAGCATATTTTATGTTTAACGCTGCACTAATCAATAGTTTTATATGAACAATTGATACAATGAATACGTGTAATGTCAAAAGCGTCGCTGAAGAATCATCACTCATCCAGTTGCACTTAGCTCCGCAGAGTGTTTTAGCTTACAGTTTCGGTTGACTCTCACCGCTCATTAACCTCATTTCCACCTGCAACAGGCTGCTATTTTCTGCAACACAAAAGCACCGCACAGCTGACAGACAAAGTTGACAGTTTCCTGGTGCACAATACGAAGCATTTAGCAGCAAAAGGGCCAGATTTTTGCAGGGGTTGGTGGATACCAGAACAGAGCTTAAAGAAGAATCAGTATTGGACCCACATTCATTGGGGTGTGCAAGACACGACTCCAAATGAATGCTAAAGTTGCATTATCTCTGCAGGATATGTACATAGGGAAGTGTTTGTTAGCACATTAGCCATAATGGTGATGATAGTCAGTGATTTGTTATGCTGTCAGAGGCCTAAAAAGGAATCAGTTGATGAGTTACTTCTACTTTAAGCTGGATCTAAATCCACACTGAAACAGTCATTGGTAACATACAATACTTTTCTGGGCCTGTTGCTTGGTGAATATGTGAAGTGAGGTCACCTTGAGATTTTTCCAGCGCTGCCACATGTTTGGTAGTGGAATCACATCACAGTGGAAATGCTTCACAGAAAACATCAGTGGTTTTGTCATCAACTCTTCTAAATCTGAAAGCAAGGGCATCTTCATAGCCTCACTGGCTACAATCCCCAAATTGTAACTGGCCAGCTAGATATTTGACTGTAAGTCAAACGGAAAGTTTTCGGGGGGTGGGGGGTGGTGGTGGTAGTGGGGGGTGTGTGTGTGAAATGGATAAAGCAATGTATGTATGGTACTTCTAAATTTCAAAATGTAAAATAATTGTGTGTTCAGATATCCTGATCATCACAATTTGGTATCTAGTGTATGTACTGTACTGGTATCTCACAATGAATTTTCACTTTAAAATTTTCAGTGGGGTCCAACAGTCTGAGACCATGTTCCCATTCACAGAGGAATTGGAAAGTGGTCCACCATCTGCTGGTGTAAACAGTTCCCAGCATCCAATTTTCATCTCCCGTTGCAGTACTTTTAGGGTAGAAAATGAAATCAAAGGGCAAAGATGTCGAAAAAATGCTGTGTAAAACAAACATGGTGAGTAGTAATAATTTCAAGGCATATTAATGAAGAAAAAAAAAATCACATTCCTGAGGTGTTGATTTTTGAGAAGTCTCCTCACATGGCATTTCTTGAAGTGCCTTTTATTTCAGCACAGCCCATGGCTGAGCTCTCTAATTTGCTCCAGCTTTGGCTTCACTCTACCATGTAAATGCAATCAAGTTGCTGACAAAGTATTTCTGTTGGCAGAGCTGCCGTCTCCCTTCTGCATAAAAAAAAGAAATAAGGAAAGAAATAAATAAGTAGGAAACTGATCTAAAAATAGAAAGATTAATCACTTTGCCAGGCTTCGCTGTGGGAGGCAGTAACTTACAGAAGGTTAAGACTTCACCTTTTAAATTCACATCGATCTCATTGAGTTGGTCATATTTGTGTTTCTCGATTCACCATAAGTATTTTTAACCTAATATAACTTGACAAGGTTAATTTTGTGCAGCCCAGTGTACAGTAAGACAGACTGCTGACCTTTTGACATACAGATTTGCAGTCAACTTTTAATTAGGTTCCCTGTTCACTTCATTACTTTGCTTTTCTAATGCAGGCAGATTGCAAACAGCAGATATATTAGACGTGATGTAACCTGAGTAGGTTAACCGAGCATTGCACCCCCTACATTAAGACTGATTGCCCAACCTTACACATAAAAAGGTTACATCAACCTTCAATTAAAACCGTCTTCACATTTCTCATACTATATGGAGAGCAGTAATGTAAATGTTAGTTTAACGGCTGCTAGGTCAAGAGCTGAAATGTTAATGCCCTGGTGCCTAATTTACTTTGTTTCCTTGAGGGTCAGAAATTACTTCTCATAAACGCATCATTACGCTTGAATTTCAGTTCTGCCTTGAGGGCCAAATTAGACAGATGTCACCTTGATTGGAGGTTGCTGTTCCAAAGTTTCAGCTTCATAGGTCGGGACATGCAGCAATAATCAATATGCAGTTATAATTGCATGTTTTGACATGTATATATTATTCTAATGCCATAAGCAACATCGTACAAACGAGACATAGGAGGGTTCTTTGTTTTGTTTTTTTGTTTCAAATCGACTGTTTTAATCAGGGGCAGACCTAAAAATGCATAGGAAATGTAGATATTATATTACAGATATGACCAGCTGTTATTCTGGGATGTGGGCACTCTTGGCTTACTCAGTGGCAATGAACCTTGGGGACACTTTTTGAGCATCTGTTAGTGAGAATGTCAGGGCTCACAACCCTTAAAATAAGACTGAAATTGATACTGACAGAGAAGCTCTTATGAATGTCATGGGCTCCTGAATGTGATGACAAATTGTATTGTGGGTAGGAGTTTAGGATTCTGGTGACAAAGTGTCATCTTGCATTAGCTTGCTGAAGATTGGCGGATCAGGCTAAACAAGGTGGCAGTGAGGTGGAGAGAGGCAGTCAGCAGATGAGACTGTTCACTCCTGACAAGCTTATGCTGTTCAAGCGCTGAGAGGAACAGCCGGTGTAGCCCAGTGATTTTTTTAAGTTTCCGGTCTTTGCACTGCTCACTGTGAACCACAAATGAAACTTTTAAGTTAGGTTTTTTTTTTCTTTTTCTAATACAAATAGATACAAACATATAAGTACCATGTTTGTTGGAAATCTGAAAACAAACCCATAGCGCCTTTATGTCACACAGAAACAATCGGATAAAGGCCAAAAAGCTCCTGTGCTTATCAAACCTCCCTTTCCACAGTATAAACTTGGAATGGGTCTAACATCCAGTCTCCCTGCAGCATCATGTTGGAATCACAAAATATGGTGGCAGAACAGAGAAGGAGCCCAGCTTAGATTTACCACCTCCCATTACCTGCATTTTATTTTTAGCAATTCTTTGAGCGATTCTGGAACTAGGAAAGCAACTAAAAGGTGACTGTGCCTTCATACTTATATTGCCCCCAAACTGTGTCACCTCTTTCATATGATCTACTATATTTAGTATCGGCTTTTAAGAAACTTAGAAGAAAACGTCCATGTAACACTTGCCCTTTTGATCTCTCCTTCAGTTGTTTCAATAGCCTGTTTTTCTTGCAGGCTCTCTCATTGTTGTTGTCCTTGACAAACTGTTTCTTTTTAAACACTTCTGCTCTTAAACTGCAGTTTATCTTCTGAGTTTAATTAACGTTAATTAAATTACATTTTTAGCTAATTTGATGCAATTTGATTTTATTCTATTAAAATGCTGTTGTATATGCTGTGAATCACCTTGTTTCAACCCGTATTGTTACTTACAGGATTGAAATGATGAAATGAGGCTTAACCCCCTTCAGTCATTTTTGAAAGCTGTTTCCATGACTGAGGGAAAGTGATGAGATGATGACTCTGCAGAGGAGAAACTTTGTGGCTCCCTGTGTTCATCATCTGGCGCCTGCCAAAGCTTTGAGCCGAAGAGCTGGACAGCTTTGTTGTCCTGTCCCAACCTATGCTGGGGGTTAGAGAGAAATAGGTCAAAAATGTGGCTGAAGTTTTGCAAGAATCTACCCCCACACTCCCCCACCCCACCCCCTCATTCTATCATATGCATTACTGTGTTCCCTCTCCTTCTCAAACACAAAAGACATCTGAGATGTGTTCAGCCCTGCTCTGGGTAAAAATAACAAATGCTATGAATAGGATGCTGAAAATTGCCCTTGCAATATTATGATGTTAATTTAATTTGTATTCCCACGTTATGATTTGAAAGGACAATGCGACATCTCCCTGCATGCAAAGTAGGAAAAAATGTGTTATCTTATAATAGCTAATTAGATTTCTTATGTGAATACTGACATGTTAAATAGGCTTCTCCTACCAATGTCCTTCATGGGCCATACTCATGTTTATGATTACCATTAATCCTGCCAACAGAGTGGAAAACATCTTGCTGTCTGTGTACTGGCAGACAGTTCCGCAGTCATATCAAAAATAATTTGTTGTCTTGATCTATTGATGTTGAGCATTTGGGCTGAAGTTATGAGGACTGGTTTTCTTTTTTCCACTAGCAGACAATGCTGTTTGCTCAAGCAGTCAGGCCAAACAGATGTTTTAATAAGTATCCAGTGGTATAAACATATGTTACTGCTGTGCAGTCAAAAAGACAAAGACTAGTTCCAGCAGCATACACTTGATTATTACATGATAAAATGCCACATCTTATTTCAAAAGGTTTTCTTTTACTAAATGCAACATGTGCCCAAATTCTGCCTCCAATGTCAAATAACCAGCATTATATAGAAAAATAAATCTTCTACAGCCACTGTGCAGAGGGTGAGAGGACATATGAGGAAAATTGAAAAATGAGTTAACATCTCTGGAATCATCGACCGACACCCAAGTCCACGCACCTCCTCTAAACTTGCAAAATGAACGTTTGTCAATGTTGCAGGCCAAGCAATAATAACAAGGTTTCTGCATTTTTTATAAGCAAATTAGAGCAGCCTATCCTTGTTAGTGGAAATGTGGCTGAGAGGCTATCAACATCATGCTGATCTGTTGATGATCCTGTCCAGTCAGAGCATGCCAGGGTCTGCGGTTATTTGTTGTTTGTGCTCCTCCCTACTGCTCTGTTAAATGGGATATCTCTAATGCTGGTGCAATAACAAATTACCTGGAGAATTTGCATACTGTTTGCTGCAGCTAACATCACCACTTCCAATAGGCTAATCACCCCTGATTTGCTAATGGACTATTATAACATCTCTCTATATTTTTGCAATTATATGTGGGCATCAGATGGAGACATTATGAGAACATAATTGAAATGCACACAAACAATGTGCTTGATCTACTATTTATTTGATGAAAATGTGTCTTGCACATTCACATAACCTACATTAAAGCTTTATCAGAGAGTGAGAAGCAATACAAATGTTTTCCCTTGAATGAGAGCGCTTAACCTTTGCTGGGTGAAACTTGCCTGCTGATTTTTTTTCTTTCTGTAAGCTCTCGTGGTGAGACATGCCACAAACAGAAAAATTAGGTGGCCCCATGCTTGGCCTCTTTTAGCGTATAGGAATTCTCAAAGGTGAAGCACTTAACTGCACAGCAGACTTCCAGGTGATTATTTCCCAGTTGGGGAATAATAAAAGTTGCACTCAGACTTCGAAGGCCTATTAGACAGAAAATAATTCAGCACTGCATCAATATAGCAACATTTTCCATCCCCCTTTGTTTAGATGGAAAGTTGAAATGACCACTCACTTTACAATGGAGTGGAAGTGGAAAAAAGCACATAAATTGAAAGCACATTCCTTTGCAGCATGCATTTACTATTCTGTTGCTCTTATACTCACAAGCACCAGATCTGAACAGCAGATATCAGTCTAACATCCCGCTTACCTGCCTCGAAATGGTGCAGCTTTTGGGAATATGTCATAAAACAAACATGTCTGAAGTAATCTCAGTCAGATAAGCTGAATAAACACTGAAAACGTTCAACACCTTATTGGCCTGACTTTGAGTTTTGACTCAAGTTCCGGCTGAAACTATTTCAGCGATTGTGAGCCTTAACTGTGGTGCTGGCAACGCTTCAGTTTCACCCGGGGATATCTCTAAAGGCCTTGGCCTGAGTACTTTTATTGATGCCTTGGACCAGCAGTGACACATCCTCCCTGACCTGGCACTGCCCCTGCAGCCAACAGTCACATGTGTTTTAGCTCAGTGTGATGACAGTAGGGGAGTTGCCGTAATACATCACTGAATACATTCTTCAGAAGTGAGGGAGTCTCCTTTATCTTTAAAAACTGGATTCATGAAAGCGATGTTCTTTTGAGAAATAGAATAGAAAATGACATTTGGATAGCACATAACCAAAGAATTGGTGACAAATAACAGACGTTACACACACACACACACACACAAAGCATGAGCTAAAGATTGCTTAAATTTCCTAAGTTATTAAATTAACGAATGACCTGGGACAGAGTGACACTGCGGAACCTAAGGTCGTGCGGATTTTGTCCCCTGGAGGGGCATAATTAATGTGACAGCACTACATACCACAATTTAGCTAGCTTAGACTGTATATGAAAAGAGCTAGCTTGCTAACCTGAAAAGTAGACATAAAAATAAACGAAAGAACCGTGTGAAAGCGGGTACTGCAGCAGCTGAGGAGTAAGTTGTGGCCAAAGCGAGTGCAACAAGTGAGGACATTCAGCCAAGCTTCACAGACACACACCTGTGGCCGCAAAAGTGTCGTCTCACCGGCTGGCGCTGATCAGGTGCACCCCTTCAACCCCCTCCTCCGTGCCCGCAGGTAGCTTCGGCTGCTCTGCCAGGACTCGCTGCCTTCCACTGCAGGCCATGGATGATTTTGGGACGGATAAACCACCAGACCAATTCAATTAACAGTGTTGCCCACTCCTTGTGTAGAATAAAAGGCAAAACGTGCTGATTTGTGAATGATGCACGGTATAAGAACAGAGACAAGGATGCATATTGTTTTCCCTGCTGCATTAGTGGAACCAGCCTTCATCGTGCCTCCACTGCCACATATAAAATATATACTTTTCTGCACTAAAGAGGATTTCCAGCCATTCTTCACACCATGAGGATGCAGCTATAACGCCAGGTTTAAGGACAGTTATCCCAAGACGTGTTTCTACGCTGACCACCCCCACATCCTTCAGTTCTTCTAATCGTGAGTAAAGCTATTATTTTTTTTTACCTTTTCCCTCTGGCATGATTGTGCTTTGCTGTATGGAAATGTGTTTATCACACACTCTGCTGCTATGCTGTATATTTATGCTTGCTCTTGTGTGTTTTGTCGGCATTGTGGCTTTTCATGGTGTTCAGTTGAGCAACGGCATGTTGGAGCTCGGCCTTGTTGTGTTGCCAGTAATAGCTTTGGCCTCAGTGACTTTGAGTGCATATTTGTGTGTTAATTCTTGTTGAACAGTATGAAACCCTCATTACCTGTTGTTGGTTGATTTGTACAGACTATTTGGTAACCCATCCTAACCTTGGTATAACCTTAACATTAATACCAGTCTGAATTTATTTTTAACTATCTACTACTATCTCTTGATTAGCTTTTACGTAACCACAATGATCACCTGAAACTCTGTAGCCTTTTGAATGACACATAATTGACTCATTTGATAGGAGATGCAACATCAATTTTCAAGTATTCAGATAAAATAGAAACCAGCATGAGACCTCAGGAGGATAAAACAGCAAGGACAGATGAAAACCATTCGTAAAAAAAAATTGTGTATACAGCATGTTAGAAGGCTTTTAGGATCTCTCTAATATCATGGCAGCAGTGATGAAAAAATAGACCCCAACACCAAGGCAGCTGATACAGACAGAACAGCAGGGATATTTAGAGCCATGTTTTTCCATTTAAGGATTATATGAAAATGCCTTTCTTCTGTTCTCACACCAAACATTATCCTCATTACACTCCAAAGACAACAAAACAGCCAGAAGAAGCTAATTAACAAATCAGTAGAGTTTTGCTTTTGATCCGTGGTTTTAATTTTTATGCTGCCCTGGGGATTATGACCTCTCATTTCTCCGAGTAAAGATTAAATTTAAAATACAGTTTTCACAAAGAATTGACTGGGGTTAATAAAATGTCACAGCACTTGGAATGAATTAGACTTGAAAAGAATGGACCGACCACCATTGGATACAAAAGATATACTGTATTGTACATCTCCACTGCCTCTTGCAGTTAATGGATATACACGGCTCATTCAAAGGAGCAGCAAAACATTTTGATGCCTAAATTTAGTTGAGCATGATTATCATTAAAGCCGTTCAGATATGGGAAACAAAAACAAGAGGCTGATTGTTGAAAAGGGCTTTTTGATAAGAAAAACAGAGAATCTTTTGGTGTCAAGCTGTCACTGAACAGTTCTGATTACGACGTTACAAAAACCTACGTTCTCAGACTAAAATGTGGATACTGGTGCTGTTGTCACATGCAATGACAGGAGGGATCTGGAGGGAGCTAGCATGAAAAGGATATTGCTGTTCACCTGACATGGGAAATTTACTCACCTCATAAACGATATAATTAAATTTCTTAAAAGAAGAAACATTCAATCAAGACTTGCATTTCTAAAATGTAAAGGTTCCCACCTCTCCAAAACAATGAACAATAAGGCAGTTTAATGTTTCTTAAAAGGGAAAGGGAAGGGGATTTTAACATTTGGTAGACAGAGGGGAATTATTGTGGACTCCTTTTTGTGGAGGAATGTTGATAATACTGAAAGGATGGCAGGCGTTTTGCTTTTTTTTTTTTTTTTTTTTAATGGAACAAGAGAGTAGAAATTGTGCCTTGGATGCTATTGTTTTTGTGCTGAAGATGAATTTACCCTGAAATATAACATAATTAGCTCACAAGGGTTTCTGCAAATTCATTGCAGTAGTCTGAGTGTTCTTCTCTGTAGGGAGACTAACTTTGCATCATTTACCACTTATTGTAGCTGTGTGTTAAGACCACTGAAATCAGATATTATAATGATACTGCTGTGCAGGAGGCCAAAGAATGATTTTCAGACTGCTGCTGCAGAGTTGTGATGGTAATTGTAGAGACAGTTTAATTCCAACTTCGGGAAAAGTGGAAAACCGATTTCGGAAAACAGTAAAGAGTTCAGTGCATACGTTGCTTGTAGATATTTCAGCCAGATGATAAACTCATAATAGATATTTGATAGGAGAATACCATAGGTATTTCTCTAGTAGTTTTATGACACACTTTTGTGGTATTATTTATTACTGTAATTGTGCCACCTTGTTGTATGTTTCAATATCAGTAATTTCATTTTTAATTGAGTACACCTCAACTCAAATAGTTAGACCAGAGTCAGCTCGGACACTTAACCCAGGTTCAAATTCAAAGTACAGCTGTGAGCATCACCTCGTTCGTCAACGCGGAGCAAGAGCTGAGAGGTTGAAAAGAAGCATTACATCATGCTTATTGGTATGCCAACTTACAGTCCGCGACAGCCTTTGAACGCTATGTTTTATGTTTGGTTAACTGGAGCAATTTCATGGCAAATTTGCTGTAAAAACACAAAAAATCAAGGGTTGATCAGACGACAGGCCAGTGTAAACCGCAGTACTCAGCGGTGCTTACAAGACTACAGGATTCGCCCACTTGAAATAGCATTAGCCTAAATTATACTACTTAATCATTACTTATGGCCCCATGGCACTCTGTGTCACTCAGGATTCTGCTGATATTTCCTTTACTTCTACTTTTTACCTCCATCAGTGGCGAGATGTTTTCAGTCCCATTCCTTTGTAGATTTTCTTGTTTAAAATTCAATAGATTTCGGTGACATGTTGTGAAGTATCTATTGTTAAAAATACATTTTGTGCAAGTAATCCAGTCTTTGAGTGCTTTTTTTTGTTACCATTGTTATTATTTCTGAATGTTCAGGACATATCTAGACATTATGCAGTCAGCAGGGGTTTGAGTCCGCAACACTTGTTACCAATGCCACTGGTTGTGAAAGTGAAATTCTTTTGAAACAGCAGCCAATTCAAGGAAGTAGACTGTGAAATCTTTCAGCTGAGCTTTTTTCTTTTATGTTATATGGTAAGCTTTCATTTCACCAAATCACTTCTTGTCCTCAGCCTCTTCTATTCAAAGTTAGAAATATGAAACAGGCTGAATTGAGGAATGGGAATTGATCACCAATTCTGCTTAAATGCTTTGATTCTTTATCAATTCCCTGAATGTTTGTTGATCAATTTTCTGTGTAGAAAATAGTTAGCCTATACAGGTAGCCTATACATTGTCAACGCAACTGTGTTATTGACTGTGAGTCTGAACACAATGTAGAAACAGTAGGAAGAAGAAATGGAACTCAGGTGTACAAAAGCTTCACTGTTTAACTGATGTTTTCATTTATGTTTCCTAAGTCAAAGAAAAGCTGAGGCTGCCTGTGTGGTGCTGCTGTTATTATAGAATATGATATTAAGGAAGTGCTGCTCGGTTGGTGCGTAGAGTGTCAAATACATGGCTTTCCTGGAATTTAAGCCCATGTTGCATAGAGAGGTGTTTCAGCGTGTTAATGGTGTAAATGAAAATGAAATGACCATTTTAGAGACATTACAACCTGCACTGTCGTCACCTTTCTTTGTGAAGCAAAGCAACGCTTTGGACCTTTTGTTCCTCTCTGCCATGACTCCTCTTTTATTTCAAGTTTCCAGCAGTGTGGACAACACTACACAATGAATTTCATGTCATTGTTATGCAAACCGCAACTTTCAGGAAAAACATGCTGGCAATGATAAAAGGAGTTTCTAATTTCTAATATAATAATTCCCCCAAAAGATTTTTGTAAACCTTTGTGGTTTATCCTTCTTTTTCATGTCCAGACTGTGACTCATCCTGGTCATGTAACTCAACTAAAATTTGAAACCAAAACACAGAATTATGCACAGAAGACTTAACAGAATCATTATATGAGACAGGCATTGCAACGAAAGAGGCAAAATTATGTGAAACCATAAGCTGCAGGAGACTGTCACAGGGAATACTGTACATGACTTGGGCTCTAGTTTCGTGTATCTGGGTGCAAGCACAGATGCAAGTGTATGCTCAGGGAGAGGACATATTTGGCAAGGGATAGGGTATTACCCAAGTCTGGATTTTCAGAGTTGTCTCAGAGTCAGCACTTCAGACCGACATCCGGAGTCGGACGTTTAAGCTCTAAGCCTCATGTTTTGATCCGATTTTTCATTACCTGTAATATGAAAACATCAGATTTCTTAACACTGACACACTAACAAAAAATGCACCCTGGACATAGTTCAGATACAAAATCTTAATGCACCAAAGAGTCTCTCTCCAGCTGAATCACTCAAACTGGACACAAGTGGAGGGGATTTTACCAGCATCTGGTTCAAAAGAAGTTTTGTTGACTTTATTAGCATTCAGCATCTGAGCTGAGAGCATCAGAGCAACAAACGGAAGAGTCCCTCCCTTCTGATCACCCCTCTGTGTTTCCATCACAGTTAGATGTCGAGTGAGGTAATTTTGAGACATGACTCAGTTTGTAAAAAATGTACCACCTGCCATGCTATTATCCTCCTACCCCTTTCAGCTCTCGTCAGGAAAAGATGCAGACTCCCAAAAAAAATATTTTACAGAACGACCATCGTAAATGTCAACATTGGTGCCACAGGTTCCAATTTCTTAGCAAACTGCTAGTGGAACCCAGTCGTAGGTTTGGTAAGTAAATTGCGTACACAGCGTGACTATAAAATGTACCTGTGTTTAACCTGTAGCATCTGTGAACACGTGCTATGCATTAAGTGGAACAGCTTTTTTTTTTTTTTTTTTTTTTGAGGAAATGATACTCTGGAGCACATAACAATCATTACAGTTGAATATAAAGTGAAACCATATCTTGCCCTGGCATAGAATATATGGACTAAACTGAGCTGTGCATGTGGGATTGACAGGAATTTGGCAGCTCTGTCCAAAGAGCTGTGTGGTCAGGATGTATGAGAGAATCTCACCAGATATTCCAGTTTGTGCATTTCTGGACATGAGTCTCTATGAAATGACCTTTTTGAAATAAGCAGCACCCATGAAATTTGTCGATCGAAAGCAGCAAGACCGTCCTCCTGTAAGAAACAACCCCCAAAGGTTCTCTAACCTTATTTAATAGTTTTTTAATTCTTGGTGAAACATCTGCATCTTATATTATAAAATCTAACCCGGTCAGTGTAGCAAATTGTTGGTATTTTCTATTCTTTCTCACCGTAGCCCTGTAGATTTTGGCTCCCTACACTCATGGTCAAAGTTGATGGTAAAATTTTTATGGCATGGAGAGCTCTGCCAATATGTCCTTGCTGTTCAAGAACCTTGGTTTATCGTTTGAAGTGTGGCACGCCATCAGCAAATAATTCACTGAAATTCAAATGTGGTGAAATGCAGTTATCTTTTTATGGGGATTTAGATGGAGCTGTTTGGAGTTGGGGCTTCCTATTCATTTATTCTGTCACTATTGAGCCGCTCAGCTGTATTACTGAATTGATGCACTGTGACAGTCTTAAGCTATTTTTATCTCCTTTCTCCATCGTATTGAGAAATTACAGCTGATATACTGTAGAAAAGTCATGGATTTCCAACCGACACCAAACTGAACTTGATATAGCTCATAACACCATCTAAGCCAGCGTATTGAGTTTTGTTCCTCTGTGACCTGTAGATCAAAGTAATGGACTATCGGAGGCTGTGCACTCCAAACTAAAGAGGCTTGAGCTACTGAGCAGTTTAATGGTTTTGGGCAGGTTCTTAATTATAGGACAGTTTCCCCTGAGTGATTCCACTCTCTTATGGCAGTGCAAGGCAATTGTACATTTTCACCTGATCAATACAGTGAGGATGTTTGATAAAAGGTACATGAACAGGCTCCATCAAATCAATTAAGATACAATTACTCAGACTGGCAGCAATGCAATACATTAGCCTGATATGACAGGAGGAAAGTTGTGGTAACATACAGGAGTTTGACAAAACTCTTCACTCCAGAGTTGGACTTTTTCCAGTTAGTTTCTCTTCTGACATTATTATTATCAGCATTGTTACCTGGCGGCTAACAATATTTCTTTACTACTGAGTGCAGTCTGTGTGTCCTCAGCAAGCTGCTCTTGAAGGTCTGTCCTTGCTCTCTCCACCGTTTTGGGCATCCTGCACGAATGCTCTGATAATCGTCTGATGACTTTTTGTTCCAACAAGTTCAGCAGGTCAGACGAGTCATCCATTTTACTTTGGTCCGAGCTGGTATCGATCTCTCCTAAAGTGTAGCTTCTTCTTCTCTCTTAGCAGGGATTTCTGTAGCAGTGAGAGAAAGCACTCCTCTCCCTACTTATCTGGGCCACACTCGCCACACGTCTTACATCCAGACAAGCTGTTAACATTGATATGATGGAGCAGAATGGTGAAAAGCTGATGCACTGCAAGTAAATATTTTTGCAGCATGCCACCAGAGTGAAATCTGTCACAGGTGAAATGCCTGACCAGCACTGTGTTTACAGAAGCATTTCTTGTTGCTGTTGTTCACACACCTTTTTTTTTTAAATTCTTATTTTGGATGGATTAAGAAAATTAATAATAACTACAATGGCCCTCAGTAGAGCGCATACCTCTGCCAAGGATAAACAATCCTACACACGCCTACATACGTCAGGTCCACCAAACTGTACAAAATCATAGATGTCAACACTAAAAATATTTGTTTTTTTGTTTTTTTTACATCAAGATACAAAAATAATTTCTTGAGAAATTAACTTTTTAAATTAAATTAGGTGTCAAAAATGCCCTCATTGTGCAAAGTTAAGGAAAATGATGGACCTGCACCTAAACTTATTGGATTCTTCCCGCTCATCCATCATCGCTCCAACAAGTTTGGTGCAAATAGCTTCAGTACTCTTTGTCTAATCCTGTTGACAAACAAACAAACAAACAAATAAACAAACAGACAGACAGACTTCAGTGAAAACATAACCTCCGGGGCAGTACAAGTAATTAGTAGCAGTAGTATTAGAACGCAGCAGTAGTATTAGAGTAAAATTTCTTCAGTTTGATTAGATAATATACCATGTTATAAAAAGGTGTTGTCTAGGATTGCTACAACCTGATATGTACATGTTGGAAATGTACAGTTTGGAGAATAATAGGCTTTTGACGATGAAAAACAACAACATTAAACGTGTAAATGTAGCTGCTTATTTAAAATGCTGGATTATTGAGCATCATTGTAAGAAAATCTGATAGTTGTGGTTGTTAGCTTTACATGCATGAAATGTGAAATTTGGTGCGCCGAAGTAGGATGATGAAATCACCAATTATCTTAATAATACTTTAGTGGATATGGGGCTTTGTATTCACAGGATATGGTTTATTTTGTCGAATTCTCATTACGCCTGGGCCTTTGCTGTCTCCATCTTCATGTGTAGCGAAGAATTCAAGCAAATGTGCTTCATGCAAATAATGAAAAACTCTGACAAACGCTTAGACTGTATATAAAAGAGATCTCATGTGTTGATCAGAGTGAAGTCAAAGTCTGTCTTTGATGATTCTTTTCTTTAAGACATTCAAGACTTTTTTTTTATGCAGGTACACCTTAAATGTAAAAATATGGTGTTTCATCATAAGATTAGTACTGGTGCACTGTTGCCATGCCATTTATTTTCTTGCTATAAGTAAAACTGTTTAGAAGTTGCAATAAGATATTTATAGTGTGGTGCTTAATATGAGCACTAAATCTCAGTGATTAGAAGATTGGATCACTGGCTACATCAGTTGCTACGAATACTTACCATTTTTTGAAACTACTCTTAACAGATGTTTTTTTTTTTTCATCCAGCATGCAGGGACTATGAAGGGTGAGCAATTTCTTGTTTTGTGACCTCTTTTGAATGCCCGCTCCTTTCTCACATTGAAGGCACACATTTTTCCAAAACAGACTGAATAATTTAGTTTTTAAGTGGGATTGCCCTCAAAAATCAAAGAGTGCGCTTGTCTGGAGTGCTGAAGTGCCTTCTCTATGACCATGTTAGAGCTTCTTTCTGTCAGCCCTGTGTGGTGTGCTTAAAAGTCATTTTGCAAGCGTTTCATCAGTCATGCATAATTTTTATTTGATGCACATGGCTGGCGATGGTGAGTAATGTTAGTCTGACGTTAATGTGGGATTGCTGAGTGAGTGACAAGGTTTTTCTTAGCTTGCAGACACCTTTAGATAGGCAGCCTGCTAGCTTAAATTTACATTTCTATACTGTTTTTTTTTTTTTTTTTTTTTTTTTTTCTTTTGGTACCATGTCCTCCAGTCTTAGCGGATCATATTTTTTGACTGTTAATGAGAAGAGACACGAATAAGATAAATGTATAAAGAAGAGCAAAGACACGTCTTTACATGTACATGCTTGGACTGCTTGAATCCACTTTTTGCCTCCTCAGCGTGTTTGATATGTAAAATTCAAGCATGTCATTATGAACTTCAAGCCTTTTCAGTAAGTCAGGAAGAAAAGATATGTTGCTGTCACTGAGCTTGGAAGGTGAGCTAGTTGAGACAATCATCTCACTCTATGACTTTGAGAAGTTTTACAAGACCTCATCCAGTCACGCTCTGGACTGGGCTGGTTGTGAGTGATTCGAGGCAGACAGAGATATCATCCATCAGCGACTTCACCTGGGCCTAATGGCTTGCCGCAGACAGGCATGTTTGACTCTGTGTTTGATGTGTGCATACCACATACCCACTTACTCTTTTTATGTCAGAATATCAGCAGGCAGCACAGTGTCAGGGCTCACAAATGGATTTTCTAATCCACTTGTTTGCTGCAAGTTCTTTCAGCCCCTGGTTTTGAAGCCCAAGCCAAAAATGTACTTAAACACAAGCATTCCCTTAGACTCCTGTCTGTCTCAACCCCAGCTGTCATTGTGTGTTTTGACTGACTAAAACATTTCCGTGGCAGAGAGAAAGAGATGCAGGCAGGAAAGGCGAAGGACACCAGGAAAGCTCAAATAATGAGATGTCAAGCAGGGCAGACCATAATTGTTAATTACATTTATTCCAGTGCTTTTGGAATGCAGCCATGATGCTTTCAGGAATATAAAGTGGTGTCCTCAACATGTTCCAGGTTCAGACTTTTAAATGGGGCTGAGCGATCAGTCCTGAAATTCGATAAGTAGCACTCTTTTCCAGGTTACAGACAGGCCTCACATGGCCATATAAAGACCAAAGTCAGATTTTTAAAAGCAAGATAGATAAAATCTGAACAGCATTAAACTAAATGAAACACAGGCTTTGTTAAAATGGCTGCCAACCTGCCAATGTAATATTAGTCTACTGCTGACAAACACAAATACATTTCTGCATTAGAGGAGAGTTTGAGCTGCATGGGTGACCGGGATAGGGCTTAATAGTTTGACATGGTGTACATCAAACTGCTTTATGTCAACTGGAAATCACTCCCAGGATGTTGGGTGTTTGCTTTGACCCCGGTCGTGTTTGCTTGTTCTTCTCTTTAAGTGACACATTAGTTGAACTTTCTTCAACTTTTTTTTTTTTAACCTCCACTTGAACTTGTTCTGCCAGGTCCACAGGCAGTAATGGTCACTTTTCATAACATCTGAAGGCAATTAAAAATATGGCTGGACAAGACCAGTGAAGTTTAAAGTTCACAAGTGTCCCATCCTGTCTGTGATTTTCTAATGTGTGCTCTCTCATCTCCTATCCATATAATAGAATAGTTTCTTGTTAGAGCCAGCTAAACATCCTGCCAGTCCGGTGCCTTAATTAAATTCTAAAGAGAAACTGTCAATCACTTTACTTTTCTGTCACTCTACTGTATTGCTGTTGCAATAAAGACATACTCAGGAGAACTACAAATAAGGCTCTGTTTGGAATCAACAACTTTTATTTTTTTTACACACATGCACAAGCATATCCTCTGATGTACATATACCTTCCCAGTTTTACTTGCCACCCCCAAACCATCTGCCGTCAGACACTGGTAATTAGTTTTATGGTGTTCTTGGCAGCCTCAGTATGGCTTCACGATAATTACCCTTTTATTGTTTTGTATTCTATTGTTAATGTTGTTGTTGTTTCGTGGCTTGTCCTAATTAAAAGTTTGGAGCTTCGCGGAATTAACACAGGCTGCCCTTTTTGTCCTTCTAAATTGCTTATCCTGCAAAGCTAACATTAAAGGATGGATGCAGTGAGTGACTAGAGCAGATACGGTGTGGGACGGTAAATCCTCTGGACTACAATACACAAGAGCTGCTGTTACCACAAGCTGTAATGACTTATGAGGTTTCCAGGTTGTTGGCACTTTTCCCACAGAGGAGAAACTATCACTATTTTCCTGCAGAAGTCTTGTCTTACAACTCACCAAAGTATTCCAGTTGCTGCAAACAACCTGTGTCTCCCCCTCTTCAGATTTCTTTGACACGCTGCTATTTCCTTCTACCCTGCCGTCCCCTGGGTAAAGTACAAGTCAATATTCTCTCCGCATCTCTCACCGTGCTGTTTGTTTTAAATGGCTTTTAAGTTGACAGGTGGTCAGAGCTGGCTTTCTCAAGCCCCAAATGTGTTGTCTGAGAGATCTCCTGTGCCGAGCCTTGGTCATCGTCACAGCCAAATCCACTTACACACAACCCAATAAGCTCTCCCATTCAATAGCACACATTAACCTGAAGTAAAAGCTCTCTAGATTAAATGGAGGACTTGATCGAGAGAGGAGAAAACTGACTGCATATGGCATCGACAGACACAAACCCATTTTGATCCTTGGGAAATACAATTCTTCATTGATCACAGATTCAATCAATCAAATATATGTTTTTTTTATATTTTAAATAGGAATTAGCTTAATGTTTGAGACAACTAATTCACATGTAATAATACCTCTAACTTATTGACTACATTTTCTTCTCCTTTTCTTCTCTTTGCATTGTACAATACCGTATGTCACTGAGAAGACAAACTTGGTGATCTCGTAGTCAATAAAATATTCATCTTCTTAAAAAGTGGCTTTGCCATTTCAGTCACTAAAATATTAAACGTTCTATATGTGACATTCAGAAAACCCTTGTTATTAACAACACAGATGGCCGTGGAGTGAACTGCAGTCAGCATCCTGTTGCTTGCGCCGAAGTGATAGTTGGACTGGAAAAGAAAGTCAGATCTGTATTGTGGTTGGACTATAGTGCTAATTTAAGGATTATAAGGAGAAGGAGAAGTAGCAGTCTACCCTTCCATTGCTGCCAGACCATGTGGAGTTTTGATAGGGTTAATTGGGACTGCCGACGAGAGACCAGTGGCAATGTAACGGTGAGTGCATGGAAGGAGCGTCAATGGCAGCAGCATGATGCCCTGAACTTATCCGCTGGAACAAGCATACAGCACACTCTCATGCACACCCTGAATGACGGGCACGCAGAGAGGGTTGGTAAAGAGACTGACAGGGACAGTAAAAAGTTTTTGGATTTATCTTGCTAGTCTTCATGGCCAGTCCGACTACATGAGGCTGAATGTGATTGACAGGCATCATGTTCATAGATGAGGTAACTAAAGTTACACTGTTATTATAGTTTGACTGTAGACTATATATGACTCTCCGGTGCTGGAACAGCACTATGACAAAGTGTGGGAGACCAAATAACGTTATGTTTTTTGAAATAGGCTAGCATTTATAAAGCCTTACATTAACATTATCGGGTAATGTTGACCCTAGTTTTCCCCTGATGTTGGTCATATTACTGTTTGGTCAGATGGGCTTCACTAGATAAAACTTGGGAAAAGAGGCATTGAAGCAAGGCATTTGGGAGTGAGCATAAACATCACATCCTTTGAATTTTCCTGTTATAAGCAACTGAGAAAGTTGAGGAAGATCAAATTTTTTAAGTTACGTTACCATCCATTCCATCTGCAATAAATAAAGCAATTAATACATTTATATTGGTTCACATTCTCACATATAGTACCTTTTTAAAATGAGCAGTGCACAGTCAAAGTAGCAAGTAGCAAACCTATATATCATTAGAAACCCCAAGAAACCTCTTCTCTCTCAATAAATGATATAACCGATTATTATAATGAAATTGCCACAGAGTACATGACATATATGGCAATTAAAAAATTGCGTAAAAAAACCCTAATACACTAACATCACTGGACCGTTATCTAAGAAATGGAATACTTTCCATGAATCCTATTTGACCTTCAGTGAATTTGATTAAATACATCCCAGATCCTTAACACAAATTTATTAGAAAGACAGTTATTGCTAAAGGTTAGTACTAAATTAGGTTCTCTCTATTGGACAGGAAAACATGGATGTATTCGATCGTTTTCATTTAATTTTCCCACATTTCTCTTTTTCCTAATTGCCGAAGTTTAAATTTGCTTTTACATTACGCCCCGTCCCGTAGCCTAAATGTCAGAGCATTACATATTTACACTGGCTAATGACCTGTGCTGACAAGAAATAAGGGGCACAGCTATCTCTTTATTTAACACATGGAGAGTAATGATTTGCGCTCAGAGGGGGCTCTGGTGAGGGCCGGACATCTCAGTCTGTGTCCTTTAATAGGGCCTGTCTCCAGTGATTAGGGATTGTTGACAGGGAAAGTTGTAGTGCCTAGCACCAGATGGAGCGCTCTTTTTCCCCATTTATTACCACCAGCCCAGTTTACGCTTACGAGAAAGTACTAGCCCACAGATGAATACACACACACACACACATACGCACACACTTTTGCTCATTATGTCAAATATCAGATTGTGAAACAAACATTGTCAAGTCGCGGGGGAGAGCTTGGCTGCCTTGCCTCCCACGCCTCCCGAAAACTTCTGGGTCTCAGGGCCACGCTGGCAGTCACACTCTAGCTCTCTCATCATTACACCCTGGTTCACAGCACAGCATCAGTACTCTCAATCCTGAACCAGGCTGGAACCAAACTAATTAGCCTGTCATCTCTATTTCTTTGAGGCTGCTGGATTTTTTCTGATTAGTTTCTTCCATGTCATTTCTAAAATGGTTCATAGGCCGCAAACTCTTTTCTGTCTAAATTAATCAACAGTGTCCTTTCTTCTCCTAGTAAAAAAAAAAGGCCAGATCTTGAACTAATTGTAAAGGGATGGCTCTGTCTCAAAGTCTTTTCCTTCCAATAGACAAAGAGGCCTAATTCTCTTTTTCGGTTCACGGCCCTGACTGTGACAGTCTGCTTGTCTTTCCCTGTCTTCCTCATGCCTCTGGAGATTAAACCTGGGTTCACGTAAGGCTTATTACACTTGGCCACTGGACGTTGTAATTGACCTACACCTTTGACCTGTGATGGTACACAAACTGTACAATCATAATGTAACAGGCAATGCATACTGAATAGCTGTGTCTTCCTCTCGGGTCTGAAGGCTAAATTAATTTGTATGAAAGTCAAGGATAACTAATGGGCAGCCTGGACAAATAATACAATAAGAGACCCCTTATTCCACAGTAATTCAAACATACAAGGCTTATTTGATTATATATTCCTGCCAAATGCATACTCATCCCCATATGCAAAAGGGGACCTAATGGCATACTAATGCACAGTGTTAGCTATTATGCATGAACCGTTTCAGCCTAAGCTACCATGAAAGCCAATCAAACCATAGCCTTCCAAATTCCACAGTGTGCCTTATTTTTCAGAACAGTTTATTCTCCTGAAATCAGCAATTAATTGCGTAGAGTTAATTGCAGACTGAACTACAGATGACCTCTACTGCTCTGTTGCTGTGTATACCCTGAGAGAAGGGTGTAATAGATGTACCACAGAGAAAGGATGCGCTCAAAGGATTAGTCTGGGCTCTCATGTGGCAACTAAAGCTCGGATGTGATTTATGAAGATAACACCAGAGCAAAATAAAGGAAAGCTACAAGAAAAAAACCCAACTTCTTTTAAAGCTATATCTGTCATTAATGGACAGAAGTTAAGGGCACAAAGCCTCACAAAGCCTCACTCTTCAAAGGTATTCTAAGATCTGGAAATTTGACCCAGCTTTGTCACAATCCATCACCCATGGTCATTAACCTGTGGCACATGGCGGCCATCTATATCACTCCACTCCATGAAACAATACCATGTCTTCTGCACCTTACAACACAATTCCCACATGGAAAGCGGAGGAACCGAAGCAAGCAGTCACATTACCCTGGCCAAGGAGCTGCTGCTCATCACATGTGATGACGGTTGCGTAGCCAGCTCCAGTCCATGAGCCCACGTTAGCTGATATGGGCTGGCCAATGTGCATGCTAGCTCTGGCCTTAATCGGCTATGATTAGAACTAATGGCTGTAATGATGTACATTTTCTCCCCAGCAGGACAGTGCAATTAGGATCAAGCGAATTCAGTATCTCCTCAGGCAGACCCCATTTCTCTCACAGTTTATTTAGCCGAGCCAGTGCATGTGTGCACATGTGCACTATGTGTTTGTGTGAGAGAATGAGTCCATATTATCATTTATATAACATAATATGCTTTACTTTAAGGCGTGTTTTGGGTGTATATACTTGGAAATTCACTAATTAAAAAAGGAATTTACCATAACCAACACTGATATCACCTTTTTTTCTAAAGTGCAATCTAATACAACAGCTTTGTAATAAATCCTTCCTTTGTGAGACTGATAATAATACGTGTTTGTTGACACTGCCACAGAGGTGTTGATTTTCTATTTTAATTTTAATTTTTTTAAGGTTATAGGCTATTGTGGGTTTGTATTGGATTTGTGTATTTCTACTAGTTTGTTTTCCTCTGTGAAAAAATAGTGGTGGACCCCATTTTAGAAATGGTTTGGACATATAGCCTTGCATATTAAAAGCTAGAGCGAGAGACATGTGCAAACGTGCTGTAAGGATTTTTGCAGTTTTGTTGATCATAGATGACTGCATTATTCATCAAACAAGACTTGCCTCTGGTAAAACTCCAAACCCTGCAGCTTTTTCAAGTTGTTTTTTGTTTGTAATATTGCACTGAAAACCTCTATCACTTAAAATCACATCTGGCTTTCCAGACACTGCATATTGCCTTAGGCCACTTACACCATGTGTCTGATTTCGGCTGTGTTTAGTTTTAGTCAATTACAATGTTCCTGGTAAATAGATGAACAAAACCAATCTTGTATTTTTAGAGTCGACGCACAGCCTTTAACATCAAAAGTATTTGTTCGTCATAGGCTTCTGGTTGCCATGGTTACTAGGATCCTAAAGTCTATAGTAGAGGCTGTGCATTTTACACTAAGAACATGGTTTTTGGGCTTTACTTTCAGCTGTATCTCTTCCCCACTTCAGACTTATGTGCAAATTAAAGAGCACACACATACACACACACACGCACACACACTCACACGCACAAACATATTCTCATATACACACACGCACACATTGTGCTCGTCAAATCAAGCCACGTCTCCATGGAAACTAGAGTCGAATAAAGAGATTGCCTTAATCACTTGATAAGTAGTACAAACCCTGCTCTCGTCTCCTGGCCAAAGACATTCACTTTCCAATGTGATTTCAAATTCAGTATGTGAAATATGTGAGGCCATTTCATTCTATTAGCCAGAATTATACATGGTGACATCTGGGACAGTTCTCCAATATGTTGTACTTGGGGTTAATTAAAAATGTAATGGTCAAGTCTGTATTTCTAATAGAGCTGACAGGAGCTCATAATTCATTCAGATTGATTAGATATTAAACCACTGGTCTGTATAACCAGTAGTCAGAGATTACTATATGGAACAATTATCCTTGAATCAGTGCTCATGATGCCTATTGCTCTGATTGGGACGTTGAAGGAAATCTAAGGAAGCAGCAACAGCTTGTTGAATCTTTTACTTGTATTCAATGCTAAATCCTTGACTACAGTGACACAGATATTCCTCTCTATTCGTGATCAGTGAGTTGAAAAAAAAAAAAAATCGCAAAAAGCAAAAGAAAATCAAAATTTAAATAATAATTACATGAAGCTCTTGTGTTGATGTCATGAGAGGATTATAAAAATGAAATTCAAATTTATTTAGTCTGTTTTGAAATTAGAGTGTTTGCATAAGTTCTTAACAAAATCTGTAGTTCACTGTATACGTCTTATTTCCAGTGTGTGTGAATGTGTGTGTGTGTGTGTGTTTGTGTTTGTGTTTGTGTGTTCTACAAATGAGTAGAAGCTTCAGCATAGAATTAATCCTTTGTTGTTTGATTTTAGCTTTTACCTTGCAGTACAATTCCTATTATATATTGTTGTTGTAATAGATATTTATCTTCTGCAAGAATATGGATGTTACATTTGAGAGAATCAAAGAACCTGCAAGCTGTTGTTTGTGATGTATTGTACAGTTATAATTAGGCCTGAACAATTTGAGCATGACATGTAATTGTGCTTTGTCTGACCAACGTTGTGATTTGCGATAATTTTCTTAAAAATAAATCCCAGACATGTGTTTGTGTCTACATAGTAATTAACAAGATATGATTGCACCGAGCATTGTCACAAGCTGGTTTCTACATGAACAGATTAATGTTGAAGCAAGAACAGAATCAGATAAAACATGCAGTTGCCAGGGCTGTCTCAGAAAATTGAATAGTATGAGCTGTGCTGATCCGCTCGAGTTTGACTTGATTTTTTCGAGTTCGACCATCTGAGCAATTTAAGTAAACAAGGCTTTTGTTGTTCACTTTGCTAATGTAACATTGAGAAAACTACAGAGCCGCGCTGAACAGATCAATCCATATGAGAAGTAATATATGGATGCTTTTTGGATTTGACAGAAAGATGGAGAAATTGTGGACAAAGATGAGGCTGTTTGCTATACTGTAACATTAGCTGGTGACTGATTGAAACAGCAGAGGCACGTGGCGTTGACAGTATATCAAGTGTACATCATAGTATGGTATTAGGCTATGGGGATTTTCTTTGAATCATTTTGGACAAATTATAGGTTAGTTTGAATTCTTTTGAACAGGATCTTTTGAAAAAGAGAACAGCCTTAGCAGTTCAACCCTTTAGACGTCTTTCTTTACAGTTTTCTTGTTTTAAACCGTCCTTAAGCGAAAAGGTCAACTTTAAACTTGTTTTCCCAAAAGATAATGTTCCACTTTAACTCACATTTACCAAAAAAATACAGTAGTGGTAGACTTAACATTACTTATTAAGGCTCAAATGTCATCATGGAGTTTAAAAGTGCTGTTACTGATTATGGCTATGTTGCCATTTTGACAAATTCTTGGTAGTTTAAGTCATATCTAACTGTATAATTTAATAATATTATAGAATACTTTTAATATTTTAATGTGAGACTGACTGCCGCTAATGATGCTGTTGACAGGTCTGCAGTCTTGCTGCAATAGCTATTGGTTTATTAATATGCGACTTTGTTACAAAAAGTGTGATTAATGTTTTAACAAGTTGAAGAATTTATTTTGAACTGTTATAATTTTGCCAACTGAACTGCTGCATGTCATGTGTACATATTACATGTACGAGACATCCCCACTCAGACCCTGGTGACCCTTTTCCCACGTATTTTTAATATACAAGTGTGTCTCATTAGAGGGTGGAAAATGTAATTTTATTGCTTTATATTGGTGCACCCAAAAACAAGCCAAGATTGATGTGACATTTTCATCTTCTCCCTACGCATCACTCAAAGAACTACACAGGCTCTATCTGTGTTTCCCATCCTCGTCCCCTGAGGCAGTGTTCTGATGTGGATGAGCTGAAGAATTATCATTGTGAGATAAGATGGGCACCTGCCTACTGTACTTGGATTTCAGTGCATTTTTTCATTTTTTATGTTCTTCTGGTATTTGTCTGCATTGAAATGAAAATGGAAAGGAAGGGGGGGGGGGACTGAATTTCTCTTTCTCACATTAACCAAGTTCTCAGAGCCTTTTCAGAGATGGATAATGAGGTCGATGCGCATCAGTCGGAACAGAAGAAAATAAGCTCACACAAAGGCTGAGGTGTTTCTGCCTGTGGCTTCACACTTGTTCACCTTTATTAATCCTAACTCCTTTTGAAAGTGGAAGGCAAAGATGTAGCATACAGCAGAATTCATGCATTTTAGTTTAGTTTTGTTTGTAAATCATAATGCATGATGTCACCCTTTCTTCCATTAAAATTGTCTTGTGAATGCTATCTCAGATTTGATTTTTGCTATCTTAAGTTCACTGTTGGTCTGATAAATCAGAGAACCAGACGTGGAACTTTAGAGACTAATATTAATTCTCCTTGTAAATGCTATGCTTTCTTTTCCCAAAGGCAAAAGAGAAAAACAATTTGTTTCATGTAAGCTCTGCTAAACACATTTCCCTCTGTGTCACTATGATTTAGTCATGGAGGTTGCCACCCCTGAGCAGAGTGATATCTACTGGCACTGAGTCATGACAAGCACATCTCCAGTCAAATCTTATTTTGTTAAAAGTTATCATTTTCCTCTGCCCAATCCCTCGAATCAAAGTGAGAAAATACCACAGTAAAAAAAAAAACCAAACATCCGAGCTTCCTTGGCTGAGCCTCATGAACTCTGAATTGTTATTATGCAGATGTGACAGGTCTGTAGCACCCTGTTCACTAAACAGGATTCAGGGAAGCACCCAAAAACAGGCATCTTGCATGATTCCTCCAGCAGTAAACATGCTGGTAAGAGTGGACAAATGTCGTGACAGACCTAGTAATTAAAATAAAAAGCTGTCATTCAACCAGAAAGTGGAATACATCCGCAGCACTTGAGCAGATATCTGAAGAAGACAGACGAGGAAACACTCCTGCCGATTTGCTGTATCCCATGAATAACAAATTAATATAGGAAATAAATTATGCAAATAAATGAATCTGTCTGTCTTCATTAAGAGTGAGATGAGAGCATCAGAAAAAAAAAAAAAATCAAGATCTGATTTTCAACTGCAAATCTTTAGAGGTGATACTTATGGACAATTTTAATGTAGTGACTTAATGAGAAGGGATTATCTGCCATTCTGCCTTTTTCAACAATCTGCTCCCAGCTATTTTTAATGCAGCTCTATACAGCATTTTGCCTGTTCATATCTCTCTGTGTTGTTTGTTTTGTTGTTTATTTGCTGCAATCAGTCTCATTAAAGGAACAGAAAATGTCAGATCTAATGCAATTTCAGGAGAGACACGTTCAATAATCAAGATATTGCGAATTTAACTGTTAAACTCAAAAAGACCAGTTTTGTACATGTTGTTGAAGGAAGGTGAGTTTTAGTTTTGTCGAAATACACAATTCTCCTAATTGTCTTAGACTAAATTAGATTAAACTTTTAACAATCCCTGCAGGGAAATTGGGAACATGTTGCGTAACATGGCCTTAATACTTAAATTTGCAGGGTGAATAAGGAAACTGTTGATGGGCTAATGGTGTAGGGAAAGTGTGTTTCTTTTTTTAACACCCACAATTATTTGTTATATTGAGAAACAGAGAGAATTAAATTTTAATCTCAGATTGTAAAGTCAAAAATGGTACTTTGACTCATTAAAACTCAGTTTTAGGAGACAGATGCTCCCTCTTTTGAAGTTTGAACCAGCGAATTGTGTTTTATTTAAGTCGTATCACATAATGGTCTTCTTAACTATGTTTTAATCTGACGGAAACAGTTTTATCATCACGCTGTAATAACATTTTTTATAAAGGTTAATATTAAAATGTCAAGATAACAAGATACTGCTCAGTAGTTTTTCTCGCTTCACCCCACTATTATTGTCCCTTATCTGAGAGCAACAGCAAAACATCAATAACACAGAAGCACAGAGCAGTAAAACACACGGACAGATACTGAAAAACCTGCAGCTGGTCGCTACAAGAGCAGCATCCTCAACATTAAGACATGAGCTTGAGATAAACAGATGAAAAATATAGGAGCCAACCATGGCTGCTCTTGGCGTCTTTGAGATAATTTACCTTTTGTTACTTCTCAGAATTCCCCCAAGAGAAAAAACATATCTCATATTACTAAAAATATAATCCAATCCCAGGGGCTTTTCAAGGTCTGAAAGGCATTCTGAAGATTTAAGGAACATTTTTGGGCTATTTTTGTCTGTCTAAAAATACAGGAAAATGCAGTCAAGTGACTGGTGTGTTTCTCTACAAATCCAGCGAAACAACTTGAAATGTGTGAGTCACCAAGCACAAGCACAGGTTCATAGCCAGCATGTTGTTTATATGTATATATTTTATTAGTATGTCAACTTATTTATTACTGTCAATAATAGTTTTCTAAAATTTCTACAATGTTGCTCTAAGACATTACACAAAAGCTGTTATTATACTATATAATAATATATATTATTATACTATAATATATGGTAAATTACATCAATCCAGCTCACACAGTTCTGGCTCCCATCAAACTACAAACCCACAATCTGCTACACAGTAGCTGCAGTAGCAAAAGGCCACGTAAATATGGCTGTAGGTGGTAGTATGTGTCCATATGGTCAGGCTTTACATTTATCAAAGGCATCATAAACAGGACTGTATGTTATGAGGAATAGAGTGTGTCTTTTGCCAGTGTGCACTTGGCAGAATAATGCCCATGAAACACAATTAACAGAATATTTTAAAAGAGCTGGAAATTATGCAAGCCTCAAGGCACACACACGCTGGCTTTAATACCTCCCTTGTTTCTCTTGTTTCACCCGTATATGTTTTCATACCCACCATGTCAAGATAATTACAATGAGTACATGAAAAATTTAAATATTACACTCTTATTTGTGCAGTATGTGCTGTGCGATAATGGTCAGCATCCATGTAATGAAGAGTGTAACATATCCTAGACTAACATACAGTTAGACGGTTATTAGATGATGCCTATTACTCAACAGTAAGGCTCTTAAATGTGTTGCAAAAAGAAAACGTTCTCATGTCATCTCTTTAGTAGTGTTCATTTCTCACATTATGTTTTGATGCCTTCCAGCTACTTATACCTATGTGCATTTTTGAGTTGTCTGAAGGCCAAAATAAAATAATGAAACATATTTCTTTTGAGTTATGTTTCATTGCAATATAGACCCCTCTATACGCAGTCCTCATTCAGCCTGCGAAAAATGTGTGAATGCGTGTACTTGATCAACAAAAAAAACGCACTGCCGATGTGAATTGATGGAAAAAAATGTTTTATTAACCTCCTTCAGAAATGTAAGGATATAAACCTGGCTACTATTAATCTGCACCCCTTGGCAATGGTGTCTGAATAGCTTTATTCTGTTGAAATTCTGTCAAATTCAGTTTCCTTAGCAGGCCTTGATACCAGCTGGAGACTGAGGCCATCCGTCTACTCGACAATTGGTTGTTTTGATTGGTATTAGGCCAACAGCGCTGTCAGGCTCAGGGATATAAAAGAGAATCTGAAATCATAATCCCACTTTTACAAGATTTTAAATTGTTGAGAGTCCTGGTGATTCTCTGAACTTTCCTCACATGCAGACACCTCAGTGGATGTGGACTAGGCTGGGCCTCTAAAGCACTTACCACAGGGCTCCAGCAGCCTACGCTTTGATGTGTGGTTAGATGGGTAGATGTAGCGAGAGGGGAGAGACACAGAGAGGGGTGCAAGCAAAAATTAAGTTCAAGGCCGAGTTAGTTTGAATTTACAGTTTTCACGGCTTTTCAAAGTTGAGAACGGCATTGATGAAAAGTGGCTAATCACGCTAAAGGTCGTTTTCATAAACCTTTAATTATTGATTCTCAGCAACCGACTCTGAACGCACTGAAGGCAAGGCCAGCTTTATAGTTATTGCAAATGTAAAGCACACAAGGATACATCAGACCTAAGAAGAAGAAAAAAAAAAGAAAAAAAGATGATTCTTTTTTGGTTTTTGTTCGGAGGTTTGGATGGTGATGGTGATGCAAAGTCCGTGTATTGACGAGGAGTTTTATGAGAACCCTGTGGTAGTTTTTTCATTTGAAATATTTCTTTTTAAAAAATGTTATGAGCACGACTATATCAATGTCTCTTTTATGCATCGACCTACACACAAAAACACACACACACTAATAATAAATGAGAATGCAGGCGGTGCGAGATGTCCTCAGATGCCTTGTGAATACAAAAAAGTCTGTGGATCCTCCTTACAGATAATATAGCCTGTAATGAAGCTATGGTTGGATAGATTTTTTTTCTTTTTAAACATATAATGCATGCTCACTTAATATACATTGACCAGAGGAACATTAAGATGAGCAACATGGCCTCCCTACTTTGCAAGTGAGACATACTATGTGTTCCACTCAGTCACATCGGAGCAATATGTCACTACTAGCAGTTGGACAGGGCTCTGCAGAGAGGAAATATGAGGACGGTGATTTTATTTAACAGCTCATTTAGCATTCATGTATAGTACCTTTAGCCCAGGTTCCTAATGGCCTGTGTCCCCCGGGATTTGTCAAAAGATGTATGAAAATGCAAATATGTCAGCAGGATGTGCACCCAGCTTGCACCCAGCACGGAGACGGATTTGATAGGATTGCAGCGAGAATTCTAGCTCAAGTGGGAGCCTCTAGCTGGTTTTTTAGCACCGAACCGTTCGGGTAACACTGAGGCATAAAGCTGCCATACCACTGTCATAACAACGTCAGGGAAAATGACATGAACGTAAATTAAACTTAATGAATGTTTATGACTGTTGTGATTAAGTGTCATTTGGTTAATAATGTCCTTGTCAATGCAAAGTTTACCTTCCCCTGTAACAGTTCTGGCATGACATTTTGACATCAGTCAAGAAGCCATAATCTATTGTGGCAGGCTTTGATAATAATGTGTTATTATTACACTGTCAAATGTTATTATAATAGTGTCAATAATGGTTTCCCAGACTTTAAGCAAAGATAAATACTTTGAAAAGATGGATTTTGAAAGCATTACATAATAGCAAGTTAATAGACAGTGTTAATATGGTGTTATAATAGTGTAATAACATTGTCAAATGTTTTCAATCTTCTATATTGATTCAACTAGGTTGTAATATAATACAGAAATACCTGAAATCAGAACTGACTTACTCTTTTTTTTTTTACAATGCCGTCCATGTGTGATTTAGTTCAACTCAGCTACATGCATCTCTGTATGCAAGATCATGAATCTGATTCCATCTGTCTTGGTTTTCTTGGCCGACATACAAATCACACCAGTCCACGGGGTGATGGTGATGGATGGCGGATGGAAGTTTTGTTTAGTTTTCATGGACAATCACTCACGCCGCTCCCTCATCCATACAGATCATTCGGTGTTTGCGCTGATCAGGGATCAGATAAACACCATAACAGCTCGGCTCGCTGGAGCTGCTCTCTTCCTGTTGCCCTGTATGTGGCAGAAAGAATGATGGGAAATTTCAGTGTAAGTTCAGCGTCACTCACAGCTGCCATTTTTACATGGGACAGTCGTGTGTGGCTACTTCCACTGACCGCTTACTGACCTACTGTGCTGTAGTTGCACTTTGAAGGAGTAAAGGTTATATGTGGATCTTGGGTAGACGGATGCATTTACAGCTTTTACACATCTGGCTAGAATGTGTCTCTAACCGCCTCCAGAAGTGGATTTCTAGCTGCTTCTTGGCGGCGTTTACGCTTGGCTTTCTTACATCATACCTATTTGTGTAGATGTAGTATGAAATGATCACACACCAATTAAGCAGTAAATTAATTTCTGTTGCTTTTTCCAAACTTGTGTTTCAGTTGGCTCTCTAATGTCCATTAAGGTGTGTGGCTATTTTCTTAAAATTGTAAGACCGTGTGCAAATAATGAAATTGATAGTTTTGCATTTGTTTTCTTTGGATTAAAGCGTCTGTTTGTGTATATTTTCGTGGAAAAGCACAAAGTAACTCGGAGAACTTTTAATCACAGATGTTTGTGGATTGCATTATCCTTTCAGGGGGTAAACAAATCTTCCCACCCATGCACACATGCATGCACGCTCTCACACTGACCGCCACGTCCACATCCACACGGTCGATAAATCAACAAATCTGAACATGCACTGTTCCTCCACCTTTTGCATCTAAGCAATCTACTTAATTATATCCCTCTCTCCATAATCTCCCTCCTGTCAGCTGACTGTGTTTGAAGGAGCCAGAGTTCATGGCCAGCCTTTGGCTGTGTAGTGTTAGCTGCACACACACACACAGACACACACAGACACACACAGACACGTGGTAGAGAAAACTCAGCTGATCCCATTTGGAGTGAACTCATCCAGAGCATTGCGCCCCTGTCAGACAATTAGTTACCAAGGGCTCCTAATGGGTTTGCCGCAGTGTGTATCACCTGGCACCATCCTACTATAGTGGCCCACTCCAGCTATTAAAAGAAACAGTACAAACTGGTTTAAACTGGAAAGGAAAACATTCCTGGACTTTTATTTGGTGCTGTAAAGTGTCATCAGGAAGTGTTGGCGTGTAGTGTGTGGACGTCCACTGTCAGCTCCAGTTTCCTTGTCAGCAGATGTCGGCTGGATCGCTGCCAAGCAGACCTCCAACAAGTGTTTTTCCATTCCACTGCAACCTCATTGTACAGAGAAGCGGCGATGCTGTAGAGTGCTCCTAGTTTTATATAAGCAAAGACTCCACTTCTGACAATCCCACCAATATAATCAGCTCTGTTTCAAGCCAGTTGCGCATGTAACTACATTACAGTGGTATGAATTACAGTTTTCCACTGCTTTCTAATAGTTAGAAGCCATCATTTTCCCAGTGGGATTACTTTATCGTAAGTTAACTTCCAGCATTGAAAACAAAACTGCAAGAAATGGCTGTGCAGTCACACTGAGAATTACAGCTTGACGCAGCCAAGTTACTGTGTGTGACAGTTCAAAAAGTCAGATATTTAATGACTCCTTGAGAGTGGACTTGAGGTGAAAGAGTGAAAATACACGAGTAAGAGCCCAGCACTTGACCAAATTGCGGAGCTTCCCACGGTTCTCACTAGCAGAGAGCACGCAGTGGGAGGTATATTAATCACTAAAGCTCAGTGTTGCTGTAGCCACACAGGGACACAAAATCCTCCTTTGCTTTTATACTGAACCCACCTGTCTAGTTTTCATAGGACTAAGAGTCAGTCTTAAGCAACACAAGGCAGAGTGTTTTTTATTGATACAGCGCTCAAAGGATGAGTGTAGGTGTGTGTGTGTGTGTGTGTGTGTGTATATGTAAAATTAAGGTTGTGCCTCAGGTTTGTGAGTTTAAACCTCTTTCTTCCTGTGCACACACCGGCAAAATCTCTCCTAAGATAAACACCTTCCTTCCTGACAGATACCTAACATTTTGTATCGCACCCTCACTTCTCAAAGTGAGAGCTGCTAAGAAGAGATGAGCAGAGTGATAATGTTCAACAGCTCATTTGGCATTCACGTAAAGGACAGTTTGCTCTGACGTGCATCCGCTCCAGAGACAGAACAGAACCAACCACCGTCGGCCGGTACTTTTCCGTCTGCTGGAAGTGCAGTGATGTTAAGACGGAAATTGAACTTCTCTCAACAGAAACTAATCTGTGCGCTGCTCATCGTGTATGATTCCCTGTGTGGTTATGAACGCTCAGATGCTGATCCCATTACAGTCAAATCTGACAACTTAAGGGTGCAGTATAAATGTTCACAGCTGTAAAGGCTGGTCTAAAAATAACCCTCCTGTTTTTTCTCTTTCTCTTCTCCTCCACTTGTTTTGTCAAGTGGGAGGAGGACCTTTACTTTTTCTTTTTTCTTTTTTTTTCAATGCCTGGGCATGGCCTCTGAGTTGGGAGCTTGCTCAACTTGATCCGCTTTTTTCATTCTCACTGCTTGCCAATTTTCCTGACAACTGAAGCAGAATGCAGACAGAGAGAGAGAGAGAAAGGGGGTTTGAGGCTGACGCAAAAGCATGACAGTCCGTCTCTGGCCTTTGTAACGGCTGTGCTCACCCTTTAAGCCCGCCACCCACATCCCCCCACCCAACCCTCCCCCCCTGTATCCCTCCCCCCTAGCCTTACCAGAACAGGGTTTATCATCTGTGATAAAGTACCCATGGTCTGGGAGGAATCAGCCCTGGATGTTTATTACATTAGGTCAGCGCGTACTAATGGAGAAACTCCTACAGACCATGTCATCGCCACAGGGCAACAGGGTAGCGGATACAAAACAGTATTACCCCCCCCCCCCCCCCCCTACAACACACACATCACAACAACCTCCACCCCCACCCCCACTTCTCTCTCTCTCTCTCTGTTCCTCTTTCTTTTTTTTTTTTTGGCAGCAGACAAAAAACACACCCACACTGGAAAGGTCATACTCGATTAAAAAGCTTATTCCCGTCTTTGGCATATGCAATTTATTTGACTCTATGTAATTTGAAAATAAATAAGCAATTATGTTTTTTGTCTCCTGCTCACATACACTGCTCTGTCAGATTCCATTTATTTGGCAGCAACAGAAAATTAGTCGACACAATGGTTGAAAGCTGTGTTCGAGCGTATGATGCTGTATGTTTATGGACTCGTGTGTGACATGGGGAAACACCCGCAAATGTGTTTAAGGTTTTTGGTGTACCACAGGTACACACAGATTGGGCTTAGGCGCACACACTTTTGCTATTACACTTTTTTAATTTTTTTTATTTTAATGTTACTTTTGAAATCTGATAGTGTAATTTCATTACATTATGTCTGCAATATATGTAATGATTCTTTATTTTATTTGTCTGCATTGCTTTTCGCTTTCCCTTTTTCAGTCTTTATTGTAGTATCCACTGTAACAACAAAACACTTACGAGCCATTAAGGTATTAAGCTATTTTTGGTCTGACATCCTGTTTTCAGCAAAAAAAAATTAGTAGAATCGTACTTTGTACTACAAATAAATAGAACTGTACTGACCCTAATGACCCAGATACTCGACAGGACATAAATGAAGATGTCCAAATGTCACACAATGAGGAGACATACAGATCATATGATGTGCAAATAAGTTCTGATACAAGTTTGCTATTGAAGCTGGTTCCGAGTTCTACGTAAATACTCTGATGATGACTTTACTCTGACTTGTGCTGTTCAGGTGTCTTAGAAAGTATCAGCTGCCAGCTCACCTGAGGCCCACAATTAGTGTCGAACAGCTGCTAAGCTTTCTGCACCATAACAATTCACACTCTGTGGGCACAGACTGTCAGCCTTGCAAGATCAGCCACACAGAGCGATAAGCTCTGTCTTCTTTGCTCCCCAGTTCCAGTCTTTTCACGCTTTGTCCTGGATTTGTGAATGCACGCAAAGAGGCAATACACCTTCTGCTTTTATGCTTTATGCTAAGTGGCAGCCTTTACTTCCTGGAGCAAGCCACACATTAAAGTGACTCTCATTCATTTTCATCAGTGTGCCAATGGATAGAAACAGTACTTTGGCCTCAACTGCTTGTTGAACCCCTGTTGAAAACAGGCAGGCACTGGCCCATAGGTAACCCTGGCAAGTGCAACATCAACGGCTGTGGTGGCACTGTTAATGAGAGACGCTGGCCTTGTGTGATGTGAATCACAGAGAATGCTGTAGCTTTCCCATGCTGTGCTGAGCGCCTGTGTTTTCATGATTATTAGGAAAGTCAGACAAAGCCTGGACAGATGGTTTCTCTTGAGGCATTCCCTGTTAGGAGCAACTGTCACAAGTGAAAACAGTTACCTGAAATTTCCTGTTCTAATACAACCACACCAAAATATGAATGGCAGATAGAGAGGGTAGATAAATGTTCCTCTCGCTGATTTCAGCCACAGCTTTTATCATGTTTGACATTTTCCTGAGAAATTTGAATCCGTTTGGAAAGCAGACAGACTGAGTTAATACATGTTCAGTCCAGTGCTTGGGCCCAGCCATCTCCAGGGTTGCTTCTGCTCTGGGTTAATGCTGAAGTCAGAAAAATGTCTGTCCTTATTTTCCGACATTTATGTCCTACCTAAAGCTTGTATCTCTAATATTCTGCAGTTGATAAATTGTTATAGTGGAGGAACTAAAGCGTTCAAAAGCTGAGATGCCTCCACGCGAGGTAGAACAATGCACAACCGTGTTTTTTCATATCTGTGACATGTCTATTTTATAAAATGGATGGTTGTATAGAAATATTTCACTGCAAAAGTAGTTTGTTTGGATGATATTTTGTATTCCATGAAAGCTTCTGCTTTTTCATATATCCCTGGAAATAATGCTTAGAAACTCATCAAATCTGGACTGTATGTCCACAGGCAGTTGCATACAGTGAAATAAGAAAGTCACAAATATCATATATATGCTTGTAATTTAAAAAATAAGGTCAATAATCACCACAAAATGTAATATACCATAAGCTGTTATTTTCACATAGAAACAAGTTATTTGACTATTCAGCTGACCCTCCCACATATCCAAATCGCAGGAGCTGCAATTCTATTGATTTAAGGTAAAATGTGTCACAACATACCATTATAAATGAAGTGGTGCAAAGCATTGTGGTGCTACAGAGATGCTCTGGCCTCTAAATCATATTCATCAGATATATGGAAACCTGCATGTTTGCTACAGACCGCAGACAGTGGTACAGACAGAAGTGAAAATGAAATGCAGAAATTTCCACTAAAATTGTGACTCATATCGCAATCGCAGTACCTGTCAAAATAATCACACCATGATTTTTCTTGCTTATCATTCAGTCCTGATTTTTAAAGTGAAAAAGCACATTTGTAATGGTTTAAGATTCTTTCGTACTCTGCAATTGAGAAGTGTTCAACAGATCTTTGGGTTGCACCCGTCCTGGTTGACAGTGCCAATAAAGTCTGTTCAAAAGATCCAGTACACAGAAAGTGATGCCTTTTTAAACCACGTTTGTATTCTCTTGCATCAAAACAAGCTGCCTGTGCACAGTAAAATCATATTTGTTTGTTACCTGGTGTGTCTTTCATTTGTTTTTGCAATGGCTGATTTAAATGAACAGCGGGCTCCCACACAAGAAGCCGAGCTCAACAAGTCAAACATTATTTTAATTACCTGTCGTCACTGGAGAAGGTGAGAAGCACATGAGCAGCCTGCTTCACTGAGACTTGTTTTCGTCCATTTTGTGAGAGAAATACTGTATACACAATGATAGTCTATGTGAACATCAATGCAGACATGAATGAACATAAGGGAAAACAAGCATACACTTAACATATTCAGTCACAACCTTGATACATGTGTGGGTACTTCTGACACACACACACACACACACACACACACACACCCACACACACACACACACACACACACACACACACACACACACACACTCAAACACACACCAAAATAAAACTTCCAGTGCCACGGTCTTAACTGAAATCATGGAGCATGCTGTAACGTAAGATTTTCGTGCTTGTGCTGTATAATCATACAGCAGGTGTTACTGGATAAATCAATGTTCACATAAATAAAGGTGTGGAAGTGTCTTCAAAGCAGAGCACCGTAAGTGTTATGTACTGTATCTGCCAGTGAGAAATCCTTCCTGGAAGCAGTGCAGGTACACGCCTCTGCGCCTCTCTTCTTCTCCTGTGAAAATGTTGTTTTTTTGGGGGGTTTTTTTCCCTTTCTTTCGAGGGAGTGAAGGTGCATATAAGCTCAGAGCGAGATAGTGAGAGAGCGAGATAGTGAGTGAGAGAGAGAGAAACATGTTACTACTGTACCAAAACAAACAGGATAAATCTCACCAGCAGAGGCAGTGGTGCAGAGACAAGCCTGACAACAGCCGCAGGGCCCAGCGACTACCGCACTCTTGCCTAATCAAGCAGCCTTTTGAAAACATTGTCACTTTTATCCCGGCAAAAAGAGGAGGTTGAGAGTAGGGTTTCAGGTGGCATTGGGAAGAAAAAATAGGAATACAAAAGCAGAATGAGATTCCTTTCTCATTTTTATGTATTTGTTTTGAGTAGCCGTTCTTTGGGTTTTTGTGCGAAAGAATGTAGCAAAAGAACAAAATACAGCAGAGTGCTGTGCGTAGGAAGCACGGATACAGGCTGTCTTGTAGAATAATGGACATGATTCATTGATGTAAACATCTAAGCAACCACTAAGTGATAACCAAGGTGAACGCTGGTTGTATTCAATTTGTCAGAGCCTGTATTTAGATTTTTTTGATAAGTGAGTTTGGTCATGTGGGCGCTGAATGGCAGGCAATTAACAGTGTCTCTCTCTGACCTTGGCAGGAAAAAAACACTTCACCGAATAGCTCAGTTAAAATGGACTTAACACCTCTCTACCAGCTATATAAAATCTAAGTGATAACAAATCAGCAGCAAGTGCTCTGAAAATTCAAAGCAAACTCGGGTGGCCAAATGTGCTCTAAAAGCTGACATGTTTTTATGTTCACCAAACAATAGCTTGTAATTATTATCTCTTAGATCAAAGCAGAAGTATTTATGATCACAGCCAGAAATGCCTTTCTTTGAAGTATCCTCTCTGTAAACATGAGAAAATGATGAACCTTTCAACCGGAGAACAGAAAAAAATTCATCTCCAACTTAAGAAAAATATTTTACCGTTACCTTCCCAATCTCAAGCATCGCACCTCGTTGAGATGTCATCATTGCATTAGTAATGGAGGCTGATTACCAAACTCATCTGTGCACTTGAGCTTATTTCTGGCACTTGAGGAGTACTTCTTTCTCATCAAGGCATCCACACACTTTACTTGTAAGTCTTGTTGAAAGCCTCCGTTAAAACTGCATTCCTTTTTTATAAAAAAAAAAAAAAAAAAAAAAAAAAAAAAAAAGCCCTGTACTGTTACACACAAATATCAAACCCCAATATTTTTGGATTAAATCTATTTTCCAGGCAGTTTATAAAAACTAACAACAAACAACATGTTCCTGCAGCAGTACACTGTAACTATTCCTGTTCTGTGCTATTTCAATTAATCAAGTTCTATTGTTAGACCTTCATTCAGGCAAAACATTTATTCCATCAGTGTTTTCATTTTTTGGTAGCGGCAATGACAATGAGGCAACCAGACTGAATGACCTTCTATTCTTGCTCTTATTTTTTTTTTTTTTGCTCTATCCATTTAAGGGTCTTGTAATTACTGGTCTTAACTGCCACTGAATTTCAATGGCTCTTTCAAATCAAAATAACTGGAGGCCCAAGGTTAAGAATTTATTATAAATAATTGCATTAAAACCAATTCCATAAAAAGTGTTCTTCTTGATTACACTAAAAAAGAGGAGGTTTGCAGAAAGTGTTTGAACAGCCCGATAAAGGCTGGAACTCTGACACAATGTTCGCTGTCAAACTGTGTCTGAGTCTGAACAATATATGCTTTCTGGTAAAGTATATCTGTTTTACATTAAGCTTGAGTGCATATTTGTCTTGGGGTATTTCCCCATTTGCCACAGTTTTTCTGTCGAACATATGAAATAACAGCCTAACAAACAAGCTTGGATTTTTTTTCTCCTGGGTTGTGCCAATGTTTCTGCCTAACAATATGGAAAATATTGAGGGCACAGTACCTCAAACCACATGTTCCTTCAGTTCAAAAGCAACCATTGAAAAATTTGAATCAGGATGTCATCCCTCTAGCAGTAACATAAGTAACCCAAGTCGTGCATCATAACATAAACCATCAACTCTGTGAAATGTTATATAAAAAACAACCTTTTAGAACAGAGTAACGCTGCAAGACTGCTCTACACTATATTCATTCACGAAAAGCCATTGCTAAATTATTCATTAAAGAGATGTTACGTTACAAGCTACTACTATTTTCTCTCGTAAACAAATTCTGGATTTAATTCATGGTGCACTCTAAGTTGAGTCAAGTGATCGAAGTGTCATTGATACTAAATATTTCCATTCATTTCCCACTTCCTTTTTGCGATGTGTCCTTGTGCTAAATGATAAGAAAACGCCTTTAAAATAGCTATTAGTAGTCATCAGCAATCAGCCTGTAAGTGACCCAAAAGCAACATTTCTGTAAGAATAACAGGGACTTTGCGGGAAAGTCTGACATGTGTAGGTCAGTTCGCCAAAGGCCATGTTTATAGGCTCCAGCCTCTCGTCTCCGTGGTATCAATGTCTTCATCAGTACATGGAGGCTGAGGGAGAGACTTATTGAACCTTGTCTGCCTCTCCACCCAAATCCTTCAATCTCAACAAGCTTTCTAAGGCAAATTAAACAATGTTCAAATTCAGCCTCTCCTCCCTCCAGCAGAAGAAAGTTGACTTTTCTTCTTTTCCCATCAGCGCAGAATGTAGAGTAACAAAACTTGCAGTAAAAATAAAAATAAGGTTCGTGTGAGGAGATGAAAGAAAAACTTTGCAACATCTGGCAAGCAGACGCTAGCAGGTTAAGGTAAACAGAGTGTCCTTTTATGGTAGTGCTCCTACCCTCCACAGAATCAGAGGTATGATGTGGAACACCTTCAAAGGAGCGAGGGGCCAGCACATCTTGTTTCAATTTATCCTCTCACTGGCAGACATGCTCTTTGGCCATAATATACTCCCACAAAGAGGATACTAGGCATGTGCTCGTACAATCACGCATTGATGGTGAGCCATGCTCGGAAATGGGTGCATTCTCAGACACAAAAGCTTTTGTTAAAGTATGCATTTCGTAGCATGCAGTCTCATACATACCCAGACATTCAGATATTCACAGACTCGCATATTTTCACTGTGACCTTCTGTGAATCCAGGGCGGGAGTAGATTAATTAGTTCGCGGCCAACCCTGAAAGCTAGCCTCATGCCAGACCTGCATGTCAGCCTGTACAACATCTGGCAGCGGGCAGCTGGTGCCATACATCAGGCTAGCTCCTCCACGTTCCACGCCCCATACACTGAATGTTGGCCTGATCAAACTTAACTTCTAAAACTAACATTTGCTTTACAGGGGGGTGGGGGTGGGGGGGGGTTACTCCATAGATCCAGATGCAGAACAGGTTCTTATACCTGTTTTTCAAAGTTCGCTGCCGGAGGTGCAACTGTACTTCTGTTTTGGGGGGAAATATTGAAAAGAGTGCGTAGGAATGCTTGTTCATCCCTTTTTTTTTTTTCTTTTTATTTGTGCGTGTATGTAACCAATTCCACCTTTAGGCTCCCAGTCCTCGTGCCCCCAGCTGCTCCACGTATGCCCTCTTTTCCAAAGCCTTTGATGTGACTAGCTGAAATGTCACAAACCTACAAGCGCTTCAACCGCTTAGAAAGCTCTAATGAACAGGATAAAAACACAACCCCTTAAATCAATGAGCAGGCAGCAGCAACCCTGTAGCTGTCACACTGATATCAGAGCGGGTCTGCCCGCCGTGCTGAGGCTGCAGGAGAAAAACACGCTTCCCCTGTGATAATAGGTAGCACGCTTTAGGCTGTTAAACTGGGTCACTTAGTGGTGCATATATCTGTGGAGCTTTCTAAATTTTTCCTCTCCTCTCCTCTCCCTCACTCCTCACCTCACAGACCTTTTTTTAAATGCTTACCCTTCCAACAAGAGCGCCGACCCCCCCGAGCACTCCTCTGTAGCCCCAGCCCCCACCACCACCACCACCACCACCACCACCTACCACCCACCCCTGATAAGAGTAACTACATTCCTCTGGAGTGATACCACAAAATATTACTGCTACTGGTTATAGAGCACATTACATTGTCGGGACTGCAGCTTGGCAGCCCTCTTTTGAATAGAGCTGCCTATCTGTCTGCTCGTGTGTGGTATTTCATTATCATGTTTCATTGAGTTCTGGTTCTCTCCTTCTGTAATGAGAGAAAGAGATTGTTACCTTTGCTTCCTCTCCTTCTGTGCACTGTGCCATACTCAGTGGTGGAGTATAATTGAATGATTTTGTGAGGGATCAATGAGATTAGGGATTTTTGTTTATTCCTCTGTCGCTCTGGATTAGCGATTCTTTTATATCTGCCTTGGGGAATAGCACATACAGTACGCACACACACACACACACACACGCACACACACGCACACCATGGCTGGTAGGGAGACCAACGTGCTGACAAGATAGCAAGATGGTAAAAATATAACAGCGAGGTGTTGGAGCTGTAAATGTGCTTCACAAACAGTGAGATCTTTCTATTTTTAAAAGGAATTACTGTTGATTATGAGTCATCTTCGTGTCTGTGTGAAAAAAAATGTGTATGTAAAATGTACACTTTCTTTTTTTTGTGTGCGTCTCTAGGTACATGGTCTTTGTGCATGCGGTGTGGTAGCCTTCGCTTAGGCAGCAGAGCAGTTTCAGAGAAGATTGCTAGGGGGGATTTTTCTCATGGACTGTATTCCTAAAGGGGGGGGGGGCTCAGACGTATATGATGTAGGGAAAGCCTGCAGGGCTACCTAGCTGCTGTTCTGCGGGTAAAAGGAGAATTTGCTATTATTAACCTTGCTATGAATCCCGTCCTTCTACCAATCCACCCGTAATCCTAATAATCTAAGCTTGCGCTCCCATCCCTCCGTAATAAGTGCCAGATGCTGATAGTACAGATAAACAGCAAACCTGTGTTTTTATCCAAGAAAAATAAAGCAGAGAGGCCCACTGGAATCCACATGCTGTGATGAAAGAATGTGAAAACAGTGGTACACATAAGCAGAGAAAATCTCTCATTAACCAGAGACAATGGGCCTCGTGCAAGAACCTCTCCTTCGATCACATTTGTTTTTAAGTGGTACATAAAAGTGATTTAAGAGAGTTTGGCTTTCACCAGTTTTCTCGCACTTCTGCCTTTCTCCAAAACACTTGTTTGATTTAAGAATCATAACGCTTTCATCTGAATGAAATTTGCAGTTTAAATCATGGCACCGAAATCAACTAGAATGAATGATGGATGTTCTGTTTACCATATCATCATCATTATCATCATCAGGGCTTGCCAATTTACTGACAGGGTCGACAGCACTTTTCTTTAATTTTATGATTTTATTGGCATATTCTGCCCTAACAACTTGCACGTTACAGTTCAGTAGGTTGTGAAATTCTCTTACTCCGACCGCTGGCTCAGAGTCTTAAAAGTATAGAATCACCTTCTGTATGCGCTAAGATTTTCTCATCTTCTGTCTGCGTGACTGGCATGTCCACTTGACCACCATCATTCTTCAGTCATGGACTCCACTGCTTGCATGAGACATATTTCAGCATCTAACCCTTATGTCAAATTATTCTCTTTTTTTATTTCTGTGGCAGTATGGCGCCGCTCCGATTACATTCTTCCCAGCTTATTAATATTTTCTAATTCTGTCGAGACCTTTTAATATGACTGCTGACACTGTTAAATCTGGTGTGTTTTTTATCTGCTGATTTCTGACAGCAGAGCTTGGATCTCCGTGGTGTGAAGTTCTTTTTCCTTCTTTTTACTCTTTGATAACTTGCCCACAAACCGAAGCCATACATAACAGTTTGTGGGCGTCCATTATGCTCACGATCACATCTCACAAATGTGCACCTACTCAAGAACAGGTGGCATTCATCATGTTGAAACAAACAATTTAATACAATTTTAAGTGGGTTTCGCTGATTCTGACTTGGATAACTCACAACAGCAAGCCTTGTAGAAAATAGTGAAGAGATCTTTAGGATAAAACTGCAATATTTTCTGGCATAATGCCCATTAAATGAGACAAAGAAGTTATCTGAACATAGCCAGAACATTTAGGAACATGTGTAAGGTAACAGATGTATAGAGAGGCAAAAAGAGAGGCAAACGCATAAAGAGATGTGCAGTAGATTTCTGACGGTTCAAAGGTACTGCTCTGGGGCTGCTGTATAACACAAAGTGATATATGTGGCTCCCACAGAGAGCTTTGGGTGTGAGAGGCAGTGGAGCATTGTTGAGACTGATCTCCTCTGGTCTTTTTTGGGGGCTGCGCAGATCGTTTCCACCATTCCTCAGAAGCAGGCCAGTGGTGCCGGAGGTCCAGAGAGGAAAGATCACGAGCAGAGGATTACAACAAATATACTGTAAGGGATTTATCTGTTCATACAACCCACCGGGAGTCAGTGAACCTTCACGCCAAGCAATATTTGATACGCAACTCCCAGCGGATTATGAAGAGAGGCCGTGCTTAAATACAAAGGCTTTCATTTTTGATTGAGGCAACAATGTAATGAAGTGAGGAGTGAAATGTAATGTTGGGTGCTTTTAAAAGGGGCCTACAACCAGGTGACTATTCAAGTCACCAGGCTAATTTAAAAAAAAAAAAAAAATCTCAGAGCGATCAATTATAGCGTTTGTCTCAATAGATGTTTCTGAATCCTTTCTTTTGTCACTTCTGACAGTGATTCATTCTCATTGATAGCGCGAGTCTGTCTGACCCAGTTGTAGGAATGCTTTGTTTCCTTTTTCCTTTCAGCTGGAGAATATTCTGGCCTTGACTAATACCCCCGCGCACAATACCTTGCCTTTAAGGCTTCTATATGAGCCTTGCTTGGGCAATGTTCAGTTCTGTATTGTTATCTGTGTGACATACCAACAATAAAATGCAGCATTTACTTTCATCCTTCACCGATTCAAGGTCCAACTGAGATTCAAAAGTAATCTGAATGTTTTGAAGCTGTAGAAAGTGCCGTACAATACGAGGCAAAATAAATGTACTTCACTGATGATTTTTAAAAAAAAAAATGAGCTTAAGACAGCTTTGTTGCTAATGATGAAGAGGGTAATGATGATATTCGTGACAGCACTGTTTTCTATGTAGAATAAATGCAGACACCATAATAGTCCCATAGCTGTACCTATATGGGAAATATCTTTACACAACTGAGTGCTAAGCAGGGGTCGTAAGGTGGCAATGTGTTTAAGTAGCTACTGTGTCTTTGTTTACCACCTCCCACAATATCAGGGCTCTTCCTTCGGAGACAGAACAACAAGAGAACCAATACCAAAGAGGAATCGATCATAGTAATGGTTTTTCCCTGTGGAGAGTCAAGCCAGGGCAGGTGACATATCCACCCCCATCATACACAGCACAGCACTCCATCACCTCCGTCATCCTGAACTGCAGACTCCTCACTCTGTCCAATCTAGTGGTCCTATACCGTATCTCTCCAACCAATCGCTTTGCTCCTGATACTATCACCCCTCAACCAATTTTAATTCTGGAGCTCCACTTTTAACTAGCCAGAGTCCTCTGCCCTTTTATCATCCCAGTCGGTCAAATTAATAGCAGCTACCTTTACATGTGACATCAGAGGGATCGGCGAAGCAAAGAGGGACAAAGATGTGCTTCCTGCTGCTTCGCTTTGATAGCCTTTATGCAAACGAGCCGGAACACTTGACTTTGTGTCAGCTGCAGTGTCAAAAATGGGGGGAGAGAGAGGGGGGGGTGATCCGTTTTTCTTGGTAGACCTAATCTTCACATTTTGTCCAGTGAAGCTTTGATTGATAGTTTGTTCCTTTTTCAAACATGTAGTTTTGCACCGCCTGTCACTGCTCACTCAGGCTAACAAGGTGAAATTAGAATTGAAAAGCAGCTGTACATTAAATTCAAGTCAATTTTGCTCTGTGTCAGCAGATAACAAAATGAAAAATCGATTTTTTTATACTTTCTGTCATTCTATAGATTATATACTTGACATTTTGAAAGAAAGTAACTTAAGTTGCTTGAATAAACCTAGGAAACAGGAAATGATCATTTTGTACTCTCACTGCCACTTTCAAACCCTCATAGTGCACATTTTTTCAAACTCTCAATCCAAAGTGTTCTTTTTTCCCCCAGCACTGAAAGTAAAATAAATAAATGAAACTCTGACTTAACATGACCAAACACTGCCTGCTTTGTTGAGAGGATGACGGTGAGGATGACTTATTCCCATGGTATCTCAAAAGCCAACACTGTTCCTTATGTCTCACCCTTCTTTTCTTGTTGAACAATGGTGGCCCCCATTAGGCAGGGATGTGTAGTTGCATGAGTCAGACACACTAAAGGCTTTTTTTTTTTTGTCTTTCTTTGTCAGTCCGCACATCACACTGCTGAATACAGGACAGGGCAGTCTGCCAACATCAACTCCTGATTTTCTGTATCGTGTGTGTGTGTGTGTGTGTGTGTGTGTGTGTGTGTGTGTGTGGTGTGTGTGTGTGTGTGTGTGTGTGTGTGTGTGTGTTTCTCTGTAATTGTGTGTATGTGCTCATTTCATGCCCATTTCTTATTTATTGATTTCTTTGTCTCATTATTTGTCTATTTGTCTTCAGCCCATTACAGCATTATTGCCATAATTGCCCTTTGGAATAAATCATGCAGAAGGCTGTTAAGCAGTCAACCCACACACTGTACAATGAGGCATATCTCCAATACATATTGACTAAATTGTGATGGTTTATTAACACAATAAAGATAATTGTTATCGGTAATTGACCAAGTAGATATAACTAAATGGGTTCAAATGACCTCACAAAGACTAGAGGCATGCTAAAATTATTTCTGTAAGCAGCAGTTGCAGTGACTTTTCAATGGGAAAACAAATGAGCTCGTTTGTACGTGAAGGCCTCTTTCCAATATTACAAATTACCAGAGTTAAAATAGCACTTATTCATGCATTTATCCCACATGGAGATGCAATATACTTTCACAAACCTTTCCCAAACAGCATATAAGTGGATGAGCCGTGCTGCATATAGTGTTTTCCCATTTAAATGATTTTGCATTTAATAAAATGTAATCAGACACCATATAGTGGAAACAATTAGAATGAATATCACAAGGCACTTGTATACAGCCGTAATATACAATTTTGCAATGCAAATTATGTTATGCACCATTACGCACACATCTTTGCCTTTTTCTAAACTTCATTACTGCATATTAGTCACTTTTTTCTCCAAACAAAACTCTCTAAGGACCAAAAACTACTTTAGTCCTGTCTTCACTTTATGTCAACTAAAAGGAGAAAGTTTTTCTTTTTTTCCTACCATTATTAATCCCAAAGTGAACTAAACAAGTAGCCCACACACCCACCTGGGGGCTCAGTAGTTCCCCACTGATCCAACAGATACACACAACAAAGTGGGATCAAACATGGTCAACATTAATATGCTCTTTCAGAGAGTCTTCAGTATACCACATAATTGTCTGTCTCTACTGTCAGAGGGGCAGCAGGGTGGTGCAGTGGTCGTGCCTGTGTGGGTTTCCTCTGGGTGCTCTGGCTTCCTACAAAGACATGCAGGTTAGGTTAATTGGCAACTCTAAATTGCCCATAGGTGTGAATGTTGTTTGTGTCTATATGTCAGACTGGCGAACCTGTCCATGATCTACCCCACCTCTCGCCAAATGTCAGACCCTCAAAGGATAAGCGGCACAGCTAATGGATGGATGGATACTGTCGGCAGGTTAGAAAATTGGAAGAGTCATTCATTAGGAACTCAGACACACATTTGGAGACAGCATTAAAGAAAAAAAAAAAAAAAGAGGTGCTCATGTGCAGCTATTACCTCCTCATACACCAAATCACTTTTTCCTGTGATGTTCTTCTCTCACCTTTCTGTCCTCTACTATTATATTGAATGCCACCATTACAACATTAACCTCCACCAGTCACAGTCAGAGTGAGGACAGGTCGAACAGAAGTCCCACGCAGTTGGGAAACGACAGTCCCTCAGCTGAAATAGAAAACATGGCTCTGTTGCTGCTTATAAATTATTAATGTGGGAGGGATTTTCACTTCTCTCTCCCCCCCTTGTTTTTCTTCTTTTTTGGGGCATAATTAAAATCTCAGGAGCCCTCTGACTTTGCTGGGGATTAATCTCCCATGGCACATCTCCATCTGAAGCCTGTATCATCATCCATCACTCTCTGCATTAGCCCCCAGCTGTGCAACTGTCTGCCCAACCCAAGCCTAGCACTCTGTACAGGGGCACACTTAGGGAAGGAGTGAGAGAAAAGAGAGGGAAGCGTTTAGAAAGTGACAGAAAGAAGGAGGTGTGTGTGTGTGTATGTGTGTGTGTGTGTATGTGTGTGTGTGTGTGTGTGTGTGTGTGTGTGTGTGTGTGGGGGGGGTGGTAATGGTGGTGGTGGGGTGGGTGGGGGTGTTTGAAGAGCAGCGATAAATCTTGATATTTCACATCAATTTTATTTTGCAGAGCTGATTTGAGCCTCATTTTCTCACAAATGGCCTTCTCCACTGAGATCTGATTGATACTAATAGCTTCTACAGCGGTTACATTTAGGGAGGGTAAGGGGCTATTTTATTGGTGCAGACAGTTAGTAGTCAGTGCGGCACCAAGTACGATTGTAAATTTGGCTCTCTTTCATGTAATGTGACTCTTGAGGGTGGTTAGACTTAGAGCTTTTGATACACCACTGCTGTCCATCTACACTTCCCCTGCGGATGTCCAATACTAATGAGATGAGTAATTTCCTGAATTGCATAAACAGACACAAAATGCAGCTAATTTTGCTGGAATGGCAAACTTTATTTGTCGGACTATTTGTTTGACAGATGGCCAAGAAAGGGCTTCAAATTTTCCAGGGCATGAGATCATTCTTGTTAATTCTGCTGCTATGTAAATTTTTTTTTTTTTTTTTGAGTAATGATAGTCACACCGAACAGAAAGTTTTCTGACAGCATAATAATATTGCACAATAACAATAGACTGAGTATGATCTGCAGCCAGACATCATACCTAAAATGAGCAATGCAATATGGCAGCAGGCATTCTCAGAGACTCATGGGCTTATAACTCTCCCAGCCTTTGGATTGGAAACTGTCCCGCCAACTAAATAGCCAAGTATTTGGCTGCCTCGTAGCCCAGGCGATTTAACGGGCCCTGGGCTCCGGCTTGCAAGATATGGTTGATCCAATTTAGGCCATGCTCAATCAACCTGATTCTACAGGGGACACGGAGGCTGGGTACTGCAGTGTGTGCAAGAATGGATTGCTCAACAAAGCAGCTTTTAAAGGTCATGTTTTTGCTGCCGCCATGCCTACAAGATCCTTATGGAGGGCACCGTTTGCAAACCGAGTGTGTAAATTCATCACAAACCTCCAACTCAACAGTGATTTATGCCGTGAACCTGAGGGGCTTCGGTTTTGACTCAGAATGGGCGTGTAAAATGCAGCGTGGTGTCTCCAAGGTCCTGTGTGTGGAATCTGCAGTCCAAGAAGTTGAGAGATCTCTTAAAACTACACTGACATTACAAGTATTAGGTGTTTTATAGTAAATGAGTACAAGCTTCTAACTCTTGTCTCACTGCTTACTCTCGCTTTCTTTGTGTTGGAGATGCAGTAATTGCTTGCTAACAGTGTAACTTGTCACAGACGTATGCATGTGTGCACGTCAACAAGGTTTTCCTGCTCCTTTTCAATATCCTCATCTTTCTCATGGAGTGCACGGTGTCATGCTTTTGCTTCTGCCATACAAGAAGCCAATTATATTATCAGCATGGGACCTCCACTTGACATCGCATGTCCTGATGGTATAATGAAATAAAGGAGGTTTCACACACATGCTCCCACTGTGTCCTTGACGTTTGGAAATGTCTACTTTGCAATTTCTGTAATTTGGGTGAGGAGTGTATTTTCAAAGATACCATGGCGGTGAAAGTTCCCCACTGGGGACAGGCAACCCTGGCTTCCATTTCAAGGGTTGACTCTGTTGTATTCAACATTGCAAAACTCACTGTTGAGTTTCTCTGAATACCAGTTAAATCTCCATGACGACATATATATATATATATATATATATATATATATATATAATATATATATTTTTTTTTACATTATTATCGATCAAAATAATAACTGAGTTTTACTGTTCATTACTGAGAGTTTGGTCACCATATTGTTAGCCACAACAATGTAGTCACTCAGTGAAAGCTGATGTCTGGAAACATTGCTAAAAACAAGCTTGATTGTTGAGACAGAATACAGACATTTTAACCCGAGGTTATAAACAGCCATTACCATTGTTGTGTTTTTATGTTTTTATAACCTTTTTAACTGGATATTTCTTGATTTTTGTATTGTTGGTTGCAGAAAAACAAGTAATTTGAAAACATCACCTCAGGTTCTGGGAGGTAGTAATGGGCTTTTTACTATCATTTGACATTTTATAGACTAAACAATTAATTGAGCAATTAAATTTGTCAATAATGGAAATAATGTTAGTTGCAGCCCTAGTTTATTCATCATGTTGGATTTCAGCTCATATCTTTTTACAAAAATATCTGTGGAGTACAATTTTTGTGGAAAAAATCAGTGTGACTATTGAGACGGAGTGATACATCATGGAGGAAAGGTCGACGTGGAAACTGTTGTACTGTAATCAGCAGCGATGAAGAGAATTTACTGACTGTTGGAGGGCATCTAGTCTAACATTAAACTTTTACAGCAGTCAGGAATGTTTGTTCCGTAAATGCTTAACATGCTGCAATAAAATGTGCCAAACAGCGCTTGATGCTGAGGTCTGAAACAGGCTTGTTATAATGAGATCTCCACCAACAAACAGATGTGGTGAACCAGCATTCTGTGAAGTTGACATCTGTAGATAATTGGATGGTGTAGCTTGTTTGGAAAACACATTGTGGGCCCTGTTCCTCAGTGAGAAGTCATTATCAATGTTTATGTTAATAGCTTTTGCCATACAAGGCCTGCATGGTTCTTGGGACTGAAGGGGGTTCGGCATTATACTTTATGCTACTTGATTTTCACAACTCGAAAATATTTGAACAGTCTGCCGTGAATTTTCAAACTTAACTCACCCAGTGATTTGGCACTTGTCACCTATTAGTTAAGCTTTCAGTCTTGCCGAGTGCCTGTTTCTCAGTTGCAATTTTAAAGAAACTCATTTTCAAATCATATAAACCTATGCCAACAAATGTGTTATTATAAATGGGTCATGAGCACAATTCCTTTTCCCACTTTTCCTTAACTTTTTTTGCTTATGCGTAGGTTGTCCATCCGTGGCTCATCTGTTCATCCCATTTTTTGTGAACCCGTTATCTCAGTAACAGTTTAAAAGGATTTTCATACGTCTGGCACAAAAATTCATTTGGATGAATTGATTAGAATTGGTGGTCAACGGGCAAGCTCACTGTGACCTCAACAAATAAAGTTTTTTGGCCATTACTCAGATTTGTTCGCTAATTATGATACAATTTAATACAAATGTTCTAATAGGATGAAATGATGAAATTATGACATTTTATATCCAGTCGGTCAAAGGTCAACTTCACTGTGACATCATAACTTTCTGCAAACCTTCCTGGCCATTATTCAACACTGGTAAGAGACTGAAAGAGGAGAATGTGACCATATTTCCTGCAACTTGACTGGTCGGCAGGGGATACCAACCACGACACTGTAATGCTTGTTTGCTTGTAAAAAGACACATTTTTTGAGGAATGTTTATCTGGCAATAATAAATAAGAATTTCATGAAGCACTTGGATTTGAATGTTGTTTTTGTGGAGAACTGCTGATGAAACATGGATGACTTGGTGGGATAAAGTACCTTTTGTGTTGTACCATAGATGCTCTGCTCCTATTTAGTATTCTCTGAAAACTGTTCAATAATTTGAACACTACCCTGAATGAAGAATTGGTCGCTGTCTCTTCTCTGTGTCCCCAAAAAGGTTTTGCAATGTTATTACAATTGAATCACATTTGATTTTCACATTCAGTCTCATGGCAAATGCAGTGATTCAGTGAGAGTGATTTGAAATTCGGTGTTGACGGGTGGCTGATATGCGCCTTCCAGCAGAAAACTCCCGTGACCACAAGGCATCCCTGGGATTTATGCTTCTAGAGTTTACCGAGGAAGGGACATTAAAAAAAACATCCAGGCCACAGCAGGGATGTCACGATACCAGAAATTTTGGTAGTCGATACAAAATACCATGAATACCAAATCGCGATATCCATATCTAAAAATAGTCCATTTAAACTGCTGCTTGTGTGTGCAGGCCTGCACTGTTGTTTTCTAACACGTGTTGATAGACCCAAGGTGTGAATAACTATACTAGAGAAGGTGTTTATATACTGAGAGACTGAAGATAATGACAAGTAGCCCACCAATTGTTGTGAGCACACAGCTCACACTATGAGTTGTCTGCTGCCTAAACAAGCTAACGTTAGTCTTTTGTGAATGCGGAGCGTTGCTACAACAGATGCCAGCTGTCGCAATTTACAAAACAATAACAGTAAACATTTCAGGACATCAACATTTTGACATATTGTTATATTAATAATTCTGTGTACAGATCTAGATGCCTGTTTTTGAGCTACTTAGATTAGTTTTAGCTGTTTTTTCCCTTCAATTTGAAATGCTCTATGGTACTGTTTGCATAGTAGCTTTTTGTCTTTCGATTCGTCCCTGATGATCCGCGTCAAAAACAAATTTAAAATATACATACAAAATATCCATACACCAGTCTTTGCTTGTGTTTTTATTTTTTCTTTTTCTCTCCACAAGTTTCAGAGGACCAGTTTGCTGCCCCACTTGCTGCTGCCTTCCACGTTGTTGTTGTTATTGTTTACTGTGCCTACTCGCGACTAAGGATAGATGCTTGTAGTGTTATTATTATTCATCAATCCTGGAAGAATCACATCTCTAGTAACTTACAACATCCACAGTACCTACGCTGCTGTAGAAAAACAAGTTAACGTCACATTTTTAGAATTTTAGCATCGACTTGGTACCGAAGTTTTGTTCTCATGACATCCCTAGGTCAATAGCAGTTCTGAATTTTGTTGTAAGGTAAGTCAGAGGAGAATGGGTACAGAGCATTCAAGCTTAAATGCAGGCCAGAGTAAATAGCAGATAGCAGCTTAATACAACACTGATGTTTCATGAGGGGGCTTTTTGTTGTTATCGAGCTACACGCTCAACATAGTACCAGTGGTAGCATAATAAGATTGCTTGTCATTTTGTTTCACATGATTGCTTTGATATATAGTTGGGAGGTGGGGAGAGCTGCTGGTTCTGGAAATGGTTTCCCCATTCTCCTTTCCGTTGTCACAAATTTGTGTCCTTAATGTTACTTATAACACAGAAACATGGACACTCTCCCAGATAATGTTACACCCCTACAGATTTATGTTTTGACCTCCACTTTTAATATTTTCAGTTCTTTTGTGAGAATCATGTTTTGGTCTATCATTTTGAAATGGCAGACGGGTCTAATACTACAGTATCTACAGGAACGCTTGGTTGCAGTCTGCTATGGGGAAGCCAGTTAAGAGATGGCACCAGAGCAGTTGGGAATTCAAAACACAAAATGTGGCTCTATAGCTGCTGAATTCTATTCAAAACTGCACATTATTTAAAAATTAAATTGATTTAAGATGTAGATTGTTTTCTGTTTCCTCAGCACCTAATCTTTAGTCTCCCTCGCCATTTAGCAACCTGAAAATTTTAGGCCAGTGGATTGAATGTTGCCATGCACTTGGGATTGTAGTTAACTTCTCCCTGAAGATTTTATATACACAAGCTTGTGCCTTGGCTTTATAATCGAAGAACTAGATATTTGTAAATCGGTGAAAAATTCAGTATTGTTCACAGTGAACTATTTTCACAACGATTAAAAACAAAGATTTCAATGGATATTTATGACATCCATCTGGTGGTGGCAATTGTTTGCGGTCATTTTTCTCTTCCTGTTTTTACATTGGATGTGGCTAGCTAGCTGTTGGAAATTATTTACAATTCTTTTTT